>NC_065412.1:2274585-2619585 GCF_024362695.1 Pectinophora gossypiella | reverse complement strand
CATCACAGTATCACGGGTTCGAAACCAGCCTTGAGCTTAAACCACTGAATTTTTTTATTTTTATTTTATTTATTTATTTATTAATTTCTCTCTCTACAAAGGATCAGTTAATAACTAATGGGTACAAAATGTTTTGAAAGAATACCTTTGAGAGAGCTGGAGTCTGTACTGGGCTCGAAACCCGTATTACAGTTCACCAGGCTCCCCCCCTCTGAACTATGTAAAGTGCTATACTAATTAATTAAGTGCATTATAGCACGTAGTATGTTACACATGTTACATAACAACTCAAAAGAGAAATAATACATTAAAAAAAAAAAGGATAAGAACTAAAAACAGAATAGCAAAACAAAAAAATTAATAATAATAATTAAATAAAAAAAATTCAACTCAATGAGTTTGAATTCAAATTTGAAACATAGATAATTGATATCACGTGGTTTCCACGACGTAGCTGGCAAGGAGCGGGTATACACTATAGCTATATACCTAATAATATACTTTATTGAACTTAACAACTAGTTACATCACAAACAAGAAATGGACGTTTACAAGGGTGGACTTATCTCTAAGAGAGATCTCTTCCAGCCAACCCAGAGGTAGTATTAGAGTAACTGCGGAAGAATAAAAAGAGGTGCAATATATTAAATACATTATAATAATTATATCTACATATAAAACCGTTTAAAAATATATATATACACAAACATATTCCCTCAATATATATTTTCATAATGGATAATAGGCTACTTTCCAACTAGTCAAATCAGTTACTTTTTACTAAACGTCAAAACACGAAAATACTATGGACTTTGTATGAAAAAGCTACCTGTGACGTCATAGAAAAATGTGATAAATAGTCGCACTTATTATTACAATTTTCTTTATAAATATATAATTACTAGCTTTTGCCCGCGACTTCATCCGCGTGGATGATTTTTCCCGCTAATTCCCGTTCCCGTGGGAATTTCGAGAATTCCTTTCTTAGTGCACCTCTACGGTACCTAAGCTACGTCCCTTCCAAATTTCAAGTGCCTACGTTTAGCCGTTTAGGCTGTGCGTTGATATGTCAGTCAGTCAGTTTCTCCTTTTATATATTTAGAAGATATTAAAATAAAATAAATAAAGTGTTTTTTGTCACTTTTAGATCTGTCTTTATTTCATAATCATAATTTCATAATTTACCTTTGACCTAGGATTCTACTCAATTGTAATCAGCGATAGACCGATCCATTGTCATCATAACCATCATCATAACCATATTTAGCGTCGTATCAGTGACTGCAAGTTGTCCTCGATTACTTGTAGGTCTGCCCACCCCATTAGGGATTACGGGTGTGAGTTTACGTATGTATTGAAAGGCCAAATAACTAAAACAGCTTCGCCACTTAAGTCCAGCACGTGTTCCGCTGTTTTTATTTCGAATCACTTCGAGTTTATAGCCGCATCATGTACACCAGTAAAACGACAGTTACTGTCGGGATAATAATTTAGTGCCCGTTTATTTAATGACACCTCCATTGGTGCAGAGTGGCAGAGCCGGCATATCTACGGTCAGGAGCCATCATCATTATCATCAGCCCATTAACGTCCCCACTGCTGGGGCACGGGCCTTCCCTATATATGGATAGGGGAGATCGGGCCTTAAACCATCACGCGGGCCAGTGCGGAACGATGGTTACTAACGACTGCTAATGCGGCCGGGCCAACGGCTTGCCTTCCAAAGCACGGAGGAGCTCGAAATGAAAACTTATTTTTTTTTTGTGGTCACCCATCCTATGACCGCCTTTGCGAAAGTTGCTTAACTTCAACAATCGCACACCGAGCGCGTTTACCGCTGCGCCACCGAGCTCCTCAACACGGTCAGGAGTACTTATATGTATACACTTTGAAACCATGTCACATTAACTTACTTGACAAATTAAACCGCAAGTCTCATTAAATGTCAATTTGATAGTGCGACAGGGTTCTAAAGTGGGTACATGATATGATGCTCATGACTGTACGACTAATCTGAAGTTAAAGCATAGAATAAGGAAATAGGCTAGTTTTTAACTAGTCAAATCAGTTACCTTTCACTAAACGTCAAAACACGTAATTACTATGGAATTTGTATGAAAAAAAAGCACCCTGTGACGTCGTAGTAAAAATGCCAAAATGACGCCCTTATTATTACATTCTTAATATTAATATTTATTAATTTTAATAAAGAAGAATTTTAATAATAAAGAGAACGTTTTTTGTCACTTTTCATAAAATATAAAGTAACCGTGACAACATTTTTGCACGCGCGTGCGTGCGCGTGTTAGCCCTACTGGATTGAAATTTGCGTGTCCATTGCGAGATTCTGTTTAAAAAAATCACATTCGAATGTCGTTTTTCAAAATGGCGCTTATAAATGTGGTGTTATTAAAGTGAAAACCACTTTAATAACACTCTTTTCGGTGTAACATTCCTTTCCATGCTACTTTTTAGGGAAAAATAGGGCAGTGGTTTCCCTCTTGCCTTCCGCCCCGCAGTACTCTATCTGACGCGAATGGGATGACGCCCAGAATAGTCTATTTCAAAGCCGTAGGACTCCTGTCCTCCACCTTTGAATAGTACTGTCAGAAAACCAATTAAAAGGTATAGTAAGCCACGATAAATAGTTTGCATAGTTATTTATATCCATAATAGAAGCAGTTTCATACTGTGACTACAAACAAAATAACATAGCAAGTGTACTTGATAGCTGCTATCAACAGGCGCAACTTAAAGCTTTGTAGTTTAGAATCGTTTGTCCTAATTAATATAACTAAACGTAACACAGTTTGGCGGGGTGGGTGTGCTGCCGCCAAAGGATGTTTTCAGGGTACCGAACTGAGCATAGTACCCATTAGCCACAAGTTGGTAGTGTGACTAGGGATCGACGATCCAACAGTGTTGGAAGTTGTATATATGCGTCTTGCTGTGTAAACTTCGATATCGCGTTTCACGACTGCTTGAAGACTGCATTATTGAATGTGGCGCCATCTGTTGCATGTGAGCGGAACTAGGTGGCCAACTAGTTGGGTCCACCACAACAGCATCACGCCTGTATCCCCGAAGGTGTAGGTTTATAGTACACGTACCTACTCCACGCCAGCTATGTTTAAGTCCCATATAATAGGGGCAGCCTACTGCCAGTAACCCGGTACAATTCCTGGAAAAGACACGATCTCAATTATCTATGATCCAAACCTGAATTCAAACTCATAAAGTTGAATTCGATCCGATATCCGCTGGGGCGGAAAGGTTCTCGAATGGCGACCACGTGTCGGACGACGCTCAGCGGGTAGGCCCGCTACAAGTTGGACCGACGATCTGGTGAAGGTCGCGGGAAGCCGCTGGATGCGGGCAGCGCAGAACAGATTGTCGTGGAGATCCTTGGGGGAGGTCTATGCTCAGCAGTAGGCGTCGTACTGCTGATAACGGTGAAAGTTAAATTCAATGGTTTAGAGCACACACGTCGTAAGTCATCCGTTGTCTGAACAGGGCTATCACGGTTTTTCATAATAAATAACTAACATTCATATAACTTACTTTAAATGTATAACTTATACATTCAGTAATTATTCTCCATCCATATTGATTGTCAGGAAAAGTAAGGTAATGGAGGAGGTCGGAGGACGTTACCATTTAAGATTAAAGAGGTAATTACATTACCCATTCCACCAGGCTAGATGCGTCAAGGTCACATCGAGATTGGGAAAATCGACTCTATTACACTCGCTCAGAATCGGTAACCGTTTCTGGTATGGTAACCATACCATGGTTACTCCCCACCAATTCGCTCGAAATCGTGGTTACCATGGTTACGCCCCACCGATTTGCTATTAGACTACACGATATCGGCAAACCCGTGACCTTGACGCAACTAGCCCGGTGGATAGAGTAATGTAATTAGTAAAACCCAGAGGGGGTGAGGTCGTCAATAAGAATTGGTGCGGGGCGGAGTGTTACCGTATTACCATACGTAGTTTGTATGGAATGTCCGGGTAATGGGCCTACGGTTTTATTTATGAGATGCGGGTGGTTGAACAACGCAGAACCTCTTCCGCTTAAACGCTCT
Organism: Pectinophora gossypiella; assembly: GCF_024362695.1. Lineage (NCBI taxonomy): Eukaryota > Metazoa > Arthropoda > Insecta > Lepidoptera > Gelechiidae > Pectinophora > Pectinophora gossypiella. Next base: position 2,615,495 of record NC_065412.1, on the reverse strand, counting down.
TATATATCGTCATATGTTTGAATTTACCGCGCCACTGATTCAACACAACGCACCGACCCTCAATAAATAAGGTCTTCCATAAATTGTGCAGGCTGGCAATTAAGCGTCATATTTCTCATTCATTTCGATGTAAGACATGATCTACGTAGGAATTCAGCTACTATTTATTTTGCTGTGTAAATTTAAACATTCTTACACGTGTCCACATTAAAATAATGAAACCGCGCTGTGAGTCGTCCCTGGAGACAAGGGTTGGTAGATTTCCATGAAAAACTAAAGAAGCGAATTAGGGACTATCCAGGCGATATTCCCCAAAAAATACATAGATGGCGCTGTACGCCTACACTTACGTTTGCCTGTTGCCTATTGCCTACGTTTAACCCTCTAATTTCATGGATCATGAAACTTTTTTTTTTGACGTGACTTATTGTAGATTTGCCGCAGATGGCATTAACTACTTGGCCGGACAAATAGGGAGCGCTGAAGGCTCTCACCCGGTACAACGTTTAAGGCTGCCCCCACATTGGGCGTTGGCCGAGCGTACGCGTTTCCTGAGCGTGCTGCCGGCGTCGGCGCGGCGCGGGCGTCGCGTCAGCGCGCCGTCTGTGGGGCGCGGGCTTCGCGTTGTCCAGCGCCGCACAAGCGCTGCGTGAACGCCGCGCAGACGCCGCGCTTACGTCGCGTTCCACGGGCGACTGACTGACTGACTGAGATGCTAGCGGGCGCGGGGGGGAATGTGTGCGGGGGGCACGGGCGGCCGAACGCCCGTGGAACGCGACGTAAGCGCGGCGTCTGCGCGGCGTTCACGCAGCGCTTGTGCGGCGCTGGACAACGCGAAGCCCGCGCCCCGCAGACGGTGCGCTGACGCGACGTCCGCGCCGCGCCGACGCCGGCAGCACGCTCAGGAAACGCGTACGCTCGGCCAACGCCCAATGTGGGGGCAGCCTAAGACAACAGGCCTGAGGGTGCCAGTTGGGCGCGAACCTCGGCTCAGGGCGTCGTCTGAGAGGAAAAATATTTGAAAGAATTAATCGACCCTAATGGGTCGATAGCGATAAGCGCTGAATGAGGGAGGATCATGGAACAGAATATGCATCTTTTGTCTATGTTTTTGGGTATAAATGATGACGCTGTAAATTAATTGCAGTAACTGTTAATTTCATGTGTTAACTTTTTAAATTTCATGTTTTAATGTGCCGTCTAATATTTGTTAAGTTCATATTCTATTTTTTTTTTTCTTTTCTTTGTTGTTTTTTATATAGCTTAATTTCGTTCCGGACTCGTGGTCACACCAGGTTGTCACACCAGTATGACAAACAGGAATTTTATTCTTGTTTGTCACACCGCTAACAATACAACACCTTTTATCCTGACTTGTCATTATAAGTAGTGCTGTGTTTATCGGTGTTTAAGTTGATCTGTAATTTTTTTAAGTGTAGGATACTCAATTTTGTTATTTTCATGTTATTTATGTTCCACTTTTCGGCCAATGGTCTTGTAACCAAAGCCGCAATAAATTAAAAAATGATGACGCTTATTACTACTCCCAGGCAGGCACAATTACATCTTCCATCCATTATTATTCTGTGAAGAGGAGGAAAGAAATCAATCCCAGCTACGTCCCTTCCAAAATTCAAGTGCCTACGTTTAACCGATAAGGCTATGCGTTGATATGTCAATCACAGAGTTAACAGAGTTTCTCAATAACATAAAATTAGGATGACGACAATATAGCGATGTAATTTGTATATTGTTATGATTTTATTGTGATGTAATATTGAAATATTGTAAAGTAATCTATATAATGTGTACCTACTCATCGAAATATTTGTTGACGTGTAATATTTATTATGAATAAAGAATTGAATTGAATTGAACTCCTTTTATATATTTAGATTAAACACACACCTGAATATATCCGCCTACCTGTAAATAAGTAACTAGACGTGCTCCACTAATTTTCCTTTTTCATTTGAGTCCACGGTAAATTAAACAGAGGAAAGGAAATGGTGAGGGATATCCTTCCGTCCTTTCTGTCCTTTATACAATCACAAGGGCAGGGCAAAGAATTGCTACGACGTTAATTCCGTGCCCGCAGCTCTTTTCAAGAAGGAAAAAAAATGTACAACGAGCTATGTACTTATAAACTGCCTGAGTGTATTGAGGAACTCGGTGGCGCAGCGGTAAACGCGCTCGGTCTGCGATTGTTGAAGTTAAGCAACTTTCGCCAAGCTCCTCCGTGCTTCGGAAGGCACGTTAAGCCGTTGGTCCCGGCTGCATTAGCAGTCGTTAATAACCATCAATCCGCACTGGGCCCGCGTGATGGTTTAAGGCCCGATCTCCCTATCCATCTATAGGGAAGGCCCGTGCCCCAGCAGTGGGGACGTTAATGGGCTGATGATCATGTGTATAGATACAGGCCGCTAGGATAAAATAAAAAATAATATTACTTAAAAGAACGGCAACTTTCCGCTCCCCACCAGCGTCTGGTAAGGGGACCAAGTGAAAGTGGGTAGGCAAAGCTGTGATGTTTGTATTGTTTGTAAATGGCATTTCAAAAAAAAACTACTACTAACCACTAACTACTTGGCAAATCAAAAAAAAAGAAAAGACAAATGGGGAGCGCTGAGGGTTACCACCCGGCACAAAATGTATTTAATCGGTTCAAAGTTGGCCGCAAACCTCGACTCAGGGCGTCGAGGGAAATCGTCGACTACGCCGGTGGGGTCGGTATCGCGTTCTGAACTGTTTGGCCGCCTCTATGGCTAGAGTAATGGGGTCATCGGGATCGTATATTATGTCTTTCGGACACCGATATTTTCAGTGCCATCCATAAGCCAGATGTATTCTCTAAGCGGGATTCGGGTGGTGCGGAGCAGAATCGTCTTCGAACACAGGAACTCAATATTATTACCGTAAACGCAAAAATACCCTCTCAGCCCACAGTCTCAGTCCGCACCAGCTGAGACTGCCCTCAAGATCATATTCAAGTTCCTGTTTTATACAAGAACTGGATAGTTTCCTAGGTCAAAATTAAATTATGAAATGCTGATTACTAATTAAAGACAGACCTAAAGGTGCCAAAAACGTTGTCTTTTTTCTATTTAACTTATTTATGAATTTTAATAAAGAAAAGTTTAATGATAAGTGCGAAATTTTGTCACGTTTTTCTATGACGTTTAATTAACATTTAGTAAAAAACAACTGATTTGATTTGACTAATTGAAAACTACCTACCCTACTGTCACATTAATATATTATGATCTTGAGGGCAGTCTCTAATCTGAGATTAGTTTGTGTTAATAAACTAAACACCATAAACACCCCTAGAATCTTTTGTCTTTTTGCATATATCCAGTGGGAACTTGATGTTGTAATGAAATGAATTAAAATTAAGTGAAACGAAGTGAAATTAAGTAAAATGAAGTGAAGTGAAGTGAAATGATGTGAAATGAAATTAAATAAAATGTATTGTAGTAAATGTGGTCATACATGATGACAATGATGGAAGTAAAAAATTAAGTTGACCACCGTAGTTTGAATATCTACCTTAGTACCCTACCCAGGTCACACTCACTTTTATACTTTAGAAGATGAACACAACACAAACTCATGGAACAAAAAAGTACCTACTCAGAGGAAAAAACTCAATGAAGTGGGTAATCTAATATTTTACAACACAGCATTTCATTTACTTACAAAAACTTTGCAGTTTCCTTGAGTCGAGAGTTTTATTACCTCGTGGATGTTGTTTACAACTAAGAAAAAGTAAAGTTAAACACGGGTCCATATTGGCTCACATAACATTCCATTTCCTATTCTTTGTCTACCTGTTTGTGCTCATAATAATCACTCTTCATAATTTTATTTTTCATATTTTTTTATTCATACATTTTTATTACTACCAATGGAGTTCACAACCGTTAGTGATCATATTTTTTTTTATTAATACTTACTGTTACTACCAAGAACCAGTTTAAAATTGTATTTTTTTTATTTATAATTTCTTTCCTCATAACATATTATATATATCTATATATATGATATTGGATTTTTTTTTGTTAAATATTCTTTAAGTAAAATGTTCGATTTAGTAACAAAAATTTGTTATATGAAATGTGCGTGAACCGTTGAATTACTATGGTTGCTGGACTTGTAATTTGTTTCGGGTTTTTGTATGTTTTTTGTTGTAAGGATAATGGATCTGGCACTTCGCCGGCCGCAGCCGCGGCACGCGCGCTTCGCTCGCTCGGCTCGTGCAGTCGTGCGTTGTGGTCACAGTCTAGTCTAACCTAACCTACAGAACGAATATTGGAATAAAACACATTTATATTATGAATATTGTAGTTATTTATTGAAATGATTATGTGTTTCGACCATTAGTAAAAACAAATATTAGTAAAAACTATGTGTATAATTACATTATATTTTATAATATTTAGGTTTTATTTTTTTATGAAGAATGATCATTATAACTTTAAATGGTATGAGAAATATTTTCGGACATCCGATCATATGAGTTAAAAGGTTATGTAAGACAATGCGCACCCGTTAAATACACACTGGAGATATACATGGTGTTAGTGACATCGTAACGAATACTGAGCAGGATGATTCAGACCATGATTCTGAGTTAATATCATGTGGAATTTCCGTCGCAAAAGTATGGAACAGAAAATAATGAAAAAAAAAACTCTGAATCATGCTCTGAATCGTCCTCCCTCAAAGTTTTCGTTACGATGTCACTAACAGCCTGTATTATTTTAAATTCCATACAGACTAATATTATTAATTCGAAAGTAACTCTATTTGTCTATTACCTTATTACGCTTAAATTAAATTCAGTATGGCGTTAGTTCGAAGTCCAGAAAATAATTTAAGATACTTAATTCGTTATTTATTTCCCTCCCCGACTGAGAACCAAGCCGGTTTACCACACTTCAATATGTTTTTATATTAGATTTTACATTAAACTCAAGGTAGTGCGGTAAATCCAGTTTTCTCGACGTATCTTCTCATACATTTCTCTGCAACCGCTTGTAGACATGAATACGGAATAAGAACACGGTCCGCGAGGTGCATTCAAATTTTCTACATTATTAAGTAAGATACTGGCCGCAAGCATAGAATAAGGAAAAAATACTACGTATAGAACGGCAACTCTTCAACCAGCGTCTGAGCTAAGTTTACCTCACCCCTTGCTCTAACTTTGGTTTTCAATCGTAGGGACGTCAGACGTCACACACAGATGCGTGTGTACGATAACGTCAATATGTATTGTCTGTGTTTTTTTTTGACGTGACTTATTGTAGATTAGCCGTAAGTGGTATTAACTACTTGGCCGGACAAATAGACAACAGGCCTGAGGGTGCCCAGTTGGGCTAGAACCTCAGCTCAGTGCGTCGTCTGAGAGAAAAAATATTTGAAAGAATTAATCGACCCTAGTGGGTCGATAGCGATAAGCGCTGATTGAGGGAAGTCGTCGACCACGCCAGCGGGGTGGTGTCTGTGCAAACCCAGGTATTTTTTATGAAGTGTCCGGGGCGTGCTTAAGTCTAGTTTTGAATGCAGCATTAATATTTTACTTATAGATAAGAATTTTGGAGAAATATTTTCGTGTTTTATAATTTTCGGAGCGCGATTTTTCCGTACTCGGGTTGATATTTTTTTAATAGGTATTTTCCTTCAATACCTATTTCCTAGTGGACAGGAATACAGAATAAAGCCACAGATATTACGCGGTGCATTTAAATTTCCCAGGTTATTGAATTCCCACCGTGGTAATAGCATTACTGGAGCGTCGACACGCGAGTTTCTAAACACCCCAGCGGTGGGAAGGTAAGTTTATTTCCACCCTACACCGTGGGCGAGGTAAACATGAGTTTCAATGTTTTTTCTTGTTGGAAAATTTCCGTTGCTTAGAAAAACATGTTTTTATTTTAAATAATTAGGTACTTAGTTGTCGGGTTTTATAATATTATGTTAACAATAGGGTATTTGTGTCAAAGATAAATTATAAAATGCTAATCTAGAAATAGAAGCCAGTCTAAGATGATCGAAAATCAATCTGATTTTACTTTTCGACTTATTTACGAGTTTATTTACGAGGAGCTCGGTGGCGCAGCGGTAAACGCGCTAGGTCTGCGATTGTTGAAGTTAAGCACCTTTCGCAAAGGCCGGTCATAGGATGGGTGACCACAAAAAAAAACTTTCATATGGAGCTCCTCCGTGCTGCGGAAGGCACTTAAGATAGACGCTTGGGCATGCAGGTAAAAAGTAAAAAAGAGAAATCTCTCTTTTATAACACGCCATGCGGACGAAGTCGCGGGCAAAAGCTAGTATGATATAAGAAGTGAACCTACACATACATCGCACCCTTCGTGGAAAAACGCAGTAAGTTGATTTTATCAACTTTTCAGGAGCTAAAAAAAACTGTCCTACTAATTAGGTATAAGTCCTGGAAATAACCTTCAAAGAGAAAATAATAGCAAAATGTAGCCCGGATTGACCCACATTTATTAATTTTTAATTAATAGTGTATATTTGAAAAAAAATTAAAAAAACACGATTGCGTAGATATTCCACGAAACTATAATCAAACGTTCCGTTGTAAGTACAGACACTGCTTTATTATTACGTAGTGCAAACAACATTGACAGTTGTAACTTTACCTACAACGTTGTTCACCTTCCGATTTCGCCTTACTCGGATGTTGTAAGTATTAGTTACTTCGTTCTTACACGAAAAATTTTAACAAAATATTTTGCGTAAGTTGAGAAACCTATTTGTTCCACGTGAAAGTAAATGATCTTAGATAGTGTAACTATAGAAATTGCTTTTTTAATAAGGAAATATCTCAAAATAATTGTATGTATCTTTAAATACTTGTTTGTTGCAGGGGTTAGTCTAGAATGTAGAAGTATGTATGCTCATACATTATACAGGGTGGCCCAGAACTTCAAGTTCAAAATGAAAAATTTGATAGAGTGGCTCATTGGCTACTAGAAACACCCCCATGTATGTTCAGCCATAATTTATTATTATTTATAGTTTAGGAGATATGACCTATTTTGTACCTTTTTCTAGATTTTCTACCTTACTTCAGAAATAATCATTTTGTCGCTATCCCTTTCTTAATAATTATTTTATTTTACTTCACAACTACGTCTAAAGATATATACCGCTAGGTAAAAAAATAAAAACAGTCAAATCAAAGACAAAAAAAAAGTTATTGGAAGTCAAAGTGAGAATTGGACCAAAATTGTCACAGTTGTTAAAACTTCGCTGAAGAATAATTAACACATGAGATTGGCATGGACGCTGACAGTAGGTATCTCTAAAAAACTGCTCCATTTAATAGGCTTTTAGACACATCCAAAAAAAGTACCCTTAATAGAAGCAATAAACTAAGTAATTAGACCTCAAAGATGGCAAGATAGACAGATTTGAAGGAAAAAATTACATTCTCATACAATGTAGGTAGCTGCTTCTTTCTAACGTTGTTAAAGGTGCTCAAAGACACATTTTCAATAAAAAGAATCACGCTCATAATCGCTAACAGGGTAGACATAGCAACAGTCTGAAGACAAAACTTGCAGTCACTTTTGGTATTCATATTGTAATGAAGGTAAAAGTTATCCCCAAACACTGTTGGTGATTCATACTATGAGATACTAAAATAAAATCTGTCTGTCTTGCAATCTTTGAGGGCTAATTACTAGTTTTATGCCCCTATTAAGGGTACTTTTTTTGATGTGTCTAAAAGCCTATTAAATGGAGCAGTTTTTAAAAACACTTTCAGGGTTCATGAAAATCTCATGTGTTTATTATTCTTCGGCGAAGTGTTAACAACTGTAACAATTTTAGACGAATTCTCACTTTGACTTCCAACTTCCAATGACTTTTTTATCTTTCATTCGACTGTTTTTATTTTTTCACCTAGCGATACACATCCTTAGGCATAGTTATGAAGCAAAATAATTAGAAATTAAAAAGAAAAAATTAGAATTATTAAGAAAGGGATAGCGACAAAATGATGATTTCTGAAGTAAGATAGAAAATCAAGAAAAAGGTGTAAAATGGGTCATATCTCCTAAACCGTAAATAATCGCTGAACATATATGGGGGTGTTTCTGGTAGCTAATGAGCCCCTCTATCAAATTTTCCACCATGTATATTGAAATAAATTAAATCAGTGTTAAATTAAGTGTTTATTCTAATTTGTATTAAAAACATGAATATTTATTTACTAGCTGTGCCAAAACTCGTTTGACCCGCATGGGTTTTCAGTTTTCAGGGAGTTATTTCTATTTGTAATTAAAATCCAACTTTTAATTTTAAAACGTTTATTAATTATTACATGCATAATCACAAAATAATATTAATACGGTATGGCACTTGCCTTCATTAGAAAAACCTTCATTTTCAGTTATTACAGTTAATCATTAAGAGTTTTCTTGAACATTTTGCTCCTTTCCGATCACCCCCTCTTTGCTTTTCGGTAGAACCTGCAAATGACAAAATATAAAAACTATTCAGTATGATAATAAATTACTAAAAAAAAAACAACCATTAATACCTATTATAGTAAGCTTAGAGATGAGCCAATTTTCCAACGTATCCGAAAAGCGACAGAGTCAGTGATAAAAATGTATGTGATTGACATAAGGTTACATGTCAATCTCTCAAATCACTGTCACTGTCGTTTTACGTACTTAATCGTTGCAACTTGGCTAAAACCCTATAAAAGCCAGTTGGTTTGCATAAGAGATAACTCTAGAAAAAACTACATTAAGCAAATCAAAAATATATCTGTGGTTGTTATGATAAGAGGAAAATGACAGAATAATTATACCACAAATACACAGGCACTGACTATTTCAGATAAACTTTACCACGCGCCGCTTCCAGGTTAGTAGGTAAATAACTATATCAATCTAGAATACAAATACTGAAAGGATATTTCGGCATACAAAACAGGGAACGTTTTCAGCTGCTTAGCTTCCCGGCCAAGTCGTAAATCAGAAATGGTACTAATATTCATTTTAATATTTAATATTAGTACTATTTCCTAATTACCGACATACATAAGTAGTCAAAGTGACACCCATATCGTAGCCGAGCGGCGAGATCACTAGGACATTGCAGTCTGGTTACCGGATGGCCCAAAAGTAAGATGATCTGTGCGTCGGAGAGCACGTTAGGTAGTTGGTTGCGGCTTAATTAAGTATGCAGGTATGTCGTCGTTACATGAGGCATATCAAGGACCTATGGCGGCTCAGTAGTAACCCTGATACTAGGGTTGATGAGGTCAGTCAATTATTGTCTCAACCCACACGAGAGAAGAAGAAGTTTACTCGACTTTAGTAGGATACGGATAGGTACATACGAACCTTCAAGAGAATGTGTCTCATGTTGACTACGACGAGAAGATATCCCATAGTTTCTTGAAATATTTTTGCATTTCTGGTCATTCTTCCACTGGGTTGTACTGGATTGGGTTGCAGTATTAATGGAATCTGTTAATTGTAACATAATGGTTTAAATACATTGTTTGTAGGTAGGTAGATAATAGACGTCAAGCAATAAAAATGACCCATTACCAAATCACCCTAATAATTAGACACAAACCTAGATATTTTATCGTTATTTAGGTATTAAATAGAAGGTTAGTACCAATGCGTTAATAATAAAATGCATATCAAACTCAAGCGAACAAATAACAAAATCAAGGGTGTTTTTGCAAAAGTTAACTTATATACCTAGGTAGATAATTCACAACCAAGCCGAAATACTACAGTTGATCACGTAACAGTTTTTTGTTAAAATATCTTTATTTTATTTATATACCAGGTGCTATGCCAGGTGATAGCGAATGTATAAAAACGGCACACCCTAATTTAAATAGGTAGTTAGTTTATAGATTAAAAGCACCGAATAGGCACCTAGGCATGCTTAGTATACTTTAATAATTAGTACAGAGCAGTGCAATCATAATCACGCATTAACCAAACCAACTTACGTCAAGTAGGTAGGTATCTGCTTCTGTGTAAACCTTACAAAACAAAATATTTATAATATTAATAGTCTAATAAATAGTAATATACTAAGTAGGTAAGGTAATAGGTACCTAAAATCTAGCTAGTCTATTTATAAGTAAATAACTCACCATCTTCGATTTTGTCCAAGTTGAGCATACGTATAATCCTTGGGTTTTTTACTTCCACACAAAGATATGCACGCTTCGAGTAGCCACCATGAACAAATTAAATAGAGAGATAATTATTACATCTATCCAACATTCGTCAATCATGACTTTTTATTCTAACAAAAATCGACCTTATTATTACTGCAATGCGATCGTTATTTGTAGGGTCGTATGCTGACTGACGGAATACCGTGGTAAAACTACGATCACAAATAGACAATCAGCTTTCACTCTACAAATAACGATCACAGTGCGATAATAATAAGGTCGTTTTTTATAAACTTCGTCGGCTATAATTTTGTCTATGGGTGATCTTGGTTTTACCGTGGTAAAAGCACAATCAGCATACGACCCTACAAATAACGATCACAGTACAGTAATAATAGGGTCGATTTTTGGTTGAATATAAAGTCGAGATTGACGAAAAATTGGTGGATAGATGTAATACCTCTCTAATATCTTTCTAATACCTCTCTTTGAGTGTGCAGCCCGCCGCCGCCGGCGCGGCGTAAGTACAGTAATTAGAATAACACGACAAATGATTCAAATTATTGCCTTTAAAAGAGTTGTATTCATATTTATGAAGAGTGTAGTATAAAATATGTCATCGAAAAATGAAGTTAAATGAAATAACGTAATAGTAATATCAAATCTTGCTTGGAAAAAAAAACGTGATTATATTTACACCAAACCGTTACGCTAAAAGATTCGCAGAATAGGCAAGTAGCTGGAGTTACACCAAATAGTAACGCTAAAAGATTCGTGGAATAACGAAGTAACTAGACGTACAACCACTGTCGTGTCGTATAATGTCGTGAAACATGTTAGTACGTTTACTTACGACTCGACCATCCTAAAAAACTTTCGTGTAAAATCGACGTAAGTGTTATTATGACTTTACTATATGGGAAAATTACAAAAAAAAATCACGTATTTATACTTACTTTCTTATTATGGGGGAAAAATATTTTTATCAATGTTGCACAATTTCATTGTTTTTGTAATAATTTCTTCATTTTTACTGATATCTTAATGAAAATTTGTGAGAAGGTGTATTCGTGTACGCTGAATTGAATGGTGCAATAAAAAAAAATGTCGCTAGTCCACTTACTGCGTTTTTCCACGGGGGGTGCGACATATCAGTTGTACCTAGGTACACTAATAAATAATCGTCCTAGACCGTCTACAGATAGCAAATAGGGATAACAAGATTTGTACTTCTGAAGCAATTCAGGACATCAATTTACACCTAATAAATATATTTCACAGATTTTCGGTTGTCTTCAAAGAGGGTTATTTTCAGTTTGCTTATACATATTTGTATTGAGTTTCTTATTTCAATCATGACCAAGTTTGACGAAGGTTAGACCGAAGATATGAAAATATTTTTGTTAGATACTTACTTCAAAAGTATTGCTATAAGGTAGGTAACGGCCTCCTGGTCCAGTGGTTGAGCGATGGGCCCACGATCCGGAGGTCCCAGGTTCGAATCCCGGAAGGGACATATCCCTAAAATCACTTTGTAATCCCTAGTTTGGCTAGAACATCACAGACTGATCACCTGATTGTCCGAAAGTAAGACGATGCGTGCTTCGGAAGGCACGTTAAGCCGTTGGTCCCGGTTACTACTTACTGATGTAAGTACGTAGTCGTTACATGAGCCATGTCAGGGGCCTTTGGCGGCTCAATAGTATCCCTGACACCACGGTTGATGAGGTTGGTAATCCACCTCACAACCCACACGATAGAAGAAGAAGTGATAGGTAGTAGATATACTTAGTAAAGACAGACGTAATACTTACTTAATCATCTCCCTACATTATCCCGTTTTTCACAGGGTCTGTTTACCTAACCTGAAGATTTGACAGGTCCGGTTTTTTAGAGAAGCGAATACCTGTCTGACCTTCTAACCCGCGAAGGGAAAACCACCTCAATATACAATATACCTCTGAAAATGCATTTCTCGGGAATGTGGGTTTCCTCGCCTGTACCGCTGAGCACGTGATAATCATTTATAATCCAAACATGAATTCAAAAATAACTTCGACAATCATTTGCTGAGGCCTGTGCTGGATTCGAACCTGCGACCTCAAACTGAGACAGATATAATTGTTACATGAGCCGTCTTCGTAAGGACTTTATTCTATAAAACAAAAGTAAATCGTTAATCACGCATGTCTGTTTTCAAGTTCGTCTTTGAATTTCAAAATAATAATTTCGAAACAATAGAAGCCTTGTTAACCCCTTTACTTCGCAAATTATAAAATAAACGTTTAATTAAAACAGCTGTAACTTTGTACTATATACGCTTCCAAAATAAAATAGCAGTAATTAGAAAAGCTTGAAATGCTTCCGCCATTTTTATTGGTGTCTCCTTTTAAAGCAATTTTTTTATTTACAGGCAAAGGCGTCATGGCAAACTGCCACTGCTCAGCTTTAGTGTCGTCACTAGAAACGCCGAATAATGAATAATTTACACCTTTTTTTCTCGCCGGCCGTCGGAAAATGCTAGCCATTAAAGCCGGAATAGAAAGAGTGAATTTATTTGCTTTCTATGCCATTTAGCAGTTAAATGATCCGCATTGGCCCTCGAGGTGCAGAACGCAAATTATGCCAAGTCACGTTTTGCAGTCCTTGACAATATAAATAAAACTACTTTCCGATGCGCCAAAAGCATTACAATGACCTGTTTCAATACTATAAATATTATCTGAACAACAAAAAACAGTGTTGATTCAACATTTAAACGATATGCTACTACTATTCCAATCTCCACCAACTCGCAGTGGAACAGCGTGGTGGAGTATGCTCCATACCCTCTCCGGTTAATTGAGGGGAGGACACAGCCAGCAGTGAAACGTATATTAGGCTGTTTATGTTTATGCTGTTACAATCATCTATATTTTTAATCTATACGTCATTTTACTTAAAAAATAAAAATATTACCATTTTCAACGAAACAAAGGTACCAAATAGATTTCATTTTCCTTAATACCGAATTCACGGCATTCGATTTAATATTTATTAATGTTGAAAATTTTGGATATTTTATCACTTACAATCCTATGGATATTAAAATAGGTACAAGTAATTGTAATTTGGATCCAAGCGTAATGGAATTTTGAATACCTACTGTTTGCTATCCCTGAGTACTCATATTAATTCCAGCATTCCTGAATATAAACGCGTGCATCTATGCTGATTGTTTCGCTATAAGTAAATGATTTATGGCCTTACGTTGACAATGATGCCGATTCTCGTCACTACAAACTTAATTTTATCTTAAATTGACAGAACTAGAACTACCTCTATCTCTTTCTTATACTTATTATAAGTGAAAGACGGCTAATTTAATAGCTGTCAAAATAAAATTAGGTTAATTTTGTGTGCAAATTATTGGGCAATAATACTGCTAGGTTCGTATTATATGCTGCTTATTTTCCCGGGAATGTCGTGAAATCCGGCAGAGGGATTGTGTCCTTATTAACACAATGGACTTATAAAACTTGAGAGACGTGGGGGGGGGATGTTGGTTGACTAAGCAGGGACCCCTGCTACAGCTGCAATGGTGCTAATTCCTGCAGACGTCACCTAATTTATTTTAAGTTATACCTGTCATTTTCTTATCTGCTGAAAAAGAAAGGGATGAGTAATCGACAGGCATAAAATTTATGGAACACACGTTAAACACAAATCTAAAACAGCACTATAAAAATTGCTAATAACCCGACAGAATTAAGTTGACAGCACACGTCAAACGTTTTGCACACCAGCGAGATACCTTTTTTATTCGCCCGGGTTATTCATTCATTTACTCATTCTTCCTAAAATTAAGAGCTGTCAATCGTCCGTCGCTTTCCTTTTCGCCGAATAAGAAAATCACAGGTATAACTTAAAGTAAAATTAGAACGTGTCTGCAGGAATCGGGGCCAATGTTTAGTTAAGTGGCGTTTTCTGTTTTTTTTATTATTATTATTTGACACATTGTATATTATTTTGTTTCTTAAGATGTAAATAAGTGTTGTATCTTTCATTTGTAATAATAAAATTAAAAATAAAATAATATCCAATAGAATGTTTGTTGATTTTTAGCTCTCTGCCTACATAATCATAATCATAAACAGCCTATATACGTCCCATTGCTGGGCACAGGCCTCCCCTCAATCGACCGGAGGGGGTATGGAGCATACTCCACCACGCTACTCCACTGCGGAAGGTGCTTTTACGGCTAATAGCCGGGACCAACGGCTTAACGTGCCGAATCACGGAATAATATTACTTTTTCAGGCAATCAGGTGATTCAAGCCTGAAAAGTCCTTACCAAACAAATGACAGTCTCACAAAGTGATTTCGACAATGTCCCCATCGGGAATCGACCCGGGACCTCCAGATCGTGAGCCTAACTCTCAAACCACTTAACCACGGAGGCTCTTAAATATTACGGGCGTACAATAAAATATACTCCCTCTCTCCGCAGTCACTCACTGAAGTGGGAATACTCACCATAAAGCCGGCTTTGATGTGCGCGTGTATCGATAAATAATTCATTAGAGCCATGTATTTATCTAACAGCACCTATGTGGCTTTAAAACACGCTTCATGTAGAGGCGATGTTCACACACATTCATACCATTAAGTAACTAACTTCATTGAGTCAGCGCTATTTCTTCGATATTTATTCCTTTGTTTTTATTTTATTTAAATTGCATAAGTATATTTTATTTTTTCTATAAGTACTCTTTCGTCACTGTTACTTAGTTGTTTACTACATTTCTAGAAGTGTTAAAATGAACAAAGTGTTAAAAGCGGTATAAAAAAACATTTAAATTCGGAACGATTTTTTTCCTTTGTATAATTTGGATTTTTCCTAAAGTCGATCAATTAGAATGCTTGCCTATTCTAATGATCATTCGAATGAAGCACTCAAATTCGCCCATCACTACTATGGGTTCCGTGATATTTTATTCCTCCGACAGATATAAAAATCGATTGCGAATAAATATTTATTTATTACGTATTTAGGTAATTCTACTTTAGACTCCGCTACCCGTTCACCGCGCGGCGTCATAAACTACAGAAACCCAGATCGAATAATCCTGGGATTCAAATAAATATTTACACGTTTAACGCATCGGTTTTGCAATAAAGCCTCGGGAATTAAGTTATATCTGACATCAAAGAACTTCTGAGAAGACGGTATATTATAATCTAGCTAGAGGGAGTTATACTTTAGGCATAGCACAGACTAAATTATAGTAGGTACTTGCTGAAATTTTGCTTAATGTCACGTCTACAACTACATTAGAACCATGTCATATTAACTTCTTAAACAATTTGTAACAAAGTCGCACGGCTTTTTGGCGGGAAACGGGAACGGGACTGTTGCTTTCTTCATTGAGTAATCTAAATAATTAATACGAAGTGGTGTTTTGTGGTTAATGATCGCATTAAGTTAGTCGGAAGACATTCGCGAGTGTTATTATATTGGAGTATTCAATAAACAAAGTGTATCTGCCTATTTTCGCTTCGTGCCAGGAAGCCGCTTCATAACTCAAAAGTTTATGCGGACTTTTGAGTTAATTCGTTTGGGGTTCGGAGTAGGAGTCTACTCCGAGGGTGGGGGCTTAGGTTTCATCATCATCACCATTTCATCATTTCATTAATCATCAAGAAAAAAAATACGTCAGACATGGCTGTATGGGCATAGTTCCCTTTGCCTTACCCTTCAGGGAAAACCAAAAAAAAACAAAGTCGCACTAAATTTCAAATGTGTTACCGCGATAAGATCCTAAAAAATTCAAAAATCAGGATCATTTAATCGACGTAATTATCGTAGATATACTTGTTGAAGGTTCATTTAACATTTTTGAATCTACGTCATTTCGTTAGGAGTTATGTCTAACGTGCAGAAATGACAAGAAACTGCAACAGCGACACATCTTTTAAAACAATGTAGGTATGCATTACAACTTATTTAAAAACTAGAGGAGAGATTTGACAGGTCCGGTTTTTTACAGAAGCGACTGCCTGTCTGACCTTCCAACACGCGAAGGGAAAATTAGCCCAATACAGGTTAAGTCACTTACCTCCGAAAATGCATTTCTCGGGAATGTGGGTTTCCTCACGATATTTTCCTTCAGCGCTGAGCACGTGATAATCATTTATGATCCAAACATGAATTCGAAAACTTTGACAATCATTGGTTTAGGCCTGTGCTGGATTCGAATCTGCGACCTCAAAGTGAGGCAAGTTACGCGAATAAATAATTTGATTTGATTTTATATAGGTATATACCTAAACAATAATATTCCAAATTAAATTTAGCAAATATTTCTTAGTAATAATATATTAATGTCTACTGAGAAAACATATTCCCAAATAATGAATATTGGAAATAAGCAAAGAGTTACAAATAAACATGACGAAAAATGAAAAGTACAAAATCTCCAATCTATAAAAGAAAACTTTGCATTCATAGAGACAGTTTCCCAACAAATAGGTGTTCAGAATTCTTTACTAAAGCTCAAGCTCAGGAAGAGGAGAATATTCTTGTGTCTAGTATTCACATTGCATTTTCTCGATATTATGCTGGTCCCTGATATGAATGCAGTAGTTTTAGGCGGATGAGACGTTCGTTTTGTAAAAAAATACGATTCAATGTGTAACTATGTTACCTACTGAATAAAAATATATTTTAATTTAAATTTGAACGGTATGTTCATTCAAACCTACTTTAGGTTAGGTTAGACTCAATTCGCACTATGAAAACTCATGTAAAATAAAGTACGTTTAAAGAAAGCTCTTTTCCATTTCACAAAATAATTCGTAAATATGTTCATTCTCACCTTCATCCATACATTGATGAATGATGGTGTAGTATCATACTGTCGTAGCTGTAATAAACTTTCGCAATTCAAACTCTTTGCAAGTTCATCCAATCAAATTGTACTGCAACTTCAGTATTCTGCACCATCTCTTTTCTTTATTATTTTTTTTTTATTTTTTGACGTGAAAGTCTGAAAGGAAAAATATCTAATCGATTAATCGACCTCAGTGGGTCGATAGCGATAAGCGTTGATTGGGGAAGCTGCACCATCTAGAATAGCTCCAATTCAAGGAAAACTTGAACAAACAAAAATTACGTTAAATGTATGTATCAATTACAAATTAAACAGTCATGAAGTTTCGCAACTAAGTTACTAAATAAAAAATATGTTGTTTATCAAAGAAAATCCCGATTGTACTTTATCTTGTGTATGCAATAAAATATTTGAATTCAAAGTAAGTTTGCAGATAAAAATACACTTTTTCAATAAACGTACGTACTCGTGTCTACAGATTGCGTTGCATTTTATCCGTGTATCTACTCGTGCGAATATAGGTACACTTATTCTTTGCTTCTATGTAGTAGATTGCAGAATAGTATAATATACAATAGTAGTAGTACATTCCTTAGTGTAGCGATGCTCAAATAGTCGCGCGCTGGAGTCGATGGAGTTTCTACATTCTTTAAGACTACAAGATGAAAGCGCTCAGCGCTTCCCATTTGTCCAGTTAAGTATTTAATGCTTCTAAAGCAAATTACAATTCGAAGCTACACCAGTGCCATAGAATAAGGAATAAAACAACGTAAAAACGGCAACTCTCAGCTAGGTTTACCTCAATCGTATTTTGACAGAACGACATTACTTATTTGGGTTCACATATTAGCATCAATCGACAAAACGACATAATTATATCTGTCATTCTTTTAACCGTCGAAAGGGAAAAGGACGGGTAATCGACAAGCATAAAAATGGAACACTCGTCAATTTAAGGGAAATTTTACGTTATAAACCTAACCTGACAAAATTAAGTTGACAGCGCAAGAGAAAAGGGTTGCATATGAGTGCTTGTTGGGTTATTCATTCATTCGCGCAATCATTTTAAAATTATCAGTAGTCAATCAATCCATCCCTTTCCTTTTCGGGGGATAAGAAAAGGTATAAGTAACTTAAAATAAAATTAGGAGGTGTCTGCATTGTGTGTGTAAATCCGGGCTTTATGAGGATAAAGTGTCTATGCAAACAAAACTGGGTTCTTACTCCTAAATCTTACAAACACACAACAAGACAATAAATTAACAAACCACTATTAATCTGAATTTTGTTGTGATTAATGGCTCCGTAGTCCACGGGGACTAGCCGACGTACTGTTAGTTATGAAACTATTGTTGCCTTGTTATGTAAGTAATCAACATACCTTACCCCGATAACTTCACACTGCCGCACGTAGACTTGTTATGGGGAAGTGTCGATAAGTTAAACCTGGGGAATCAGTTTTTCTGGGGAATTTGTAGGAAACCGTGCTGCGGTACGAATTTTTATGCGACCCTTAGGCCAGTCGCGCACTACGAGTTTTTCGCTGCGTCTTTAATCTACCGTCAAGCCGCCGAGTCTCTGCCGTCAAGTGCGCGCAATACAATTTAAAACTGTTTGCTACAGTATTACAGTGCGACATTATGCCGCTGCTTTTTTCTGCCGCGCGGCGAAAAACTCATAGTTCGCGCCTGGCCTTAGTATTATATATTTTGAATGTTATAGCTACGCTAAAGACAATACGGGACGGGTCGCGAAAATTTGGCAAGATGAGAAGACAACAGATGGAAGGCTGTTACTGAATTGCGGCCAAGGGATGTTATGCGATATCGAGGCAGACTACCAGCCCGGTCGGATGACATTATGAAGTACGCCGGAAAGCAATGGATGAGACTTGTCAGGGACCGGAAAGGATGGCGTGAAAGAGAGATGTATCCGCTGTACATAACCTCGAAAATTACAAATAAAGAAACCCTTACATGGCGTTGTAGCCCCTGACGTAGCTCATATAACGGCTCATGTAGCCGGGGCGGGCTACATAATGTGCCTTCCGAAGCACGGATCATCTTACTTTCGAACAATCTGGTGATGAGCCTGCAATGTCCTACAGACAGCCCACTCTATAGAGGGTCTTAATGCAGAAACTGCCTCCCATGTAATCCTGGAATGCACGGGAGTGTCAGCACAACGGGTACAAATCCTCAAAGGAATGGGGTCACTCCGCGAAGCCTGTGAAAACATCAGGAGGCTTCTGAGCATCTGGAAGGAGTTAGATTGGCTTACGTAGTCAACAATAGCACGTATAATTGGCCATCTTAGAATCTAAATGCGGAAAACATAGCCCACTAACATAACATAACATAACATAAAAAGGGGACCACCTGGAAACTATGGTTTCCTTTTGAATAAAACAAGAAATGAATCCAGGCGTTTTCGAATAATTGAGGAACATACATAAAAAAAGATCCCGACGAATTGAGAACCTCCCCTTTTTAAAGTCGATTAAAAACGATTTACAAAACTTTACAATGTGCATATTTTTTAAACATTTATCATTCTTTGCGTCAGAGTTGACGTGTTTAGATAAATTGCTTTTAGAAGACGCGTATTGAACGTCCGTTTACATGAACTGTACCATAGTAGAAATAAAAAAGTGGATCAACTCCATACATAAAAAGATCATACACATACAAGTGGGTATCCTGTTTCTGTTTTTTGTGCCAAATGGCTTATCATTATCTTTAAAGTTTGACTTGCCATCATTGTGAAACAATTTGAGGATCTGCTTGGGATATTTTCACTGAGGTGTACAAGAGAGTACGCCATTCGGAGAAGATTCAGCCACACAGGTTTTTCTTATGGCCACACAGCGAAGTCATACGGCAGTCTATTTAATAAAATGTACTTCTTCTTCTATCGTGTAGATTGTGAGGTGGATTACCAACCCCATCAACCCTGGTGTCAGGGTTATTACTGATACGCCATAGGCCCCTGACATTACTCATGTAACGACTTCGTACTTACATCATAAGCTGCCTATATACGTCCCACTGCTGGGCACAGGCCTCCCCTCAATCAACCGGAGGTATGGAGCATACTCCACCACGCTGCTCCACTGCGGGTTGGTGGAGACTACGCGTACTTACATCAGTAAGTAATAACCGGGACCAACGGCTTAACGTACCTTCCGAAGCACGGATCATCTTACTTTTGGACAATCAGGTGAACAGCCTGTAATGTCCTAACCGCACTAGGGATCACAAAGTGATTTTTGTGATTCGTCCCCTCCGGGATTCGAACCCGGGACCTCCGGATCGTGAGCACAACGCTCAACCACTGGACCACGGAGGCCGTTAAATGTAGCAATAATGTGGACAATACGCGCTTGTATGTAATAGAGCCACTGTTGTTTCTTTACTATGGCTTATTGTTCCCGACCGACCCGAATCCCGGGATGTTCTGTACAATATTTGCAAATCCGATCAAGGCAAGTTTGTTTCTTTATGGCTTATTTCGATCTTAGTACATTAAAATTAAGACCATTTTTTTGCAACTAATGCTGCAACTCATTTATTTTACATACAATTTAATAAACAAAATATACGTATTTAAGGTGATGTGTTTCAGTCAGCTAGGTACCTAACGCTGCTTCAGTAGATGGTTTTCGGTAATTATGTATGATTTACTTATCATAAACATACAAATATGTACCTATCCATTTAATACGGATTACGAGCTTACATTATGAATGTCTGTATAATACGAAAATCAGTTGAAACAGATAATTATCCTAAATACATGAGAGACTTGACTAAATCTATACAAGATTCCGACATTTAAATCTAAAATAGGCTCAGTATAATCTGAATATTATAATTTTTTTTATAGATTTCCCTGATCCGTTTTACAATAGATCTGTCTGGATATAACAGGATAATAATATTTTGCTTTCAGCCTTTATATACAAAATTCCGTTACTTTTAAAAGGAGTTTGTATAGTGAGATTGGTTTTTATCTACTTTCTTGAACTGAATAGAAATTCTAAAACTTTTCTTATTTACACTGTTAATCCAGGGTTGTCTTCAAGTTCGCGTATGAATAAATAAAATGGGATGTGTTCTTTTTAAGAATGAAATATTAAAAATACTTTTTTACATTGGGTCGAGTACTAAGTTCAAGATAAAATATGAAATTCTGATTACTAAATAAATAAACTAACCAAAAATATTATCTTTTTTCTATTTAACTTATTTATGAATTTTAATCAAGAAAAACGGAATAATAAATAAATCGGACATTTTTTTCACGTTTTTATATGACGTCACAGTGTGCTTTTTCATACAAATTCCATAATAATTTCGTGTTTTGACCCCGATACCGACCCCGCCGGCGTGGTCGACGATTTCCCTCATTCAGCGCTTATCGCTATCGACCTACTAGGGTCGATTAATTCTTTCAAATATTTTTCCTCTCAGACGACGCCCTGAGCCGAGGTTCGCGCCCAACTGGGCACCCTCAGGCCTGTTGTCTTAAACGTTGTACCGGGTGAGAGCCTTCAGCGCTCCCCATTTGTCCGGCCAAGTAGTTAATGCCATCTGCGGCAAATCTACAATAAGTCACGACAAAAAAAAAATTCGTGTTTTAACGTCTAGAAAAAAGTAACTGATTTGACTAGTTGGAAACTAGCCTATTGCCAGGATGCCGCGCACTAATAAGCTTATTATTGGGTCGCCAAAGGCCCTTGGCATGGCTCAAGTCACGACTATTATTTACACCAGTAAGTCGTAGCTGGGACCGACGACTTAACAGATTATTGTGATCCCTTAGGACAGTGGTTCCTAACCTGGGGGTAATTACCCCCTCAGGGGTAAAACAGAGATTCTAGAGGGGTAACACGGGATGGCACGAAATAGTATTATAACTCTTGTTACATTAAAAACAAAAGCCAGAAACCGTCTGAATGCTGAGCATGACGTGAGATACGCGTTGAGTGAAACCGAACTTAATATTGTTAAACTTGCGAATGCAAAGCGATTTCAATCTTCACACTAGTTACTCCAAAACGTATATATGTATTACTTTACTAATTACCTAAACGTGCATTTTCTTACTTACATAATAAACATATATTCGTTCGAATTTGTGTCATTTGAAATGAAATGAAATGAAGATAGCCTTTATTCACTGACTTCAAAAGTTACAAAGTAGTTAGTATTAGATTTTCTTACGTTTAATTGTTAGTAAGTACAATAGCTATCTAAAGTTTTATATTAATATTTATGTACTTAAATCAGCATCCTTAACAGTCAGGTTGGCCTGTTTTTCTATTTGTCTCATGACATAGGTGTTGGCGTTAGATCTGGCAACCCCCGTTGCCTAGGTATTGTTGATTGTATGGCGCATAGCAACGGGGATGTAAAGTAAGGTTTTTTACATTATTATAATTTTGTGATCTTTTACTCTTTATTATACGTTAATGCTGGTGTAGTGTATTGATATTGCTATCCTTGTCTCGGGCGCATACGTCATCTGAATACAGAGCAAGACAAACAGTCAGTCAATGCAGGACGGTCTGCCTGTACAGAGTGATGGTGTGTTGGCGAGCCAAATCATGGCAGTATACAAAAGGTGTACTCTACAGCTGGGTCATCTTTGATTTCGCTCGCTAACATCGTGGTCTTTCGAGCCAATTTAATTATATACCAGCTATTTCCATACTTGTTCACAGGGGTAGTGACATTAACACTTTCAAGGACAGAACGTCTATGGACGTTCCGATTCCAAGGTGTCATCTACCTATTATGGACCATTAATGACCCATGGTCTCTGCCCGTGAAAGGGTTAAAAAGGTTAGGAACCACTGTCTTAGAATGTACAAGAGGGATCAATGACAGTAGTACATTTTACTCCCTACGGCATTGACTCAAAGTTCGTACACGACCCGGTTTGATAACTTTAGCTTCAACTTTATCGAAGGATAACGGATGTCGGTCTAAACGTCCGGACTAAATGGATTTGGACCGGACCGGAAGCGTAGCCGGGTAAGATTAAAAAGTTCCTGTTTCAGAAACTTATCCGAGCTTAAACCTGAAGCAAATTTAAGCTTAATTGTTTAAGATGCGAAAGATAGAATATTTATGAGATCGCATTTATTATAATAATCTACATCGTAACTAATGTTCTACTAAAACGCCTACATGGTCCTCTATTACGAAGATCCGGAGGTCCCGGGTTCGAATCCCGGTGGAGACATATAATAAAAATCACCATGTGATCCCTAGTTTGGTTAGGACATTACAGGTTAATCACCTGATTATCCGTAAGTAAGATAATCCGTGCCTCGGAAGGCACGTTAAGCCGTGGTCTAGGTTACTTCTTACTGATGTAATATGATGAAATAGATGCCATTGCGTCATGCACTAGGTTCAAGATAAATTATGAAATTATGATAACTAAATAAAGACAGATCTAAAACTAACGAAAAACATTTTCTTTTTCTATTTATCTTTTTTATGAATTTTAATCAAGATAAACGTAATTATGAATCCGACATTTTATCACGTTTTTCGATGACATCACAGGTTGTTTTTTCATACAAATTCCATAGTAATTTCGTGTTTTGACGTTTAGTAAAAAGTAACTGATTTGACTAGTTGGAAATGAGGTTGGAAACCAGCCGATAGAGACTCCTTGTCTATACGTATACTCGTACCTAGTTTAAATAGATTGTTTGCAATATAAATATAATTATCTTCGGGTACTTACAAAAGTAACATAATAATAATTTGTGTGCAATAAAGTGTATTATTATTATTATATAATACGTAAGTGTTATAAGTAAGAATTATTTTTATTTCATACTATTCGCTAAGCAAAGGCTTGCAACAGATATTCTCGTAAATTGTCCACATTTTACTTGTTTTATTTACTTGTTCGTGTGCAGTCGCCACAGGCCACTTGTATACTAGATAGATACTACACAACATTGTTAACAGAAATAAAATGTTTCTCGCATTTTGTTCCGTTTTAACGTTCTATGCATGGCTGGAGAGACACAGCAGTAAAAAGTTTTCCTTTTTTTGCCGGGCAGTAAAACTGCAATAAGTAGCTATAACTTTCACAAATACCTACTTTACATACCAAATTACTTATATATCTTAATTTACAAAGGGTTGCACTTTAGGTGAACATTTCCACCTAAAGTGCAACCCTTTCAATGTTCAGACAGTTTAAAGCGATTTCACTTATTCGCGTACAAACAAAGCGATTCAAAATAATGAAGTATAAAACTGGAGAGCGTATAAAAGGCATATTATGTTTATTTACATCCGAGACGAGGCACCCTAAACTTAAATCTTCAGTATTGCCACTTTAGTACCAAATATAAATTAGATCATTTTTCAAAAGTGTTTTAAAAGAAATAAGCGAAGAGAAGGTTGAACTCTCAGAACAGTGGTTGAAGTAGGTAATGTGTTTTAGTGCTTTTTAAACGACTTCAAAAAAGAAAGAAGGTTTATTTGGTGAAACGTGAACTGGCCCACGGAACCCACGGAATAACTCGAAAAAACGCGCGCCATAGAACTATGAGCAAATAGTTCAGAAGTACTTTAATTTTGCACTCCACTCGTCCGCAAACTATACGATCAACGGAGCTCCGCGATAGTATTTCAAAAGGTCGTCTTGTGCATTACAATCTGCTGGTCAAAAAAACAAATATAAACTATGATGCAAGGAGTTGTATAATAGGCTATTTATCAAAAAAAATACTTTTGTATGCAGTATCTTACGAAAAGTAATGATAAAATTACAGTGGCTATGGAATTTGAGAAGCAGTAGAGCTATAGTTATATCTGCAGTAGTAGTAAAAGAGAGTTGAACCGGCGACAGCGGTTTTCATACATAATGCGCGTTAGGGCCTTACCAAACTCTTACTTCTATTCCATGGTGGTCATCATCATCAATTTAAGAGCCATGCTCTTGACGGTGTAGCATTTTCCATGCTACTTTTTTGGGAAAAATAGGGCTGTGGTTTCCCTCTTGCCTTCCGCCCCGCAGTACTCTGTCTGACGCGAGTGGAATGGCGCCCAGAGTAGACTATTACAAAGCCATACTAGGACTCCGTGGTGGTACTCACTGGGAAATCAGTTCATCATGCGATAATATTCCTTATTAGGCTAGTCAGGCATCCATCGCATGATGAACTGATACTTATATAGAAATGAACATCTTACGTAAATATAACTTACCTAACCTCTAACCTTATGTAAATATACCTATATAGGTACGTAGTCGGGATTTCTTTTTAACGTCACTTATTGTAATTTACCTCAAATGGCATTGCCTACTTGGACGGACAAATGGGGAGCGCTAATGGCTCTCACGCAGTACAGAATTTCATATGGGAAGCATGATTAAAACGTCAATCTGAATATGGAAATACTACTCGATCTTCGAAAACTGCTCCGCATCAGGGAGACACCCTACGGCCTGTCAAAACTATAGCACCTAGAACTTTTTTGATTTCACGAGACCTATTTAAGTCTTGGTCAAATTAAAAAAAAATGGCGGAAAAACAAGATGGCCGCCATACAAAGTTTCGAACAAACACAGGACACGCGAGCTGCTTTAGCAGCGAGCGAACCACGCGAAATCTAGAATGAACTAGAAAAAAAAAGAAAAAAAAAATAGAAATGAAATGAAATGAAAATCTTACGTAAATATACCTTAACTTACCTCTATACCTTATGTAAATATACCTATATAAGTACGTAGACGGGATTTCTTTTTGACATCACTTATTGTAATTTGCCTCAGATGGCATTGCCTACTTGGACGGACAAATGGGGAGCGCTAAGGGCTCTCACGCAGTACAGAACTTCACGGCAACCTCATTAGGTTCTACGGGCGTGAGTTTATGTATGTATTCTTTCTTTATATATCAATAGACTAAGATAGCTAATAGTCCACAATGGAATCATCCTACTATGACGACTGATTACCCGACCACAATGGAAAGGATTATCTGGAGACTGGAACCAAAGCCGATTCGCCATTTTCAGACTATTACGTTACCTATGTCGGTAGTACTGAAGTAGATTTTACAATATCTGGTTTCATGTGGAATTATAGATAGGTAAGCTTGGCTGGGATAAAAGAGAACACTCGTATAATAGAATGTGAACGTATTATTTTTGAATTCTAGCTGAAATCTGAAATAACTTTCCCGAAAAATAATAACGTAACATAACAAATACTTTATTCCACAAACAGCAAAAAAACAATCTACGAAACAAAAGAGAAATAGAATGAGTACAATGGGCTGCCTTATTGCTAACTAGCAATCTTTTCCGGGCAACCTTCAAGTATAGGAGATATTTAGTATTCTGTAATATAGCGGGATAGTGCAGCATGGGAATACTTGAATAAAACACTACTTCAAAACAACACTATTTTTTTAATGCTTCTTATTAACGACTAAGTACATTCTCAATGAGGAACGTTCCTCAAAAAAATATAGATTTTCCTTCATTTAACCTTCTAATTTCGATAACAAACATAATATGCATCTTTTATCTTAGTTTTTGGGTACTTACTCATAAATGAGGACCCTTGTTATTACACCCAGGCACAACACATCTTCCACCCATTATTATTCTGATCAATATAAAGAGAAGAAATATACTTAGGTAGCAACATATTCAAGTATCAATTATTTTTATACAAGCCTCGGCCATTACATTGCATTTAAAGATTTAATTTAAGTAATATAATTTTATAAATTAAATCATAATAAACATACAAAACAATACTTAAGATATAAGTGCAATGATATTGTTAATTAATAATAATAATAAAAATAAAAAAATAATTAAATTATAATTTATGTAAATGCTTTTGTAACCTTCACTGTTTTGGGAATAAAGTTATTCTATTCTATTCTAAAATATAGTACGTATGATAAATATAAATTGTATCACTGACTAATAATAAAGTATGTTGTCCTCTCTACCAGTTGCAGTGCCCTTACCGGGTTCATGTTGATACTATAATACCTACTTACTTCTGTATTTTTATAACCCCACAATTTGTACGAACACATGGTCGCAATAAAACATTTCTATTTCTATTTTGGAATAATTATGTACCCGAGCAATGAGAAAATAGATAATTATCACGTTAAATCTGAACAGTTCCATCTATATTAGAGAACATTATATTCTGGAAAGTTCCTCATTGAGCTAATCATAAGTATGTACCTATGATTTTTGAGTTCAAGTCATAGGAATGTACCTATAGGTTTTGTTTCTTTTTCTAATATTTTTTAATCTTAGTGTTTTTTATTTTTTATTTTCTATTTTTTTTAACGATTTAAAATTATTTATTTATTTCTCCAATGTGTGGGTAGCCTTTTTACCTGAATAAAGAAATTGTTATTATTATTTTATATTATTTTCCGGCATGCGTGTATGAAGCGATTGTAGAATGTGAAGGAAGCAAGAGAAGTGTGTCAGGATCGAAGCAAATGGAATTCTATAGTCTCTGCTTACCCCGGTGGGAAATAGGCGTGAGTTTATGTATGTATGTATGTATGTATGTGTTATATTATTTTCCTAGTGGTTTCTGTCCTATGTTAAATGTAATGTACTTACCTGTCTGTCTGTGCCTGTGGTGTCCGAAAATAATTAATGTTTCTTCCTTTCTTTCTTCTTCTTTCTTAAAATTATATTAATGAAAAATAATACCTTCTAAAAATAAAATATCTTAAAAATATCTCAGTATTTCAGTAAGTAAACATTTTCATCGCTTAACGTTGCCTGTAAATCGTGGTAATGGACTGCTAAATTCAGATTTTCGAACCATTCATTCACACTGTTTAACATCAATTTGGATACAATCGACTATCGTTTAATTTCACACAAATTACCCAGAAAACACCATAAAGCTAAGCAGAAGTAAATCGGAAATTTTCCAACACATTCATTTATTATCTAAATGCGGTAGCTAAGTATAAGAAATAATTTTTCTGCAGTAATTCTAGGCTGTCAATAAACTGCAAATCATCTAAAAAGTACTTAAGTCTTAGATATGCGCAGCTTACCTTTATATGTGCTTTCAACAGTTTATGATTGCTTTATAACAGAATTTATTTAATGCAAGTAACCATTTTACACTATCTGTTGAATGAAATACACCATTCAACACGCTATTGGTTAAACAAAACACCAACAGATTACAAAGAAAACTTATCCCGAACAGTTAAATCAATAAAAAAGATAATGTTTTATAGTGTAATATAGTACACTTAGTACATTTTTATGGCAGCTTAATATTATTATTATTTTTAAAATTTTTATTAATATTTTTATTATTTTTTTTTGCCTCCGTGGTCTACTGGTTAGAGCGTTAGGATCACGATGTGGAGGTCCGGGTTCGATTCCCGATAGGGACATTGTCGAAATCACTTTGTGAGACTGTCCTTTGTTTGGTAAGGACTTTTCAGACTTGAATCACTTGATTGTCCGAAAAAGTAAGATGATTCCGTGCTTCGGAGGGAGAATCTTGGTCTAAATCATACTGTGTATGTTAAAAAAAACTTAAATTACACTTTCATTTTTTTGTGGATATGTCTATAATAATTGTAAGTCAACGAACCAATAAAGGCCCTATATCTTTTCTATCTCCCTAAACACTTACGCTAACACTACATTTTCATACAAAAACAGACTTACACGCACAATGCCATTAAAAGGGGTTTGGCGATGGTGACTCAATGCAGAGGCACTTACACGAACAAAGATTCCTATTTCCCACAAACGCTGTGTCACCCTACATTGCTAGGCTGAGTATAATTTAGTTTGAATAGGAGACTTCTGTCATTAGCGTCAAGCCTCCATTCGTCATTGGTAGGATTTGTATCCGCCCGTATTTCTTTTTTTTTTTTTTTTTTGATAACTTCAACTTAAGTTAGTAAATAAAAACCTACAGGCGCGTTTACAAGCTTTATTTAAAGTTTAAATACAAAATTAATTAAATTCCGATGTTACGATATTGGCTCACTTAGTTCCGAGATTTCGATTTTAGGTCCGATATTCCGAGATTCCGATTTTCATGTCCTAATTATTACTGAAAATGACAAGCCATTCTTCTCAAAAGCTCGTCACCTAATTAAAAACCCGTAAGTAAAAGTTAGTAAAACCTAGCTCAGCCGCTGGTGGGGAGCGGAGAGTTGCCGTTCTATACGTAGTATAATTCCTTATCCATCACGTTCTGATTTACAACATAACATAACATAACATAACAAATACTTTATTGCACAAACAGGAAAAAACAAAAGAGAAATAGAATTAATACAATAGGCGGCCTTATTGCATTGCCATGTAATTTGTGTTTCCATAATGCAACAACAAATTCAAATTCAAAAATATCTTTATTCAGTAGGTAACATAGGTACACTTTGAATCGTCAATTTTTACATACCGAACGTCTCATCCGCCTAAAACTACTGCAGCTTCTCACAACCTGTATAGCCGAGGAAAAGAAGCTGCAAGAAAAACCTCGGCACAGGCCTATACTTTAAAAAAAAATAAAAATAAACATAAAATATTGGTATACAATTGAGTAATTTAGCTGCCTAATATCAGTTCTCAGACAGTTAATCCCATGCATTCATATCTTCTAAATAATCCTTTTTTGTAAAGTTTTTGTTTAACTACTGTCTTAAAACAGTTGAAAGGCAAATTCTGAATGTCAATGGGAATGTTATTGTAAAAACGTACGGTGTAAAAACAGGTACGTTAAATCACGAAATTGAAATAAGGTAAAACGAAAGCGTGGGTAACAAGAATACTAAGGGCACTTAATATGTTAGACGCGACGCCACAAGGCGGTCGGCGACAGGTGCGCGATACTTCTCAGATATTGTATTAGTTCACAATATTAAACCTAGAATAGATACACCTATAGACTGGAAAGCGGGCTCGATTTCAGCTAAGTAACAGCCTATACGCGACTAGTTTCCAAGTTTGAAGGTTCTTGAGCGGGACGGTACGTAATAGGTACGTACCTATTACCTATACCTACACATAATATGACTAATTATAGGCTACGGCATTCATACCTAATTATTATAATAATGTTACTATTAATTAAGTTCTTCTCCTATCGTGTGGATTGTGAGGTGGATTACCAACCCCATCAACCCTCGTGCAAAGGTTATTACTGAGCCGCCATAGGCCCCTGAAATGACTTATGTAACGATTACGTACTACTTACACCAATAAGTACTAACCGAGACCAACGGCTTAACGTGCCTTCCAGCACAGATCATCTTACTTTTGGACAATCAGGTTATCAGCCTGTAATGTCCTACCAAACTAGGGATCACAAAGTGATTTTTGTGATTTGTCCCCACCGGGATTCGAATCCGGGACCTGCAGATCGTGAGCACAACGCTCAACCGGTGAACCACGGAGGCCATTGATAAATTAAGTAGTACGCCTAATTATTAAAAATATCAATTTTTATTTCGAGTAGTTTTTCCTGCTACCCAAAATACCGAGAAAAGGATGGTGTGACGAGTTGGAAGCATACTTCACATCTTCGAAAGAGAAAACCCTAGATCGGGAGAAGCGGAAGAAAGGGAGTGAGGCCTTTGCCCTGCAGTGGGATGGTGTGGGCTAGGGCAACCTACCTAGGTAGGTAATCATTTGGAATCAATTATATTTTTTTTATATTTTATTATTATTATTATTTTTTATATATTTTTTTTACATTTTATTTTAATTTTATTATGTATATATTTTTTCAGTTAATTTTTCTATAACTATGGCTTTATTGGCTGAAATAAATGAGTATTATTATTAATTAGTTAATTTGATCTTGATTTTTGACAAAACTCATTTGTCTACCAAAGCTGACGTCGCTACAAAATGTAGGCAAGTATACAAGACGTAAATACATAGTTTGTGAAAGCAACCCTGTCGACCGCTTCCGTCACCGCGAAACGCAAAGCTCGTCCTGCGTAAACAAAACCCATAAAACAACAGATGGGGTATCTCTGTATATGTAAAAAATAGAATACCTAAATAACCTAATATCTGAAATCGGTTGATCGAGGGAGGCCTGTGCGTCGCGATACGTCCCACATATCAATCATCTAATCTATGATCTCTGTTTATGAGTGAATATTGAATTCATTCCTAGCTGTCTAAAGCTAAACGTTAGTTCGGACATGTTAGATATGCAACGGCCAGTCTACAGGGAAATCAACGGAACACAATACAGCAAATCCCAGGATTCCGAAACATTCACGTCTATTGATTGCTTGGACCGAGGTTATAACTTAGTGCTTTGAAACCAGGGACGCATCCAGAGACGATTATAGGGTACTATGGGGCTCCAAAATGAAAGGGGCCTTATACCTACAAAAGTCATATCACAATTGTAGTGTATTCGTCACAATATAATTATATAAATAAATATCGATTCGTTGCCACACACTACGACTTCACTCCACCCCCGTACATACCCGTACAGTTTACTTTTTAATTGTGGCCACCGCGTAGTGCATTGCCCGAGACGACAAAATATTTTATAATATATTACATACTTATTTATATATTTAATTATACCTACGTGTATTACAATAAGATGTGTAGGTATTTGTTCCTACTTATGTAAACACTACATCAATCAACCGGGTAATTTTTATAACTAAAAAAGAAAAATAGACAGTATCATTTACTGATTCCATTTCTGTAAAAAAAAAAACAATATAATAAGTTTTCAAGTTTAGAATATAAATATTTTGTAAAAAAAATCAAATTGTTGTTACCGATATTCAATTCGCGTTCTTCGAAATATATCAAAGGACAAAGTAAGAAGCCTTGAACGCACTTCGTCAGTCGCTCGCGCAACTCTGTGGTACCGCAGCACGGAGCCCGCATATCGCGCACGATGCTATATCTGAACTAATGGATCGGCCTATTTCTCGCATAGTCAATATAGCTTTCGTTCAGAATATACAACTGGGCACCATCAGGCCTGTTGCCTTAAATTTTGTACCGGGTGAGGGCCCTCGGCGCTGCCCATTTAGTTAATAGCTGTTTGCGGCAAATCTACAATAAATCACATACATTGATACATCGCGTCGCATTCGATAAGCGGTCTCCATGTTGCAGCTACTGGACGTAAGCTCCAAACTACACACTTCATCTTCATCATCAGCCCATTGCAGTCAACTGCTAGACTCTCCCAAGGCGTGGCGCGCCTAAAGCCCACTTATAAAATTAAAAATCGGGTCCTAGATAGACTTGCTACGTCACTGCTTCAAACTAGGTAGTCTAGTTTCGAACGGAAATGAAAATTTTACTATCCGATCAGCTTCCGATAGTTTTACTGTTGCTTTTTAAGTAGGTATACCTATATTATAGTTTTGACGAGTTGTGAAAAGAAATGTGGTACTTTCTAAAAAATATGTATCAATTTGTTAAATTAGTATAGTTTATTTGTTTTTTGTACCATCTAGTGCAATAATATCTTATATTAGTGTTATTAATAGTGAGATTTTAGCTGTTGAGAAGTTAGTCTCAACAGACTAGATGTTGTTTTCTTTTTATGGTGAATGTTGTGTTCACTTGTAATAGGCTTACACAATATAAGTACTGTTTTACTTTGTTTAATTATGTTCTAACTAAATGTTATAATGTGCATAGCTGTAAGTGATCCATAAATAAATAAATAAATAAATAAATAAATAATAATAATAAATATGTACCCGAGTAATGAGATGGACGATTTCACCGATGGAGCTCGTCTTTCCCTGCTGCCCACCAAACCGTCGCCATTGCCCACTATATTGACCGGTGATATAAAACTAAAAAACTATAGTAAATTACATAGAATTATTAGTCAAACTCGGAGGGGTATAAAATTATTAAAAAAATCCCAAAAATGTGCAATTATTCGTCGTAAAAGAATAGAACTTTTGAAACATATTGCTGATTTAAAACAATCTCTAGTAACAGTAAATTGTGAAAATTACTCGAACAAATCACAAATTCAGAAACTTAAGTCGGAAATTAAATTGTTGACTCATAGGTATGATTGTAGCCAAAGTCAACTAAACCAGTTGTCATTAGAAACGGCAGATTTATTAAATCAGATTAGACACAGCACCCAATTGCTCGAGGTGTTAACTGACGAGTGTACCACAGCCTGCCCAGTAGTGCACGATCTTCCCACGTCTGTTCCAACCAGAACAGATGTTGAATCCGTGGAATATGTGAGTGCGGTGGCACAGGCTGGCGGCCGGGGCAGCCGGCGGGGGGGGCGGCGAGGCAGGAGACGCGCGCGCTCGCAGCGCCCCGGACCCGAGGCGCCCGCGCCGTGTCCTCCCGCCGCGCGCTCGCCCTCCCCCACCGCCGCACCGCACCCGGCCACACACCAGAGCGCGCCCGCGCCGACTGAATGCCGTGTGCCACCGTCGCGGCCGCCGCCGTCGCCGCCGCTGCCGCTGTCGCCGGCGCTGCCGCCGGCGCCGCGGCGGCGACGTCAGCAGCGG
The DNA here is from genome assembly GCF_024362695.1 of Pectinophora gossypiella. Classification (NCBI taxonomy): domain Eukaryota; kingdom Metazoa; phylum Arthropoda; class Insecta; order Lepidoptera; family Gelechiidae; genus Pectinophora; species Pectinophora gossypiella. Next base: position 2,581,870 of record NC_065412.1, on the reverse strand, counting down.
CAGCCCTCATGTGAGGCAGCCGCGCCTCCCATTCCCACTGCCAGCACTGGAAACGCAGCTCGTAGCAGGAAAACATTAATGTTTTCAGACGAGATGGGCAAATCTTTAGGCTCTTTAATTACTCAGTGTTCGAGTAAAAAAGTAATAAATAATTGCTACGTAAATTTGAATTTCAAGGAAATCGTAAACAAAATTACTTTAGATCAATTAGATGACTGCACCACTGTTGTCATTATGGTGGGCAACCATGCGCATTTAAAGAGGTCAGATGCGAATGATTGTATGGGCAAAATTTTTAATCTTCAAAATAAGTCAAAAAGTAAATTTGTAATTAGCGCTTTTCCTTATTGTAACAACTTGACCAGCGCACATAACGAATGTATTCACAGGATGAATCAATATTTTTACAATTTGACATACCGTCATAGTGACGTATTATTTTTTGACATTAATAAATTTAGTCCTAATTTTATATTGACACAAGATAGCTTGTATTTATCGATGTATTTTAAACGTAAGTTAGCTACTATAGTAGCTTTTTCTATTCAACATTCGTTGACTAATGTTAGTAATGTTACTAACGTACCTCTTTTAGATTTAAAAAACTAGTTAGTTCGACAAAAGATACTCCTAACGTTGACATTGTCATTGGACAAAACAAGGTGGGAGTTTCTGGCAAAACATTGACAAAGGATAAACAAAGGACTTTTAATATTTTTCATCAAAATATTCAAGGTTTCTCCAGCAAATTAGCAATGGTTGAATTGTTTTTAGAAAAAACCAAATTTGACGTAGTCTGCCTAACAGAACACTTTCAAAAGGAATACCAGATGTTATGTAACTACGAGAACTACCATATTGTGAGTGCTTTCAATCGAGAGACGGCTAGCTGTGGAGGTTCATTGATTTTGCTATTTTATTCTATTGAGTGACTGGGCTACTAAAGGCATCAGAAAGAGTCGAGATTTGCTTTTTGATTTGTATGGAGAGAGAACTATAAGACAGGATAATGAATTCAAGAATTACATTAGAAAATATTCTGAACTTTTCAAAGCTGTTTGCGCTAAAGCTAAATCGAATTTTTTGACGAACAAGATTAAAAGCGCAGATAATAAAACTAAAACTACATGGTCAGTGATTAATATTGAAACTTGTAAAGCAAAACCCCGAGATAATGAATTTGTGCTTAACACACCTCGTGGTCTTACTAAGTCTGATGCAGAAGTTGCGCAAGAATTTTTAGATTACTTTAGTAATATTCCAATTGAAACTACAAAATCTCTTAACTCTTCTTCGCTACTTTCAGCTCAGATACTTAAGAAAAATGTGCCTCTCTGTGAATTAGAATTTAAATTTAAGTATATAACTCCGCACACTATTGTAAAAACCTTTAGAGAAATCAAAGTAAAAAAAACAGAGGACTTGTTTGGGATGAGTGTGAAAGCCTTTACAGCGGTCATTGATACACTAGCTCCATATCTAGCTGTTACTTTCAATATGTGTATTGACAAGGGTATGTTTCCTGATTTGATGAAGCAAAGTAAAATTGTACCGTTATATAAATCCGGTGACAAAAAAGATCCTGGAAATTATAGACCTGTTGCTATATTACCCGTTTTTAGTAAAATTTTCGAAAAAATTGTACTGCATCAATTGCTCTTACATTTTAACCAAACTAAGGTGCTACACGAGCAACAGTTTGGTTTCACAAAGGGTCGTTCGACAAGTGACGCGGGAGTTGCTCTCATGAGACATATCTTCGCAGCCTGGGAGCAACGCCAAGATGCTATAGGAGTTTTTTGCGACCTCTCAAAAGCTTTTGACTGTGTGGATCATGAAACTTTGCTTCTCAAATTAGAACACTACGGTATTAAAAGTAAAGAATTGGAATTTATGCGATCTTATTTGTCTGGTAGATCACAAAAGGTTCAAATAAATAATACAGAATCTTTCGGCTCTGAAGTCAAGATAGGTGTTCCGCAGGGCTCCATTCTCGGGCCATTTTTGTTTTTAGTTTATGTTAATGACTTGGCCCACATGGTGGAGGGTCAGAACTTGTCAAATATCGTACTTTTTGCGGACGATACTTCCCTTATTTTTAAAACAGACAGACGAAAGCCCAACAATGACCATATAAATCACGCCCTTTGCCAGATCCACCACTGGTTTACAATAAATAACCTAGTTTTGAATGGAAAGAAAACAAAATGTATTAAATTCAGTTTACCTAACGTAAATTCTGCTGATTGTGATATACTTCTAAATAACCAGAAACTAGACTTTGTTAAAAATACAGTTTTTCTGGGATTAAATATTGATGATAGACTCAAATGGGACACACATATTAAATCATTATCAGGTAGACTTAGCTCAGCTGCATTTGCAGTCAAAAGGATTAGAGAACTGACTGACGTGACGACTGCAAGATTGGTATATTTTAGCTACTTCCATAGTATTATGTCGTATGGTATTTTGCTTTGGGGTAGAGCAGCTGATATTGAAACCGTTTTTATTCTACAAAAAAGGGCAATCAGATCTATCTACAAACTGAGATGCCGCGATTCTCTCAGAGAATTTTTTAAAGAGATTTCCATTATGACTGTACCTTGTCAATACATATATATGAACATTATGTATGTTAGGAAAAATTTACACTTATATTTAAGAAACTGTGATAAGCACAAATACAACCTAAGGAATAAGAACAAATTAGTAGTTCCTAGTTCCAGACTATCCAAAGTTAGCACATCATTTGTAGCGCTGTGTGTGCGATACTATAATAAGATACCAGAAGATGTACTAGGCCTTTCGGGAAACATGTTTAAGAATGTTATAAAAACTACTTTAATCAGTAAAGCTTATTATAAAGTAGGACTATCTTAAAGATAATAATATTAAATGGATTACTTCAGCTCAACACAAGAAAGACAAGAATGTTTGCAATAAAAACTTGGCCCTAAAATACTGAATTTGAAATAACTTTGTAAGTGGATTAAAAAGGATTGTGAAACACTTGATGATATTTGAACAGTAGAGTACTTTTTTTTTTTTTTTTTATATCCAGGCGGAGGATTTTTGAGCTTTTTTATATAAGTGGTGCATGCTCGCCTCGAAATGTTCGTGTACGCGGTGGCGTCCGGAAGTCGGGTCGCACCTTTCCCTCAAAAATGTGCGAAGGGAGCGATGGCTGGCTTTCGCGTCAACTCGTGATCGGGTGCTGCGTATGTGGACAGGCCTGCTTCTGTCAGGGAGCTCATAGAACACTGTTTCTGTGATAAAGTCACATAAACTCTTTATGTTTCACTTTCCTTCCACCGACTGTAATTGGAATACCATTGTATTTAAGTCTATAAATTATGTAATACAAACTGGATTAAAAGAAAAGAAAGGAAAACATGAAACAGTAGGACTAGGGCCCTGTGCTGGGAGGTTTTCTGGCCACGTCTTTCCCTCAGCGTTACAGATTCCGATGTAGTAGTTTTACAGCTAGTTACATAATATGTAATTTAATTTTGACGTTCAAAAAGCACTAACTTTGTAAGCCAATTTTGAAAAATAAATATTTTTGAATTTTTTGAATTTTGAGAAATAGGTAATTATCATGTTAACTCGGTACAACGCCATCTATTATCGTTTTTGGGGAACGTAGCCTGGAAAGCCCCTCATTCAAACTAAACGAAAACTCATTACCTACACAGTCGCCTGCAAACAGGTTTTTGTCGACTCATCTTTCGTTCAAAAACTTTAAATTGACTCCTCTCTGCGAAACTTAATACTTCCTCGTCAATTTACCCCTTAGCTCCTTCCGAAAACTTCAATAAAATTTAAAAAAAATATATCTTTCCCTTTCAATAGTTTTCTCTTAGCCATGTCTTCATAATTAATATCCCTCTCCTAACCGAGAATTTGCTTCCATTTATCTCGTCTTTATAAAATAGTTGGGTCAAATAAAGTGGTCTCTCGTGCACATTTCATGACAAAGGGATGGATCCGCAGAGGCCTAAAATTAATGTTTTAAGGCTTCATGGTTTATTTAGGCCATTTAATAGTTGTAACAATAGTCGTAATGCGTGAACAAACATGCACATAATATTTCATCAATGTTCTTAAACTAATTTAAGTAGTTAGTGCACCTAGGTCTAAACTAAATACAGCCTTTACCTGGATAGGCACAAAATTAAAACTAACCACGATAAATATATCGAAACCTCGTCGAAACATGAACCAAAGAAATTAAAGTTTTTTTATTTTGAAATCTGCGCGCAATTTTTGCGGTACCTTTTTATTGCATTTTTTTCTCGAGCAAAGTAGCTAGCTAGAGCTTTAGGCCTTACAGCCTCATCTGATGCTATTTTTGACTTTAAATGTTATTAATTATTCGTTAACCAAATATTGTGGATTCACAGCGATGATCACCACAGCCCGCAACGACGCCATCAATGTTTATAATTATATCCATCAATATTAATAAACTGAGATGGTGCGGGGTGCGGTATATAAAATCATGTCAGTCTATTATTGCATTTTACTATTGCAATAACGAAACGCAAACATCACACGACTTGTCAAAATTGTCAAATATCCAAATGTCATTTTCCTTGACGACTTGGTTCCCTATTTCTAATTTCCTCATAATATTTGTAGAATTCTCGTAAATTATTCCATTTAGACCAAAAATGTCGGCAGAAAATTCGCCGATTAAACCATCTAGATCACCCAGTGACATAGAAACTCTCGAGGATTTTGAGAATCAAGTGTGTGAAGCGTTTTGTTGTTGTGACGCCTACTTTCGCCCTATTTATCAAAACAGTGAAATTTCTTGTGTTTTCTTGTAGGATACGCTGTTGAAACATGTGGATATATCGATTGTGGAGTCGGAGAAACGTGCGAACGGTACTCTTCACGTCCGGGACCACTACACAGTGTATCTAATCGATCTGAAGTAAGTTCCTTTATCCCATTGTTTTGCCAACAAATTACACCTTTATTGTTGAGTGATTAGAGTTATCTCCAAGTTGTTTAACATGCAATTGTGCAGTCATTAGGGTGCAGGCGCAATTAAAATTTTATAGAAGTTATTATGGCTCACTGTTGAGTTCAACTAAGTTATTAGTCATTTTAAATGTGTCATACCTACATTTTTATTATTTTATCAATTTTACTGTGTGTGTTTATTTTAGCATGAAAGGTAGACAACAAGTTAAAAATCATGTCTTCATGTCATATTTTTTAAACATATTATTTTCAGAGTAACGGATCCAGATTATAAACTAGTGCAGTCGAAGATAAGCACGATATGGCGGCGGTACACGGAGTTTGAACAGATACACGACTACCTGCAGGTCACATACTCGCATGTAGTCATACCACCTCTGCCGGAGAAACGGGTAAATCATTTATTAATGAGGGATTTTCCACGCTACGTTCCCCAAAAAAATAAAAAGGCCATCATACAGACTTATCTTTGTTTTACCTTCTAATTTTATGGATAACAGACATATGCATCTATTATCATTGTTTTTGGGTATAAATGATGACCCTTGTTATTACTCCCAGGCGCAACACATCTTCCACCCATTATTATTCTGATCAAAATAAAATGAAGCAATATAGGTAGCAACATAATTCTATATGTATCTGACCCAAATATCAAGTAAGAATTATATTTATATATGCCTCTGCCATTATTATTATGCACCCCGAGCAATAACAAAATAGGTAATTATCTGGTGATATGCAATAAATAGCAATGAATGAACTTTTTTTTTATTCCTCTTAACGAGGCTTTGAACTGTGAATGAACATAAAAAACCAATCATTACAGGTAATATATGCATGGAGGAAGTCAGACACAACGGACCCCGAGTTTGTGGAACGCAGACGAGCGGGGCTGGAGAACTTCCTGCTGCGTGTAGCGTCTCACCCTAGATTGTGCTTTGATGACCAGTTTCTGCACTTCCTGCAACAGGAACACGGCTGGCGGGAAACCATTACTGATAGTGGTATTATAACATGCTGTATTATAGTTGTACTATTCAGAGGCGGAGGACAGGAGTCCTAATATGGCTTTGAAATAGACTACTCTCTGCGCCATCCCTCTCGCGTCAGACAGAGTACTGCGGGGCGGAAGGCAAGAGGGAAACCACTGCTCTATTTTTCTCTAAAAAAAGCAGCATGGAGAATGCTACACCGACAAGAGTATGGCTCTTCAATTAGTGATGATGATTATAGTTGTACAGTGTTTGGAGACATTGGCATTGCACAGAGTCTAGAAGAGTGGAGGAACCAAAGGGATGCCTTTACCCAGCAGTGGGATCAAGTACACTTGACAAAATCAGAGAAAAGTTCAGATAGAAATATACAGGGTGTTAGTGACATTGTAACGAAAACTTTAAGGGGTGATTCAGACTCATGATTCTGAGTGAAATTTTGAGCTGAATATTCTTCTCAGTATTTGTTGTAATTCACACACTTTACACATAGTAAACTATACTTAATGAGTCCCTGCCAAGTCGATTACATCTTGTAAAATCAAACATAATTATGTAATCAAAAAGTAAGTATTTACTTTAATTATATATTTAAAATCTTTACAGGCTACCTGTTACAAGCTGAAAATAAACTAAAATCATTATCAGTATCAATCAGACTGAAGAAACCTGATCCTGAAATAGAAAGTGTAAAGAATTATGGGAAACAGCTGGAGACCAATTTAGGAAACTTTTTATATACTAGGTAAGTATACTATATATATATTTTTAAATAATATATGTTCGTATTTAATGGCAATCTCACCTGATGGTAAGTGACAATGTAGTGTAGGATGAATCATGCTTGCTTGTCTATTAAATGCCTATTTAATCCAGCTTTGAAGGCTCCCAGTTGTGTGTTAATTATAATAACGACTGTTTCAGATCAAAAATAATAGAGAAGAATTACGCATTATGCAAGATGCATTCTAACTACGGCAAGTTGTTTAGCGAATGGAGCGTCATTGAGAAGGAGATGGGCGACGGACTGCAGAAGGCGGGACACTATTTTGGTAAGACTATTATTACTTTGTGTGAACACATACATACACAACACACACACACATACTTACTGACTCACACACACACACACGGATACACATTTCATCACCTATAAATTATATAAATTATGACAGATTCGATAGCAGACAGCATCGACTCGGTAGCCGAGGACGAGGAGCAACTAGCGGACCAACTGAAGGAGTATTTGTTCTACGCAGGCGCGTTACAACAACTGTGTCACAACCATGAGGGGTTGCAGCGAGCACTAGAGACCGCACAGGATACCCTTGCCAACCGGTACGTCATCATCTACTTGTACTTCTGAAGCAATTCAGGACATCAATTTACACCTATATGTAGATTATTTCACAGATTTTGGGTTGTCTTCAAAGAGGGTTTTTTTCAGTTTACTTAAGGTGAGTATAGACTACAACATTTACTTGTAACAGAACAACGAGCCGCTCTATGATATGTTCTAGTGTATCATCTTCTTACGAACTAAACGTCGAGCACGCTGGGCTCTTTGTTACAAACCAACGAGCATATTGGTGTAACATTTCGTCGAGCCACGAGTGCGGGCGATGCGCGGTTGCGAGAGAGAGGGAGCATTTACCCGTAACATAACGCCGAGCATTCGCAGGAACGTTACATTACATGGAAATGCTTTGGAAACTGAGCTTTTGCCTGTATTGTATCATTCGTAAGAACGTTACATTACACAGAAATGCTCCAGAAAATGTTGTAGTCTATACTCACCTTTATATTGAGTTTCTTATTTCAATCATGACCAAGTTTGACGAGGGTTAGACCGAAGATATGAAAACATTTTAGTTACTTCAGAAATATTGCTATAGTGATAGTAGTAGGTAGTAGATATACTTAGTAAAGACTGACATAATACTTACTTCATCATCTCCCTAGCATTATCCCGTTTTTCACAGGGTCCGCTTACCTAACCTGAAAAGACAGGGCGGATTTTTCCCAGAAACGACTGTCTGTCTGACCTTTCAACTCGAAGGGAAATCCAGCCCAATACAGGATAGGTCACATACCTCCGAAAATGCATTTCTCGGGAATGTGGGTTTCATCACGATGTTTCATATAACATCTCCTATACAAACCAGCCCCAACACTCAATATAAAAATCTTCTTACCGTGCGAGTGAGACTTCCGCGCGTTGGTGCGAGTTCGTTACGGTGTCACTAGCACCCGTACGTACTCGTATGGAACTATACGTACGGGGTGTAAGTGACATCGTAACGAATACTGAGGGGGATGATTCTGCTCGTTATTCTTAGTTGATATCGATTGGGTTTTTCGCCGCAAAAGTTCATCATCATCATCATCAATTTAAGAGCCACGCTCTTGTCAGTGCAGCATTTTCCATGCTGCTTTTTTAGGGAAAAGTAGGGCAGTGGTTTCCCACTTGCCTTCCGCCCCGCAGTACTCTGTCTGACGCAAGTGGGATGGCGCCCAGAGTAGTCTATTACAAAGCTATACTAGGACTCCTGTCCTCCGCCTCTGAAGAGTACTGACAGTTACTGCTGCCCTCTGTCAGGTTCCAGGTTACAGTCCCTGTGACTTGCCCTTTCCGTGCTGCATTAACGTGCCGATGGCTTCCATCTTCGCCTCTGCAACCGTTGAGGTCTTCACCCGTAACCCTGGGCAAGGGTTAAGTTAATGATTTGAAAATAATAAAAAAATACTATTTAAATACATTTTTTTCAATTGTGTTTAAACTTTCAATTTGATTGTCAGGATAGCAGAGCGCGGCCGCGCGGCGGCGGGCAAGTCGGGCCTGATGTCGCGGCTGTTCGGCACCACGGACCCCGACATCGTGCGCGACCAGACCACGCGCGCGCTCGACGCCAAGATACTGCAGGACCAGCAGGCCATCGAGAAGGCCAAGCTTGACCTCCAGTAAGTACCCAAGTAACCCTAGACTTTCTTCTATCGTGTGGGTTATAAGGCGGATTAAATAACCCAGGCGCAAGATTATTCTTCTATTGGGTAGGTTGTGAGGTGGATTACCAACCTCATCAACCCTGGTGTCAGGGTTAATATTGAGCCGCTAAAGGCCCCTGACTTGACTCAAGATTACTAATATATTTCATACCCTCCCTGTAAAGCTAATCTAGGTCTCCAATACCCTTTAACCACATTATTTAAAGAATATCTACCTCCTTGGTCCAGTGGTTGAGCGTTGGGCGATCCGTAGTTCCCGGGTTCAAATACCGGTGGGGACATATCACAAAAATCACTTTGTGATCCCTTATCCCTATCGTGTGGGTTGTGATGTGAAATACCAACCTCATCAACCCTAGTGTCAAGGTTATTATTGAGCCGCCAAAGGCCCCTGACATGACTCATGTAACGACTAGGTACTTACATTAGTAAGTCGTAACCGGGACCAACGTGCCTTCCGTAGCACGGATCATCTTACTTTCGGACAAACGGGTGATTAGCCTGCAATTTCCTAACCAAACAAGAGCCCACAAAGTGGTTTTTGTGTTATATCCCCACCGGGATTCGAACCCGGGATCTCCGGATCGTGTGTCCAACGCTCAGCCACTGGACTACAAACACTGGGTTTTAGGTACTTATTTTTTAATAATTTGTAGTAGTTTAAATAAAAATCAAACTTATAAAAATCTTTCTTAGTCTTTTTTGATTCATCTCTTTCATTATAGTTCATGTCATCTCAACATTTAATCTGTTTGTTCCAGGGAATTCACGAAAAAAGCGATAGTTGAAATAGAACATTTCCAAAAGCAAAAAGACAAAGATCTACACGAGTCTCTAGTTGGATTCATCACTTTACAAGTTAAAGCTGCCAAAAAGGTAAGAGAGTTATCTACTTACATGCCTACAAATATTTTCAGGCGGGTTAAAAATTCCACATAGAAGCAATTCATCTAAAAGGTAGTAACTTGGACCTACCAGTGTTGCCAACTTAGTGGATTTTCCACTAGATCTGGTGGTTTAGACATGTGGTTCGGCGAAAAAATATTAGTTTTAGTGGTTAGTAGATTTTTTAGTGCATTAGAGTCCTTCCAGTTAGCGGTAAGTGACGAATTTAACCACTAACACTACCGAATATGGTTTATGAGTTACTTGAGCGAAATAACCAATATGAAGTTTATATATTAGTAATACATACAATTAGTTTCATATTGAGTAAGATCAAGATGCCTAAGCCACAGTACACCCAAAAGTTTCGTGATTGTTGGTTACGTGACCCAGTTTTAAAGGATTGGTTGCAAATAGTCGAAAGCACTGGTGGTCCAGTTGCTAAGTGCAAATTATGTGGTATATTATTAAGGAATCATTATCTAAATATATAAAAGGAGAAAATGACTGACTGACATATCAACGCACAGTCTAACCGGCTAAACGTAGGCACTTGAAATTTGGAAGGGACGTAGCTTAGGTACCGTAGAGGTGCACTAAGAAAGGAATTCCCGGAATTCCCACGAGAACGGGAATTAGCGGGAAAATCCTTTTGTATGAAAAATCTAAACCGCTTAAGTTAGACGCTTGAAATTTGGCATGCAGGTACCTTAGTAAACTTAAAGCTTAGTTGCAACAGGATATTGCAAAATTCCCACAGAAACGGGAGTTAGCGGGAAGAAACATTTGTATGAAAAAATCTAAACTGCATAAGTTAGATGCTTGAAATTTGATATGCACTCCCACACACACACACACAAAGATCTCTCTTTTATAACACGCCACGCGGACGAAGTCGCGGGCAAAAGCTAGTTAATAATAATTGAATAATTTACCCTGTCTCTAGCACGTCTTTACCTACGACGCGGCGCTAAAGAGGGGGAAAAAATATCCCACGATCTCATTGCACTGATTCGGCTTTGGGTTATCTAGTGAAATTCTGGTGGTTTGAGAGACCGCTCAGTTTTAGTGGTTTCTGGTGGTTTGCACAGCCGCAATTGGTGGGCTGGTAAAAATAAAGTTGGCAACACCTTACTACATTAATAACTTTCTTTTTTATTCTAACCTTAAGTATTTACGAATACATCTTTGCGATAATATTTGTTTATGTACACTCTAATTCTATTAAAGTAATTTGATATAATAATATAATGTATGTACACCATTAAAACATGTACCACGGATCATCTTACTTTTTGGATATTCAGGATCAGCCTGTAATATCCTAACCAAACTAGGGATCACAAAGCGATTTGGGATTTGAACCCGGGACCACCGGATCGTCCCAACGCTCAACCACTGGACCACGGTGCTTGTGGTAAGTCCCTTATTAACTATGATTTATCTCTTTACAGAACCTCCAAGCATGGACGCAGATCAAGGAATGCCTACAGAACATGCCGTGAGCCCCTACACTGTACAGTCATTAATTTATTATTTACCGTCACAAGAGGGTTAAAAAGGCCACATCGAAGCAATTCACATAAAAAAGCAATATTGCTATTTGTGCATAAAAAGTAACTGCGCAATGTAAAGAAATGTCAAATAGCAATATTGCTTTTCTAGATGATTTGCTTTTGGTGTGGCTTTTTAACCCCACAGGCCATTTAGTGGTTATTACACTACCCAATCTACCCACCTCGACGCGTCAAGGTCATATCGAGATTGGGAAAATCGACGATATTACACTAGCGCGAGATCGTGGTTACCATGGTTACGCACCATTTTGCTATTAGTCTACACGGTCCTGTAGGCTCTGCACGGTAACCGCGCCACGGCGCGAATTATATCGAGGCTTTCTTCCAATAGCCGTTCGACGTCCATCTACGTAAATAGCATTCGTATCGTTTATTTGTCGAAGGGCTCAATTCCCAATCCCGGCAGTTCGTCGCGCCCACGACCTTGACGCATCGGGCAGGATGGCTTGGCAAATGTAATAACCGCTTTTGTAATACTGTATAGGTAAACTAAAACTAATTATAAAAACTATAATCATGCATAAAAACCGAAAAATACATAAATTTGTTCAAATAAGTACTGTTGATTATGTCCCAAATATCACCATTCTGTTAATACATACCTAACATACCATAAACAGCTTGTAAAGGGTGTTAGTGACACCATGATTCAGGTGACCACCATGATTCGCAAAAGTCATCATCATCATCATCATCAATTTAAGAGCCACGCTCATGTCGGTGCAGCATTTTCAATGCTACTTTTTTAGGGAAAAATAGGGCAGTGGTTTCCCTCTTGCCTTCCGCCCTGCAGTACTCTGACTGACGCAAGTGGGATAGCGCCCAGAGTAGTCTATTACAAAGCCATACTAGGACTCCTGTCCTCCGCCTCTGAATAGTACTGACAATAACAGTCGCAAAAGTATGTAGCTGAAAATATTAAAAAAACGCTAAAACTTTCAGGAATTTTCCGACAGGAAATTCCACTTGATATCAACTCAGAATCATGGTCTGAATCATCCCTTCAGTATTCGTTACGGTGTCACTAACACAGTGTCTACGTCCTACTGATGGGCACAGACCTCTACTCCATCAACCGGAGGGGGAGCATACTCCACCACGCTGCTCCGCTTTGGGCGTTGTTACGGCTAATAGCCGGGATCAACGGATTAACGTACCCTCCGGACAATCATGTCTTTCAAGTCTACAAGTCCTTACCAAATAAAGGACATTCTCACAAACAGATTTCGACAATGTCCCCACCGGGAATCGAACCCGGACTTTCATATCGTGAGCCTAACGCCACTAGACCACAGAGGCTGTAATACATACCTAAAACTCAAAAAGAAAAAAATATATCGCCACTATTATAAAAATCTCATGTATTTTATTTATTGTACTGTACATACGAGTAATTAGATAGGTTTAAAATGTCCTTTATGTTCACACTCAAATTATTGAAGACGTATTTATTTAAGACATTGTTCATTCCAATCTAATATACTTACGTATATATACTTATAATATACTTACATAAATAGTCGTTTATAGTGTTCAATTTTATATACTTTTCACGTAAAGATATCGGGTCGTTCATATCATGTTAAGAAAGCTAGATTACACCATGTTGCACTTTTGTAAAGTATCAAAATATATCGTATAAATACATATTACTCATTTAATATACTTGTATTTACGTATTAGTTAAAAGGCAAATCAAATATAATATTTTTTCTATATTTTCAATGTCGAGATAATAGAATCCGTGATGGCCATGCACGGAAAGCAATTCACCTAAAAACAATATTGCTATTTGACATTTGTTTATATTGCGCACTTATTTTTATATGCGCAAATGTCAAATTGCAATATTGCTTTTATTAGATAAATTGCTTCGATGTGGCCTTTTCAATCCCCGGTTCTGTGAACGTGTGACTTACAACGTAGAATAAAAAAAAAAAACAAATTATGGTACGGGTAAAAATCGAATTAAACCACTGAATTCGACTTTAGCAGTAACTACACTACCCTCTCCACCCAGATCGACGCATTAAGGTCACATCGAGATTGGTAAAATCGACGCTATTACACTCGCTCAGATCGTGTTAACCATGGTTACTCCCCACCAACTCGCTCAGATCGTGGTTACCATAGTTACGCCCACCAATTTGCTATTAGACTACACGATCCTTATTGCCGCGCCCGTGACCTTTGATAAGCGCTAGTTTCATTTGCCAATCCATAATGTCCGATGCGTCAAAATAACGGGCGCGGCGATCAGGATCGTGTAGTCTAATAGCAAATTGGTGGAGCGTAACCATGGTAACCACGATCTCGAGTAAGTCTAATATAATGGCGTCGAATTTCCCGATCTCGATCCGTGAAGCTGGCTGGAAGGATTGGCTAGTCTAATAACCGCTTTTATGAGTTTGAATTCACGTTTGGATCATAGATATAAATAATACCTTACTATACAATGATTTTCAATACCTATTGAGTTAATGCCATTTGAGGCAAATCACGTTAAAAATACTCGTCACGTTAACAATTCACGTTAAAAAAAAATTGTATTTGACGCGCTGCTCGCCTACACAAAAATGTAATTGATTCTAAAAAGCGTTTATATACTTCTATCTAGTTAAGATTTATATGGAAAATTTCGAGTTTCATGTAACAAATGTATTGTATAATGTAGTTAATTTCGTCCATTTTCATTTGCATTTTTTTTTACTTTAAATGTAGATGCCTCTATGTAAATAAATACTCAACTGTGATGTTAAGACCAACTCAATGTAGCGACTTAGCTAGTGTCGAAATTCTAGTATTTTTCTATCTACCAATCAGATTACATTAGGTTACTCCATGGCGTGATAGCCGACGCCTCTGATTGGTCAAAAACAATGTTACCATTTCAAAGACAAGAATTTCGGCAAACTTTTGTATTATAAATGTAAATGTGCTGAGTACCCAAATGTGCTAACGTGTATTTATTTAGCTAAATCACTAAAAAAAGTAGATTTATTTACTTTATTATTTAATCAACGTATGGCATAGTGTGAAAATGTAGTTTTGAATAAATATCAGTGATTTTTATGGATTTATTTTTATTATGTCTAACTCAAAACCTTTATTTAAAATGATTTAATATCTACATTTACTACGTGTGTGTTAAATCCATCCATGTTTCTTACGAAACAGAAACTATTGGCTTAGAATAAAGAATAATAATACTACGTAGAGAACGGACGAACGGTTGCTTTTATGCTGTTCTGGGAGCAAATAAAAAACATAGAACACGTTCAGCTGGTTGTCTTCCGGCTCAATAATAACCCTGACACCAGGGTTGACGGGGTTGGTAATCCACCTCACAATCCACAGGATAGAAGTATCCGTATAGATCCTTGACCATACCCAAAACACCATTAGTAAACCTCTAATTCAGCGTAATACAGACCACATGAGGTATTATCACCACGTCAGGTGCAACTAATCATAACACAAATAATGGATACACAGCCGTTGTCGTCTCACGGTCATCAACGGAAGACCGCATCGATTTATCGATTGCATGGGCTGGTAACATTTGGGTTTCATTACTTCCGTTTGCATATAATCGAGGAGCTCGGTGGCGCAGCGGTAAACGCTCGGTCTGCGATTGTTAAAGTTAAGCAACTTTCACAAAGGCCGGTCATAAGGTGGGTGAGCATAAAAAAAGTTTTCATCTCGAGGTCCTCCGTGCATCGGAAGGCACGTTAAGCCGTTGGTCCCGGCTGCATTAGCAGTCGTTAATAACCATCAATCCGCACTGGGCCCGCGTGATGGTTTAAGGCCCGATCTCCCTATCCATCCATAGGGAAGGCCCGTGCCCCAGCAGTGGGGACGTTAATGGGCTGATGATGATGATGCAAATAATAGTTCTATTTTCCAACTAGTGAACTCAGTTACTTTTTACTAAACGTCAAAACACGAAATTACTATGGAATTTGTATGAAAGAATATCGTACTTATTATTTATTACGTGTTTCTTAATTAAAACTTTTAAGTAAGTAAAATAGAATAAACGTGTTTTTCGTCAGTTTTAGATCTGTCTTTATTTAGTACTTAATCAGAATTTCATAATTCATCTTTGACCTAGGTGACCACCAAATTGTTTTAACGCAATATGTAAATATCAATGTTTACCTCTTAAAGACAAGGTTGAATAGGCAATTTCCAGGTAAGTGTGTTCCATCCTGGCCCACATCGTCGCTTACCATTAGGTGAGGCTGAAAAAATGTAGCTGTCTAGAAAAAAAGTAGACTTACCAGTTTTATATTGTATTAATTTATTATTTAACAGTTTTACTAAGTTTCTGACTCCACTGCCGGGATGGCAGCATAGAAAAAACATGTATAAATTCAAATACTTATCCAATTTAGGTTTATCATAATAATAGGAGTCGAAGTGGTCGCCATGGCCGAAATCGGTCGGAGAGATCATCATCAGACTGGGGTATAGAATAAACAATGAGTAATAATATTACGTATAGAAGGGACACCCTCCCCCCCCGCGCCGATACGAGCTTGAAGCGAGCTTGATTTTACCTCACCTGAGCTTGACGTCACCTGAAGTTATTATTGATACGTCCGGTCTAAGAACTAAGTAAAAAATGACATTTCTGTTGACTGTTGCCTACCTCTGCCACATAAATAATTAGTGACCCGTCGACATTGAATCGATGGGAAATTGGTCACTCTTACACCTGCACGGTATTCTAAAACACGTCGGGAAAAATGAATTATCGTGTTTTATATAAAGAAACAGGAATAGTTCTATTCTCCTCCACATAGAGTTAGGACGTATACTCTGTTTCGACTAAGTGACCAGACCTGGGCCTTTTAATTAAAAAAAAGCCTACGTCCTTCTGCTCTCGACACAGTTACAGGCTTCTCCTCGATGAACCGGAGGGGATAAATTAGTATTGTTTGAACAACAAATTAGTTTTCAATATTCGACCATCAGTGATTGTACCAAAGAATGAACGAGTGTATACGCTATCAATTGTTTCGAAAACAGTGATAGGATAAAATTTTGGAAATTCTATTGGTATCTGGAAACTGAAACCTTACAGTACATACGAGAGTGGAACAAGACAACGGTAAAAAACTAAGAACGATTTAAAAATCGAATCCCACGGAATCAGTAATACCCCGCAAAACCCCAGCACAAAAACCATTAAAGATGAAGAACCAGCAAGTGTCAGTGGACTACTGGGCCATGGGGAAGGCTATGGTAACGTATGGCGTGCTGACTGCACTGGTATGGCTCATGCTGAGGTTGGTTGGAGCCGTGTTCACTCTTCCGAGGAAGCTGAGGGCTCAACAGGAAAACATGGAAGCCACTCTGAGGGATTTACAGGTACGTGGATTTATCCTTCGTTTTCTTTGACTTGAGAGCCACGGTCACGCACTAGTCGGTGTAGCATCCACGCGATTCTGCACTGCGACACTCCCATTCATTCAATTTTTAACTTATAAGATGTTCGCGGGTTTTAAGTTATTTGTTCCGTGTAAGATCATAGGGGTCTTGGTTTATCCTTAAAAAAACAAGAGCTGAGAACTTACACTTTTTTTAAGAGCCTTTGCTCGTAATTTGTGTATGTTACTTGACCTTGATAATGCGGCTTCCGAGCCTGAGAACTGGCGACTTGTCTTTAATAAATAATAAGTTACATTTCAATACAATACTGACACGCTTCATTGTACACACACACCACAACATTACAATCACAATTAACGGCCTTATTACAAAATAAAAGTTAACATACCTACGTGACCTGACCTCGTCACCCGTGTATTGACACCTAGTAACCCAGTTTATATCTGTGTGTTTCTTAGTTTAGTAGACATGTCGGTCAATGACATCGTCGGTAAATAGAAGCATATTTCGTTAACCCGCAGCATAGAATGGCTACTCTCCGTTCCCCACCAGCGTCTAAGCTAGGTTTACCTCACCCTCCTCCCCTCGAGCATAGTTTAGACTTGAATCGTATGGAGTCAAACGTCACACACACAGATGCGCGTGTACGATTATGTCAATGTGTAGTGTCTGCGTCAAACGAGGTTGTTTGTATGAAGTGTCCGGGGTATGCCATCAGGTGAGATTGTGGTCATTATTAAAAGGTGTGTGGTATATTATTAAAAAACTAATATACATTGTACCCTTTTCATCATATCCATTTAAGGATATAGCAGGAGTTGCTTCATTTTATCTCATTAATAATTAGCGGCTCTGCCCACCACCTGCATAAAGATATACTGCCGTAAAATGGATAGTACTTAGTGTTTGCAAGATGCATTCTTGCTCCCATTGTTTTTCATTATCAGTGACAACTGACGCACATATTATGCTTCCTCGTCTCACTGTTTTATTGTAACAAAAATAAATAATTTATCTTTATACTAGACTTTGAACTTCGTGATAAACATGAATGCTATTTATAAACTTTGTTTACATCTCGGATTGGAGCTGAGAAAAAATATATAAACATACCTATACCTACGAATATTGTGCGATTCCAACAATATTACTTACACACGGGTCTAATTGTTTCAATTGAAAGAACCTCTTTTTTTTGAAGTCGATTAAAATGATTTAGGAATGATGTGATGTCATAATCTCCAACATGACGGCAGGCACAGCCCGGACAATACAAAAAAATCATTCTTAACGTGTGTCGCCGTTAAGAATGTGGGAGGGTAAACCAAGCTCGCTTCAAGCCCGTATCGGTGTGGGGCAGGGTATGTCCCTTCTACGCGTAGTATTACTGGTTATTCTATGCCTATGGCTATAGATGACTGCAACCTGTCACATCATCCACATTATCCCGCTTTCCACAGGGTCCGCTTACCTAACGGAAGATTTGACAGGTCCGGTTTTTCACAGAAGCGACTGCCTGTCTGACCTTCCAACCTGCGAAGGGATATCAAGCCCAATACAGGTTAGGTTACATACTCCGAAAGTGCATTTCCCGGGAATGTGGGCTTCCTCACGATGTTATCCTTCACCGCTGAGCACGTCAATAATTTATGATCCAAGCATGAATTCGAAAACAAATTCGACAATCATTGGTTTAGGCCTGTGCTAGATTCGAAACTGCGACCTCAAAGTGAGAGGCAAGCGTCCTACCAACTGGGGTACCACGGCTTGCAACCTGTCACCATAATAGTACATACTTACTATTTATCTCTAATATCTCCATAGGTACCTATTCAATAAAATTATTTCATCTTTCCAGAGACGTTATCCAGACCTGAATATCACTGAAGAAGACCTAAAAAACGCTGAAAAGGAACTCGAGGAATTAACCAGAGAGGATAAGGACGATTTCGAAATAAAAGACAAACCAGAGAAAGAGGAGACCTCTGAGAAGGATAACTCAGAGAAACAGGGCGCCACTGAGAAATCTGAGACAGCACAGACTGAGGAAAGCAAGAAAACTATTTAATTAGTACTTAATTAAATAATTCATATCACTTTATTAATTTATAGTTATTTACTTATTTTATTAGAATGTGTAAGTCAGACGCAACAAATATGCAATAAATATAAACATAGATTCTTACGAACACTTTCTTTACCTACCATTATTTCCACGTATTGCATAGTACTTATAGTGGTCTGTTTTTGCCACATTGGCATCAATTATTACAAAACAACACTATATTGCACAAAAATATACGTAGATGCCTACAACACACACCTACATTACATTTAACATTAGCCCACGAATATATCCCAATTGAGCTTTCTGTTACCTACTACTTAATACTACAATTAATGGTACAAAAGGCGACATAACTGATTTGATCTGCCACTACTTTTGGTTGCTTTTTCAGCATGCTATAATTATACAGGGTGTCAGTGACAAAGTACCGAACACTGAGAGGGATGATTCAGAATTTCAAACCATTATTCTGAGTTAATGTCAAGTGGAATTTTCCGTTTCTTTTTTTGTGTTTTTTAAACTATTTTCAATTCCATACTTTTGCGATGAACATTTCTACTTGATATTAACTCAAAATAATGAGCTGAAAATTCGTGATTTTTTTTTAAATTATATTCAGTTCCATATACTGGGTGTTAGTGACATCGTAACGAATACTGAGGGGGTTGATTCAGACCATGATTCTGAGTTAAAATCAAGTGGAATTTTCCGTCGCAAAATTCATGTTTCTTTTTAGTTTTTTAGTTTTTTTTCTATTCTATACTTTTGCGATGGAAAATTCCACTTGATATTAACTCAGAATAATCAAATGAATCATCCCTCTCAGTATTCGTTACGATGACACTTACACCCCGTACAAGTACATACGGTAGCCATATAAGTAGGTATGGGTGTTAGTGACACCGTAACGAATACTGAGGGGGATGGTTCAGACCATGATTCTGAGTTGATATCAAGTGGAATTTCGTGTCAAAAAAATCATGAAAATTTTTCTTTTCTTTTTAATTATTTTCCAATCCATACTTTTGCGACGGAAATTTCTACTTGATATCAACTCAGAATCATGGCCTGAACCACCCCTCAAAGTTTTCGTTACGATGTCACTAACACCCTGTATTTGCGACGGAAAATTCCACTTAATATCAACTCAGAATCATGGTCTGAATCATTACTCGGTTCTCGTTACGATGTCACTAACATCCTGTATACCTACTTGTATATTTCACTTATTGATTTATACTTCCGCCAATCACAGTACCTGTCTTTAATCTTATGTGATTCCGTACTTTCCTATCGACTTTTATTGTAAGTATATTTTTATTGCAAATTAGGTACTGTGTACTTGTTGTGTCTGGGTTCTTCAGAGATAGTCCTCTAAATAGGTACCCACATGTACCTCGCACAAATCGTAGGATTACCTTGTAATTTATTACTTCTCGCAATAAATATTGTTGTAAAAATCTGTACACACATAAACTCACGCCTATTTCCCACGGAGGTAAGAACACATTGACGACTTGGAATTAAACTATTTTGACACCTAAAAACTTATCTGCCTATATTTATTAGGTAACATTAAATTACAGAAATCTTGTATGTAAGCTTTTGAAAACTCATTATCATCATTAATTTAAGAGCCACGCTCTTGTCGGTGTAGCATTTTCCAATCCAGTCTATCAAAGGCCATTTCCTTGACTTCCCTATAAGACACGACGTAGACCTTTTCGTTCCTTTTTTTCCTTTTTTTTTTGAAAACTCAAATCATCCAAATCGGAAATTCTAACGAACCTGCCGCCTAACGGACTTTGCCGCAACTAGCATGGAACTACATAACATAATTAAATACTTTTGAGAGAACCCAACTTTGTCCTCCTGGGGTAAGCCAACCCTTTTAATAGTTCCACGGTTCACCGCTAGATGGCGCTACACGACCGGCCGAGGCGTGGTTGAACCGGAGACTTTACCCCTAAGTTTAAGTTTATTGATCGCTGCCACACGCGAACGTAAATAGACTTACCGTTCCTATTTTAGCAATTTATTCGTATTATTGTTTATTTATTGCGTCGACTGTACCCGTCCGCCTAGATAGCTTATCTGTAAAATACCGAGTAACAATGACAATCAGTAGTCGGTTTACTTCTGTGACTATCACCCGTATATGTCGGCCGATGTGACATGTTGTAACAGTGAGGACTAAAGTGCTTGTGGTATCAAGATGACACGGTCGAGCTATCGTCCCCTGGTCCCTAGGTCTTCCAACAATTCCTTGGACAACCGGGATAATGGGTAAGTACAGATATAATTCACATTTTCATACATATCACACTCAATATTTACTTTTTTCCAAGTGTTTTGTAACACGTTTGGAAATGAGTCGTTTTTTTAATGGATATTTCTTGCTGTGTATTTGAGACGGTCCAAAATAAATCTAACCTAGACCCGGCGACTAGGTCAGTAAAGTTTAATATAGCGACTACCTACCTTATGTGAAAATTGGACTTTATGTCCTATAGAGTAGTGGAAATTTGGCAATAGGCACAAAAGACACAAAAGGGGACGTTAGATTGTACCACTATCTACGTCATTCGTAAGCGAAAACAATATTTGGATAACAGACACTTCGTCTTAATATACTTGCTTTAATTACATACGTATCTACACAAAAGAGATTGAAGGGATTCAAGGGATTGTGTCCTCTAACATGATGGACTAATGTTATGGGCGATAGGCTGATCCCTTATCACCATAATAAGGTTTATCATGTCCAGCTTACGACCAATCAATCAATCAATAATACTTTATTGCACAACAACAAAACAAAGGACATAAACATACGAATAAAACATAAGCACAATAGGCGGCCTTATTGCTAAACAGCAATTTCTGCCAGGCAACCTTAGGGTGAAAGAAGATTATTCATTGGAGCACAGGCTGGTGCAATAAACATATAATGATACCAACACATCACACACATCGTATCAACAGTGGCTGCAAGTTATCTTTGATTACTTGTGGCTCTGCCCACCCCATTAGGGATTAAGGGTGTGAGTTTATGTGTGTATGTGTATGTATCTACACAAACTTACATAGAATTTTATAATCCTCCACGAGTCATGAAAACCAACACTAAGTGTTTTAAAATATTTTTTTAGGATTATGTGCCTTAATTACGTCGTGTGTCCTACCTTTAAAGTAGTTTAAAGCCCTGTGTCTTGCACCTGAGTAGGGTGTTAGTAAGTAACCATATCCAAAGAATATAAATGTTTTATATTGGAATACCATTGTATTTAAGTCTATAAATTATGTAATACAAACTGGATTTAAAAAAAGAAAAAAAAGAAAGGGAAACATGAAACAGTAGGACTAGGGCCCTGTGCTGGGAGGATTTCTGGCCACGTCTTTCCCTCAGCGTTACAGATTCCGATGTAGTAGTAGTTTTACAGCTTGTTACATAATATGTAATTTATTTTTTTGACGTAAAAAAAGCGCTAACTTTGTAAGCCAATTTTGAAAAATAAATATTTTTGAATTTTTTTTTTTTGGGTATCCTGGCAAATAAAAACTAACTTAACACGTTCTCTGACAGACCGTCAAGAGAGACAAAAATAAAACACTCATAAACTCACTCGGCTAAAATCACTTCAAATTGACAAATTAATATTATTTACGCATACTTACATTTTACTCTCCTCGTAAATTTTTACCAACATCTCACAATACGACACGTAAGTACGTCACTCTACCATTATTTTTTTTGCATTATAACTAACCGCTTCTTCTATCGTCTAGGTTGTGAGGTGGATAACCAACCACATCAACCCTCACTCGACATGGCTCATTGTAACGACTACATACTCACACCAGCAAGTAGTAACCGAGACCAACGGCTTAACGTAACTTCATCATCTTGCTTTCGGACAATCAGGTGATCAGCCTGTAATATTCTAACCAAACTAGGGATCACAAAGTTATGTGTCCCCATCGGGATTCGAACCCGGGACGTGTTTGTTTGTTTTTTTTTTTTTTTTTTAACGTGACTTATTGTAGATTTGCCGCAGATGGCATTAACTACTTGGCCGGACAAATGGGGAGCGCTGAAGGCTCTCACCCGGTACCACGTTTAAGACAGCAGGCCTGAGGGTGCCCAGTTGGGCGCGAACCTCGGCTCAGGGCGTCGTCTGAGACCCTAGTGGGTCGATAGCGATAAGCGCTGAATGAGGGAAATCGTCGACCACGCCGGTGTTTGGTGTCGCGAGCTGATTGGCTGCCTCTATGGCTAGAGTAATCGGGTCGTCGGGATCGTATATTACGTCCTTCGGGCGCCGATACTTTTCAGTACCGTCCCTAAGCGGAATGTACTCGGAAGCCGCAACTACCAGGGGATTTGGGTGGTGCGGAGCAGAATTGAAAAAACGTTTGGAAGCTAATTTGAGCCATTGGGCAATGGTTGGCAGACCTAGGTCGAACGTGTTTGTATACAATAAACATCTTTAGGAAATAAAAACGGATTTGTTATTAAATGCTGATGATAAGCGGCATATGGCATTAAGTAATTTATTTTGGAAAGTGTTTATTCCTCTCAAGTAAACTCTCACGTGTTGGTAATGAAAACGAGGCATAATGCAGTTTTTATTCGTGTTTATTATGAATAAATTAGGTTAGTGTAATAACTAATCGTGCAATGCGGAGTTTAGGGGTTAGCACGCTATGTACCGCACGCGGTAGTAAGGTTAGACCAGCGGTTCTCAATTATAGGTACCTACCCTGGTTACCATTTTGAAACATTTTAATTCAATTCTTGATTAATGGCTTCTGTGTTATCATAAGAAACAGTTCTAACTCCCGGGTGCTTACCTACTTAAATAACTTTTTAATAAAAATCGTATATCCTGCCTCCGAATTCTCGGAGAACGAAGCATACTTACAGATCGACCGGGAATCTTTTCACGGTTGCAAATCAGCTGTTTATCTTGTGAGGAAACTTTCAGTTTTTGAGATACCTACCTAATCACTGCTATTATCTGTCATATTTCGTTTTCCGATAATCCGGAAACAAAAAATCCGGAGACTTATTGTAGATTGAGATTTGTAGATTTGGCTCTCACCATGCAGGTACCTCTTAAATAACCGACACGATAAACTTTTCGTCGCTTTATACTGAAAACCCCGTAGCCCAGTTGGTAAATCGCTTGCGTCTCACTTTGAGGTAGCAGGTTCGAATCCAGCACAGGCTAAACCAATGATTATCGAATTTGTTTTCGAATTCATGTTTGAATCATAAATTATTACCACGTGCTCAGTGGTAAAGGAAAACATCGTGAGGAAACCCACATTCCCGAAAAATGCATTTACAGAGGTATGACCTAACGTATACTGGGCTGGATTACCCTTTGCGGGTTGGAAGGTCATACAGGCAGTCGCTTTTCTGTAAAAAACCCGGACCTGTCAAATCTTCAGGATAGGTAAACGGACCCTGTGAAAAACGTGATAATGCTAGGGGGATGTTACTGACAACCGCATAAGCGCCTTTTCAAAATCTTGCAGTAGATATAGACAGCCAGTTTCAATCCAGGTAAAAAAAATATGGTCTCAAGTTTGACCGGGTAAATTAATTGAAAGTAATCTAGGTTTTGTGTACGATATTTGGTTTTGTCCTGTTGTCATTTTTTTGTCCCATGAATTATATTTATCGGTATAACATAACGTCTAACGTCTGGCGGATGCCTAACGACCAAGATCAAAAAGGCTAAGATCACCACAGACTGGTCTCCGAATAGAGACAGACGCAGGCGCGGCAGATCGAGGCGGAAATGGATGCTTTCCTGGAAGGTTGGCCGAAGGAAGCACTGGAGAGAGAATCCTGGAAGAAATGGAGGGAGGCCTTTGCCCAGCAGTGGGACTTTAGGCTAAATAACATGAGAAGAACATAACATAGCATCACGCTCGGTATCCCCAAAGAGGTAGGCAGAGGTGTATTAGTATATGTATACACAATGACTGGTGGGATGACACTACTTATACAGCCATACTTTACACCACACACTGACCAGCGGGCACCGTAAGCGCGCGACTCTTTCTCGCCTCGACATACGTCACCCGTCACTCTCTCACAGTTCTGCACAGAAAGAGACAGATGATCTCTGTCGCGGCGGGAAAGAGTCGCGTGCTTACGATGCTAGGCCCGCTGATGTCTCATGTAGGTAATAGAAGAGGTCATTGCAGCCCGAGTTGGGAATTGAATCGGTGACACTTCTCCGAACAGGGCTAGCACAGTTTTACAACAGGAGTATATAACTAGTAAATACTAAGAAGCCGTATCGAGGTGGCAAATCCACATTGTTGTCTTTCGCGGATCGGCGCTAATTAAGAACGGATATAGAGTGTAACTTAATTAGAGAAAAGCCGCTACTTACCGAATGTCACATGGCAATGTTACGATAATCTGCCACTTACAAATCACAGCGTATCTTTGCGATGGTTTTTGCTTTAGGTACGATAATGTGCAAATGTCCAATCAGTTTCTTGCAAAGTAATAAATTAACTGGTTGCACTTAAGACCTCCTAACTTACAAAAACATACATTTTATAATTATGATATTTTTAATGGTTCATAATTGGGTATTTGACTGGGTCAAAGATAAATTAAAAAATGCTAATCTAGAAACAGAAGCCAGTCTATGATGATCAAAAATCAATCTCATTTTAATTTTAGAAATATTTTCGAATTTTATTTATGAATTAAGTAACACTGAATACGACGTTTGAGCTTTTTTGTTGATGACGTCACAGGACAGTATTTCCATACAAACGGCAAAGAGAACTTTCGTTTTGACGTTTCGTAATTTATTTATTTTTTGTTTTGGTTTTCCCCGAAGGGTAAGGCAAAGGGAACTATGCCCATACAGCCATGTCTGACGTATTTTTTTCTTGATGATTAATGAAATGATGAAAGGTGATGATGATGAAACCTAAGCCCCCACCCTCGGAGTAGACTCCTACTCCGAACCCCAAACGAATTAACTCAAAAGTCCGCATAAACTTTTGAGTTATGAAGCGGCTTCCCGGCACGAAGCGAAAATAGGCAGATACACTTTGTTTATTGAATACTCCAATATAATAACACTCGCGAATGTCTTCCGACTAACTTAATGCGATCATTAACCACAAAACACCACTTCGTATTAATTATTTAGATTACTCAATGAAGAAAGCAACTGTCCCGTTCCCGTTTCCCGCCGAAAAGCCTGACGTTTCGTAAAAAATATCTCATTTGACTAGGTTGTAAAGTAGCCTATTTTACCCGCTGTTTACAAATAATTCACTGGGCTCAGTGACTGCACTTTTGCTCTTTGATTGTACCTACTTTGTTACAACAAAAAAAGAAAAAATACATACATAAACTGACGCCTATTTCCCACCGGGATAAGTAGAGACTATGGAATTCCAATTGCTTCGATCATGACACACTTCTCTTGCTTCCTCCACATTCATCATTCGTTTCACACACGCAAAAAAATCTTTTTGGAAAAGGTTACTTAAACTAGCAGTTCGACACCTGTTTCCTCTTTACATTGTTTGCTCTGTGGTTCTAACATAATATCATTTCACTATTTAGGAAATGAATCCCCAAGTTATTTTCCACTATAATCCAAACAAGCCAAATATCCATTCCGAACAATCCACATTACAATGTAGTTTCCAAATGGATTTTCCGCGCTAACTCTTACATCGCGGAGTTGTGGGCAATTCCCTAACGTGCCGAGAAATGGGAGGCACTCGGCCATGTTGGATGGAGATTACACCTCTGAAGTAATGTACGTCACAGGGAAATTCTGATACAATTCTATAAATAACTTTATAAAATGTCGACATAATATAAGAAACACTTTATTGCGCACACAGAAAATACAAGATACAGAAACAAAAGAGAAATCATCATTTCAATAGCGTTATCCCGTTTTCACAGACCTAACCTAACCTAACTTGAAGATTTGACAGGTCCGGGACTTTATAGAAGCGACTGCCTATCTGACCTTTCAACTCGCGAAGGGAAAACTTACCCAATACAGGTTAGGTCACACACTTCTCGGAAATATGGGTTCCTTACGATGTTTTCCTTCACGATGTGATAATAACTGAGAACCTGAAATTAACATCTTCCCCTACAGTATTCGTTACGGTGTCACTAACACCAATACCACGCAAAAGTATAGAATTGAAAGTAATGTAAAAAACTGAAATATACATTAATTTTGCGACGGAAAATTCCACTTGATATTAACTCAGAATCATGGGCTGAATCATCCCCCTGAGTATTCGTATCGATGTTCCTAACACCCTGAATACAAACGCACAAATATAGTCATATAACCTATAAATAAATATAATACATTACTTAAAGAGAATAAGAATATAATTCCAAACTTATGCCTGGAGGAAAAACGCCCTCACTCTTGCTCATTTCCAATCTAACAATTATTTCTGAAAGTAAAAATATAATTATTAAAAGATCATCATCAAAGCGTATTAATAAACGTGGCACGTGCAGAGTTTATTAGTCTGTTTCCAAGTTAAACTAATACTCGCATGGATTCTATGAGCAAATGGAACTCCATTCCATAGTCTCTGCTTATATTTGCGGGAAATAGGCGTGAGTTTATTACTTAATATTATATATTATAATATATATTCTGAATTGTCGCGTTGACAGCGACTTTCGGAACGGCTACCTTCGCTATAGCGAGTCTCTTTACGGCGAGTGGCCTTATTTTCCCTCTATGTCGAGCGGGTTTTGATGTTATTGTACATTTATGGCTATTTATTGTAAAATTAGTGACAATAATTAAAACACATAATAACGGGTTCTAAACGGTACGGGTCGGTACGGGTTCGGGTTACGGGTTCTATGGGTTCGTTATTATGTGTTTTAATTATGACAATAACCGCGTAAACTTAAAACAATGTATAAAATTAGTGACAACGTAACGAAAACTTTGAGGGACGATTCAGACCATGATTCTAAGTTGATATCAAGTGGAATTTTCCGTCGCAAAAGTATGGAACGGAAAATAATAAAAAATCACTGAAATTTTTATGAATTTTCCGACAGGAAAATCTTTTTGATATCAACTCGAGTTGCATTATTGTTACTATAAAATACCTCATTATCATCAATTTAAAAGCCACGCTCTTGTAGGTGTAGCATTTTCCATTCCAGTCTATCAAAGGCCAATTCCTTGACTTCCCTATAAGACACGACGTTAACCGACGTTGACGTTGACGTGGATAAAATACCTATAAGTAATCATTTTAAATTGATACAGGACTTTCAAATTATAATCCTTATGGATCACTATTGATTTCGTAATTGATTTCAATCAATCTTAGATAATTTACGTTAAGATATAATTTAGAAATAAATATGATTAATTACATAAAATGACAGATCGTCATGGAATTGACATTTGAGTTTTTTAAACTTGATAAATTAAAAGTTGATTTATAATCATGTAAACTTATCTCCAACTAACAATTTATTTAGAAAATAAGTAGAATAGAATAGAATGTCTTTATTTGCTCAGCACAAACCCTACCTACCAAACCTACCTTGTAGAATTCTTCTATCGTGTGGGTTGTGAGGTGGAGTACCAACCTCATCAACCCTGGTGTCAGGGTTACTATTGAGCCGCCAAAGGCCCCTGACATGGTTCATGTAACGACTACTTACTTACATCGGTAAGTAGTCAACGGGACCAACGGCTTAACCTGCCTTCTCATGGATCATCTTACTTACGGACAATCTGGTGATCAGCCAGTAATGTCCTAACCAAACTAGGGACCACAAAGTAATTTTTATGATATGTCCCCACCGGGAATCGAGCCTGGGACCTCCGGATCGTGAGCCCAACGCTCAACCACTGGACCACGGAGGTCGTTACCTTGTAGTAGGTACCTATTATTGAAACGATCGAAAAATAATGGAACAAAGGTAAGTTAATCCACTCAACTGCACATTATTAATGCCAGTCAACGCGAAATAGGCAAGACAGGAAGAATTAACTGAATCACTAAACCTATGTAGTCTTTGTTCTCGCTTAGATAAGTTACATATTTCCGTGACAAGTGTTTTATATTATCAGTTACTTTTATTATTTTCATTTTATTATTTTTATTTATTTTCTTATTACTACTTATTAGTTGCGGCCATGTTACTACTGTACGTATCAATTCTGAGTTGATATCGAGTAGAATTTTCCTTCGCAAAACTTTAGAACTGAAAATAATTTAAAAAATACTAAATTTTTGATGACTTGTTCGACAGGAAATTCCACTTGATATCGACTCAGAACATGAGTCTGAATCATCCCCTTCAGTATTCGTTACGGTGTCACTAACACCCATATGAACTTGTATGGGGTGTAAGTGACGTCGTAACAAATACTGTAAGGGAAGATTCAGGTGATTATTCTGAGTTAATATCAAGTAACATTTTTCATCGCAAAAGTATAGAATCGATTTTTTTTTAAATACTTATATAAAAAAATCGTGAATTTTGCGATTATGAACGATATGAATCATGGGCTCAATCATCCCTCAAAACTTTTCGTTACGATGTCACTAACACCTATATATTATGTTACCTACACTAATAACTGACTCTACTGGTCACATGCTACCCTTCAATCGATCGGATTGGACGAGGCGTGATTACAAACGTGACTCTTATCACGTTTCAAGTTTAAAATGTTAAAGATATTGGTGACAAATACAGGACATTGGATTACTATGAAACACAGGACTCAAACTGTCTGCAAATTGTTTAGTGGCAAATCACGGAATTATGGAAATTATCATGATTATCTCATACAATAACAAACATTTTATAACAAACATTATAGAAGGAAAAATTGAAGGGAAGAGAGGAAGGGGTAGACCTAGGATAACATTTATGAAACAAATAAAAGAGAAGGTGCAGGTCGTGTCGTATCGGGAGGTGAAGGTTTTGGCGGGAAGAAGAGAGGAATGGCGATTACTCCACCGACAAGAGCGCAGCTCTTAAATAGAGAGAGAGAGATCTCATACAACGTCAGCTCATATGAGGTGATGAAAAGTGATGGATTAATTGATAGAGTGCACTTGCGCATGAAAGAATCGTCAATTGTCCGTTCCCCACCAGTGTCTGAGCTAGGTTTACCTCACCCCCCTCGGTCTTGCGTCGTATGGCGTCAGACGTCACACAACAAATACGCGTGTACGATAACGTCAATGTGTAGTGACTGTGTAAAATGAGTTGTTTTATATGAAGTGTCCGGGGTGTGCTATAGATAAGCAAAAAATAGGTGTTATAAGTATTCCATTCGGAATTCATGGAAAAATAATAAAACCAATCTAGATAAGTGCAGTCTTGAATCATATCGGATAACTTATCAATTATCAGGTTGACTTTATCAATATTATCAACTTTGGCAACCTTGGTCATGCAGTGGTTTACACCACGATTTCCAAGCTGCCTCAGTCAGCATAGTTACAAAATTTTCTCTCCTATCGTGTAAGTTGAGAGGTGCATTAACAACCTCATCAACTCTAGTGTCAGGGCTATTATTGAGCCACCAAACACTGCTGGGGCACGGGCCTTCCCTATGGATGGTTAGGGAGAACGGGCCTTAAACCACCACGCGGGCCCAGTGCGGATTGGTTATTAACGACTGCTAAAGCAGCCGGGAGCAACTGCTTAACGTGCCTTCCGAAGCACGGAGGAGCTCGAAATGAAAACTTTTTTTTGTGGTCACCCATTCTGTGACCAGCCTTGACCCATGACCCATGTGATGATTTACTTATATTAGTAAATATTAACCGGGACCAACGGCTTACCGTGACTTCCGAAACAGGGATCATGTTACTTTCGGAAAATCAGGTAATCCGGTTACTATTTACTGATGTTTATGAATGTTAATCCTTACATAAGCCATGTCAGGGGCATTTGGCGGCTCAATCATAACCCTGTCACCAGGGTTGACGAGACTGGTTTTCCACCTCACAACCCACACGATAAGAAGAGTAGAGAGATTGTAAAATATACTTGTGAAACAAATAGATTTGTAACATGTTATTTACATATGATGATCTCTCCGACCGATTTCAGCCATGGCGACCACTTCGACTCCTAATTGGCACGACGCTGATGCGCCCGAAGATGGCTTTTGTATCTTTACAGTGAACTCCCGCGCACGGTGAGGGCACGTGAGCACACCGTTTTGGTAATTATAATGAATAGCGGCAGGGGGACGGGCCTTCAACTCATCACGTTTAGCGTCGAGGTCTGCCGTGCGCTTTTTCTCATATATATTTACATATACGTATAGTTTTAATAAACACATTCTTGTGTCAATAAACATTTTTACGAGAAAATTTCTTGTAATACATGACTTGTAAGTTTTGATAAACAGGGCACATAAAGATGATGCTAAAATGTCCATTACAAATAAATTCCTCATTAAACATCTAGGGTGAATGGTCAATGTTCGACTTGACAAACTATGAGGGTAACCAAACCACTTATAATTTATGTTGGCATTTACCCTACTTCACTACACTGAAGTCAGTATTACCCCCTTTAATGTGTAGGGGATGCAATCATAATCATTGGCCCGAATGACCGCTGAGCTGACCTTAATCTCCTGTAATCATTATTTAGTCCAAGGAGATTTTAATGATAATTTTGTGATTATGTTTGTGGATAACTGCGTCCAGGGTAATGAGGTTCATAAGTCTGAAAGATCATACACATACATATATAAACACCTCCTAAAAGGATAATGGTAGATCCTTTTTTTCACAGGGTCCACTTACCAAACCTGAAGATTTGGCAGGTCCGATTTTTTACAAAAGCAACTGCCTGTCTGACCTTCCAACCCGCAAAGGAAAAACTAGCCCAACACAGGTTAGGTCACATACTTCCGCATTTCATAGGTGTGCGGGTTTCCTCGCGATGTTTTCCTTCACCGCTGAGCACGTGACAGTAATTTATGATCCAAACATGAATTGATACTCAGGCATGTTGTCTTAAATTGAGAGAGCGAGAGCCCTGTGCGCTCCATTTGTCCGGCTAATTAGTTAATGCCGTTTGCGGCAAACAATAAAAATAATCACGTCAAACAAAAAGTTAGTTAGGAAGTAGCCTATCTGAGGCTATCCGAAATATGATAACCTACATAACGTCACTGTATTACTTAGTATGACAAAGACAAAGGATGGATTATGTTACATATATGCCTGACCGATTAGTCATTGACAGAATCTGCGTGGGATTATTACATAATAAATCTGTGATCCGCAGAACCCGTGACTTACATCACAGTGTCATGTACCCATAGAGGCGGCCAATCAGCAGTCATGAAAATTTTAGTGCTTTTTTTAAATTATTTTCATTTACATATTATTGCGAGATCGAAATTTGGTTACAAGAGCTAAATTATGACGAAACAGAGGCTCTAATGCCGAAAAACAGCTACTGCTCCCTCTGAACCTCCCACACACACACACACACACACACGCACGCACGCACGCACGCATGCACGCACGCACGCACGCACGCACGCACGCACGCACCCACACACACACACACACACACACACACACACACAGTTTTATTTTTGTTAATTTTAAATATTTTTATTGTTTCATTATTGTCTCTTTTGATATAAGCAGTTAAAATTTTTCATAGTGCTCTGTATTCTGTCCGTGTGTCCATTTTGTAAATCTTAACATAGGAAATCGTACTCCCCCTGCGATACAAGCTGAGCTTAGTGCAGGGACCGCCGCATAACTAAAGTAATTGATTATACCTAGTTGTCTGTATTTTTATTAATGTAAAATTGTAATACTATGTTTCAATAAAGATTATTTGTCACATCTAGATAGCAACTCAGAATCATGGTCTGAATAATCCTTCAAAGTTTTTGATCAGAATAATAATGGGTGGAAGATTTGTGTTGTGTCTGGGTGTAATAACAAGGGTCAAAACATTTACAGAAATATAATATATTTACAAGCAGAATAAAAGACCAAAAGTGATTATCAAAAACAAAGACAATAAAGGAATAAAAACTATATAAAAGACGAAAAATTCTATAAAAAGTTGTGCTTTCTTGCACAATACATAATATGCAACTTTCAACTCAACTTTCAACTTTTTATAGAATTTTACCTCTTTTTTAAAGTTTTTATTCCTTTATTGTCTTTGTTTTTGATAATGACTTTTGGTCTTTTGTTCTGCTTGTAAATATATTTCTGTTTACACGAGAACCGTTTTTATTATTGGTAGATAGCCAATATGTATGTTATCCATGAATTTAGAAGATTAAACGAGGCAAAATCTTTACACCGCCATTGTTAGCTAACTCTACAATAAAACGTAAATATTAGTAACATACCCAGTTTTAATCAGTAAATGTTAAGTACCACGAATTTCACTCTTATTACGGAAACCAAATATTATTACTACAAATTATAATAAGAAATATTATACAAAAGAATACAGCAACTAGTCTTTCAGTTTTCGCTTCTCTCGACAATCCTCGTCTTCACTTGTTTTTCTTTCCTCGTAGTCGCAGACGGAACACCCGCCAAAACGTTTTTCTCTTAAAAAGTGACGTAACGTTCCTTTTTTGAAATTGCCAACACCATCTATATTGTTTTTTAGGGACGTAGCCTGAGAAGTAACTTATTATTAAGCATCAACAATTGTCCTTAGAGTCACTTGCTACTTAGATAAGGATAAGTTTATTAACCTCACTGTACTCACGTGTATGAAGATAAGACGCTTGTATCTCATAAATAAGTCATTCACACACACACTTATTATGATAAACCTAATGTTTGTAATAGATCTCATAAGTATTTATTTTATACAAGATGTTACACCGTCCCGCAAAAACTGTGAATAATGTTTTCTTGCCACTGGTTTCAAGAAAACACTGTAACTGGGTGACTTTATCGACTATTTATTAATTTCCATCGTAATTCTTTCCACAACCAACGTCTCCTAGAAAAGTCGGGGAACCAATCCAACCCCGTTCTTCATTTGTTTTTCTCGCCGCGTAATTCTCACTTCCGTTCCCGCCTTTTCTGTTTACTTACTTTTTAAATTAATTAATTAGTTGTTTAACATTTACAATTATAAATAATTTATATTAATTCTGTTTAATAATATTTTAAATCATTAAAATACTTTTAAATGATATGCCCATTTGCTTGAACGATAAAAGTGCAGGTAAATTAATAGTCCATATAAATTCCATCGTTTCAAAACTTTTAACTTTAATCTAGTTAATATTCATGTTAGATATTGAGATATCTACTTGCAGATAATTCAACTTCTTTTAAAATATGAGTAATAATGACACTGGTTGCCTGGAAGTCGGTGTAACATTCTCCGTGCTACTTTCTTAGGAAAAAAAGCCAGTGGTTTTTCTTGCCTTCCGCCCCGCAGTAGGTACTCTATCTGACCTGATAGCGTGATTAAAATTGTGTGTTTGAACTGTACATGTAAATGACAGAGGTGATGTCAAGCAGTCACCGTTCGGGGAGTCGCTGTCAACGCAACCATGGCCGGATCGTGAATTTGTGGGGCCCTGGGCTGAAACTACTTGGGGGCCTATCTTAATACTCAACTAATAACAAAAAATATTTTAACAGACATTTTTTTTTTTTTTCAAATTATGGTATACTTTTTAGCGGGATCTGGGGGCCCCTTATAACCCCGTGGCCCTGGGCTGCAGCCCAATCAGCCCATGGGTAGATCCGGTCATGAACGCAACAATTCGCATAATTCTTAGCGATATTTTTTTTTATAAAATAGACTCTCGTTTGACCACCATCTCACCTGATGGTAAATGACCTTACCTAGCAAATGCCTATTCACTCTAGTCTTGGAGACTCCCAAATAATAATGAGTTGGAAAAACAGACGACGGCAGACAGTTTCAGTCCTTTGCTGTTCGCATCAAAAAGGAATAGGCAAAACGTTTAGTGCGGATTGGTGGTATATCCACAACATAAGGATGGAATGCCTGCCGACGTCTACTTGTCCGTAGATGGAATGGAGTGGGTGGAAATAACTCGTGAAGTTCCTGCGCTCACCGAAGTATATCCTCAGACAAGCAAAAGGGTACTTTTTCTGTGTTTTAGACATAAAATGAATTCCATAAGATGCTTATTGGATGCTTAGTTGAGGATGTTTTCCACATTCTTATGGAATGTGTTTGTAATGAGGCTGAAAGACGGACCTTTTTTGTTAAATATCCTTTACGAGATTGGAATATGTAATAGCATCCTCTCTTCTCCGCTAAGCGATAAAACACGAGATTTTGTTAAAATTGTTAAAAAAGGGATTGGATAGGAGACTACCAAATTAATTGTTAATTATGATTGATGTTTCTTTTTGTATCAATATGAGGATGACATTTTCTTGTAAGAAAAAAATCCTCTATAAAGAATAAAAAAAATATGCTTATTTTGATTAACTTACGGAAGTATGAAAAAATACATTTTATTTTCGTATCGTTTAACAGGAATGACAAATAGTTGGCTAATGACGAAGCCGTAACTTTCAGGAAAAATTTTCATTATCTTTCCGCTGCGATAAATTTTAGTTTCGAACTGATGAGTTACGAAATATTGCGCACAAATATAATGTCATGTTGTACTACAGGAAACTATACATCTTTCTCCGCCGGATGGAGAATACTTATTTTCCTTTTTTATGGTTCCGTATCGCAGGTTCAAATTCAGCACAGGCCTAAACCATGTTATATGGCATAGACGTAACTATAGATGGGGGTCGGAATTGAATATACTCCACAAACTTCTGGTTAACCCAGTGGGAAATAAGTTTATGATATACGACAATAAGATTCAATTACAATTCAAAAATATCTTTGTTCTGTAGGTAACAGTGGTACAGTCATGAGCAATATAATGTATCCACTTTAGGACTTTGTCGCACTAACATATTTGACATTTAGTGAGACTTACAGTTCAATTCGTCAAAAAAGTTAATGTGACATGGTACCAAAGTGTATACATATTAATGCTCGTGACCGTACGTAGTTACACTCCGAATCGTCATTTTAACATAACGAACGACTCATCCCCCTTAAACTACTGCAGCATCTTATGACCTGGATAGCCGGGGAAAAGAATCTGCAAGAACAACCTAGGCATAGGGCCCTGAACGATCCATAAAAATAACCCTGGCACCAGGATTGGTGAGATCTGTTACAGACATTACAACTCAGGTGAAAGATCTCACTTTTAAAGCAAATCATTTTCCCGTCTCACAATCAAGTATTCCCCTATTCCCAATAGTTTTACCAGTTGAACTATTCAAATTCAAAAATATCTTTATTCAATAGACAACATAGTTAAACTTTGAATCGTCAATTTTTACATAACGAACGTCTCACCCGCCTAAAACTACTGCTACCTGCAGCTTCTCACAACCTGTATAGCCAGGGAAAAGAAGCTGCAAGAAAAACCTCTTAACAGGGCCCTAGACGTTCTTTAAAAAAACCATAAAATATTGGGAATTTACTTCCCAATAGACTTACTGGTAAGACCACATTGAATGTCATTCGATGTAAATCTACTGATGTTTGTCACTGAATCATTGACCCCATTCACTTTAAATGCCACCAGTTATCTATAACTATCAGAACCCCGTTGCAGGGTCTAATTACAAAACTCATCACCACACCCCGGAGTGTACCCAAGCAATTACTGGTGATGGTATCAATATAAACTGCCACCAAAATTCTTATCGAAAATCTGTTTTACATGGAATTCCACATTGATGACATTAGTATTGGCCTGGACATTCCATGTGTGCAAGCGAGGCAGATAGTCCGCGCTCACTCACTCCTCAACGGCTTACGGCTATTTAGACTAAAGTAAGATCCAGCTAAAAAAACAAAAAATACATCAAAAATAATAAAAAAAATCAGCCTATATAACGTCCCACTGCTGGGCACAGGCCTCCCCTCAATCAACCGGAGGGGGTATGGAGCATACTCCACCACGCTGCTCCACTGCGGGTTGGTGGAGGTGATTTTTACGGCTAATAGCCGGGACCAACGGCTTAAAGTGCCCTCCGAAGCACGGAATCATCTTACTTTTTCGGACAATCAGGTGATTCAAGCCTGAAAAGTCCTTACCAAACAAAGGACAGTTTCACAAAGTGATTTCGACAATGTCCCCATCAGGAATCGAACCCGGACCTCCAGATCGTGAGCCTAAGGCTCTAACCACTAGACCACGGAGGCTGTTGGGCAAAAGCTAGTTACTTATAAAAAAATGAACCAATGTTCATTGGATCGGGGGGTAGAGGCTCTAATAATAACCTAGGGTCATTTTAACGACTGTAGCCTTGTCGAAAAACTGTTTGAAAATACGTTATTTACGATCAGATTCAGATTAAAGTCGCTATTGATATCAGTTCGCCCACAGTATGTTTAATAACATTGATAAGGGACTCTATCGGTTGATAAAGAATCTATCAATCTAGTTTCTACGCATTATTTTACTGAAATATATTCAGATCTGCCATCTAATATTTATTTTCGAAGTCATGTTTGGATCATAAATGATTATCATGTGCTCAGCGGTGAAGGAAAACATCGTGAGGAAATTCACAATCCCGAGAAATTCATTTTCGGAGGTATGTGACCTAACCTGTATTATACTAGATTATTACGTCTGGCAGAAGGGTCGGTGAGGTGTGTGCTTGGTTCATCTTGCGATGGATATATCTCTGACTACCCTATTGGGATATAGTCGTAAGTTTATGTCATCATCATTACTAATTTAAGAGCCGCGCTCTTGTCGGTGTAGCATTCTCCATTTTTGTCTATCAAAGACCAATTCCTTCACTTCCTTATAAGACACGACGTTTGCCTTCTCTTTGATCTGTTCTATGTAAGCTCTTCTTGGTCTTCCCCTTCCTCTCTTTCCTTGTAGCTTACCTTCTATGATGTTTTTAATAAATTGCTCGTGTCTTATTAAGTGTCCAATCATCTTGCCTCTTCTGTCCTCAATAACTCTCAATATTTGCCTCTTTTCCCCCCTTACCCTTACTAGCACTTCCTCATTGGTAACTTTTTCAGTCCCACTTATTATTTCCATCCTCCTCTAACACCTCACTGTTTGCCTTCTCCTTAATCTGTTCCATGTAAGCTCTTCTTGGTCTTCCCCTTCCTCTCTTTCCTTGTAGCTTGTGAGTTTATGTGTAGACTAAAAAATACAGAGAAAATCAAAATCAAAATTGTCTAAATGTACGTTAAACAACTTCACGATGCAATTCAGACATTATCAGTACATTTAGATACGAAAATATGGCTACACTTACGCATGCGTAGAACATTTCTCGTGATAAATACTAAGTATAATGAATCACCAGGCAATTCTCACCCACTTGGTTGAGAGCCAACATTGATGGTACTCGGAACATGGCGTTACTCAGAATCTTACATGTTTCGGATAAAAATCTGTTTTTAAACTTTTGTTTATAAAATTTCGTTACTATCACTTTCCTCAACGGATAAACGGATTTTTTGTGGTAGAAAACAGACTTATAATATAAATAGACTTACTATACAAAATAAACAGACTTACTATACCTACAAGGTGTGAATGACATCGTAACGAATACTGAGGGGGATGAATCAGGTGAATTTTACGACGGAAAATTCCACTTGATATCAACTCAGAATCATGGTTTGAATCATCCCTCAAAGTTTTCGTTACGATGTCACTAACAACCTGTACGGTCACGAGCATTAATATGTATACACTTTGGTACCTTGTCACATTAACTTTTTTGACAAATTCAACTGTAAGTCTCACTAAATGTCAAATATATTAGTGCGACAGAGTCCTAAAGTAGGTACATTATATTGCTCATGACTTTCATACAAGTTGCCATTCGAGGCAAACCTACAATAATTAATTCAAGTACAAAGTTGAAAAAATAAATTAAAAATTTAAAAAACCCCCGACCAAAAAAGAATTACTCAATTATTTTGACAAAAGGTTAAAAATGCTAAACCCTATAAAAAGCAAAAAATAACTTATCCCACATATTATGCTTGCAAGCAAACTGAGCTTGTAACATTCCTATACACTTAACAAACGACCTGATGACTTTGAAGACCTGAACCGATTTCCACCAAACATAGCTAAGAACACTCTCGATTGATATACCTTTCAAACAAAAAACCTTATTAAAATCGTAGCTCCCAAACGGATGATCCGTTTGGGAGCTACGATGCCACAGACAGACACATACACATTTACACAGACACGTCAAACTTATAACACCCCGTCGTTTTTGCGTCGGGGGTTAAAAAAGAACACAACAATATAAATATTATCTGAAGACTTTCGAATTATGAACATCGAACACATATAGCATCACGCCGAGGTAGGCAGAGGTGTACGGTCACGGGTACTAATATGTATACACTTTGAAACCTTGTCACATTAACTTTTTTGACAAGTTAACTGTATGTCTCACTAAATGTCAAATATGTTAGTGCGACAGGGTTCTAAAGTGGGTACATGATATTGCTCATGACTGTACAGTACACATAGAGACCCCCACACTAGCGTCTTTCGTCGTCGTGCCAGCGTCAGCGTGACGTCTACGCAACGTCCACGCGACGTCTACGCCGCGGCGACGCGACCTCAGCGCTGGCTGGCTGCCTCTCACTCCTCGCAAGCTATGTTTAAGTCACATGTAATAGTGGGCGAGCCTATTGCTATTAACTCGAAGGACGTAATATACGATCCCGACGACCCGATTACTCTAGCCATAGAGGCAGCCAATCAGCTCGCGACACCAAACACTTCAGGACCCCGATACCGACCCCGCCGGCGTGGTCGACGATTTCCTTCATTCAGCGCTTATCGCTATCGACCCACTAGGGTCGATTAATTCTTTCAAATATTTTTCCTCTCAGACGACGCCCTGAGCCGAGGTTCGCGCCTAACTGGGCACCCTCAGGCCTGAGCTGTTGTCTTAAACGTTGTACCGGGTGAGAGCCTTCAGCGCTCCCCATTTGTCCGGCCAAGTAGTTAATGCCATCTGCGGCAAATCTACAATAAGTCACGTCAAAAACAAACTATTGCTATTAACCGGCCACAAATCCTGAAAACCACATCATATCAATTATTATTATCTATGATTCAAAATCAAATCAAATGTACTTTACATTTGATTTGCACAGAACTGAATTCCAACAATCGGACATAACACATGAATACAGTACAATTTGGGCGGCCTTATTGCTCTAGAGTAAACGTCAAACGTGAAACCAAACTTATAAAGTCGAATTATATGTAGGTAACCCTCAATTCGAGAATTCTTTTACTGGGGAATTCTTTTAATTAATGTGTTCGACGATCTGGTGAAGGTTGCGGGAAGCCGCTGGATGCGGGCAGCGCAGGACCGATCGTCGTGGAGATCCTTGGGGGAGGCCTATGCCCAGCAGTGGGCGTCGTACGGCTGATGATGAATGAATGACCCTCAATTCTTTTCCCCACAGTTCAATATCTCAACACAAACAAACGAAAAAGTTTAATTACCCTACTTCCCAAGGACGCAGGTGACTGAAAAAGTAATTTCCCCTATCGGTATATTTATTTGAGCATTTGGTCGCCAGCCAAGGTTTGGTATCGCGGTACCAAAACTACCACAAGCCAGACCACAAGTTATGACTGTTTTACGGACCCCGTAAAACTGCCCCAGTAAAAGTTTATCCATAATAGGTGAAGTTCATCTAATCTATAATCTAAGTTTCCAACTAGTCAAATCAGTTACTTTTTTATTAACGTCAAATGAAGAAATTACTATGGAATTTGTATGAAAAAGCAACCTATGACGTCAAAGAAAAACGTGACAAATAGTCGCACTTATTAGTTTTTTTTTTTCTTTATTAAAATTCATAAATAGGTTACTTAAATATAAAAAAGAAAACGTATTTTGTCACCTTTAGATCTGTCTTTATTTAGTAATCAGAGTTTCATAATTTATATTTGAAAAAGAAACTACTTACCCAATTGTCTCTTTGATTTGTTCATTTGTACATCAACGACTATAAGGAAAGTCGACGTTAAATGTTTTGTATGTGACGTCACTACCTACATAGATAGATAAATCACCCGGGGTGAGAGGACTGTTTTTAAAAAGACAATTTAATTGAATTTAAAACTATTTATTTAGAATAAGACACACGTATTGTCTAAAAGAAGTTCAGCTTAAGACTACTTTAAAAACTAATGGGAAGGGACCAAGCGTCTGATCTCATCACGGCTTATCTTATGCAACGTAGCGCATTCTCTAGGCAGTCTAGACGCTTCATGAGCTTATCTTGGTGAATGTGCAACGTGGCGCATTCTCCAGGTAGTCTGGACGCTTAACTCCTCCCTCCATAACTTCGAAATTCTCAGGGGATGATTTTTGAGACTGAGAATTTCGACGTCTTCTTAAAGTTATGAAGATACCGATAAAAATTGTTAAAACTAAGATTATATATAAAAATAGAGTTCCTATACTAATGCTATTTATATTTACCGCACTTACACTTTTATCACTTTCACTTAGCACAACACTGTCAGCTTTTTTTAGGGCGTACGACAACACTTGGAGATGTCGCAGGTCGACCTCATCCAAGTTGATAGGCTTCCAGGGCGATGCTGCTGCTGAAGTTGGGATTTCCGGAAAATTTATAAGAGGTAACTTGGGATATAGTATTGGAGATGCTTCGGAACTATGATGCCTCAGTGTGACGTCATCGATTTTTAGTTCGCAGTTATCATCGATCACAGCCAGGTAAGTACCTCTGATGTAGATTCTGCTCATCTCACTTCCACAGCGTGTCTTCAAAAGGATGTTGGCTTTAGAGTAGAGAATCCATCGATTAGGTTGTATGGGCTCTACTTTAATTGTCTTCACTTCCACCAGGATAGGATAACAGGTGGTAATATTCATAGTAAACTTCATTAAGTCCGCCACACAGGTATCCTCCATGGATCTTGGGGGAATGTGTTCTTCGTAGCAAATAAAGAAGCCTCTCTCCAACTCTTTGCAGCGTTTGGTGAGTGAGAATGTGTTCGAACCATTCGCAATAAGGTAAGGTTGTTTTGGGATAATTAGGACGGATTGATTTAGGTTGTTTGTAATAGGTAGAGGAAAGACGTGATAATAATCGTATATTCCCTTTTTGACCAAGGGAACTTCGATGATAAAGACTATCTGATTTTCTTTGATATATGCCTTAATCTCTACACACTGCTCTATTTTAATTAAATTTACATAATTTACGGGATATGCAAGGCTCTCTTTACGTTCAATTTTTCCTAAAACAGTTACAAATTCGTCAGTGTCTAATATTGACTGGTGGAGAGTTCCCATTTTGCTAAATGCTATTGCTGTTTCTATTTCATCCAATCTGATATACAACATTTGGAAGTTATGTAAAAATAAATTGTAAATATGAATTAATCTATTGTTTGTAAAATTTGTCATTGACTCATTCAGTATTTTTCTAATGTCCCAAATTTCCCTATCCAATTGGATGAAATTATTTTTTGTTACATTGCTGTTATTCGTAAATGTCCCCAACATTTCAGTGACCAGACTCATTTTCTTTAATTCTGAAATTTGTCGAGTTTTGAGTTCATTTAACATTTTATCATACTTCACAGCATCCTCATTGTCCAAGTTGCCAGTTATTACTTTTATAAGTGACCCTAAAGGGTTTAGTAGTCCACGTTTTATTCTTTTTGATGGATTTAATTGTCTGAGTTTAGTGAAAGTTATGTGTTTTAGGTGATCAGTTTGACTTTTGACATTCGCGAGTTCGAAATTAAAAACATTCTTGCCAAAATGGTTTAGGACGTGTTTGTTGAGGTTCGCATAGCGGTTGAAATTAAACTCTATATCATCGTATACTAAACTTAAATCTAGATTCTTAATTATTATCCACTTATCGTAACTTATAATAGCAGTTCCCTCTTTTACAGGAAGTATCCCGGGATTGTGTTCAATCCGTTGTAGCTTGGCCTCCTCCTGGCTCTGGCTCAACTGGACCACCAGCAGGAGCACGACCCTGTGGAGGACGACGAATGTCCTTAATAGGTACATTGGTATTACGGTTCCTAACATCGACAGGTACTACATTCCTACTTATCTCTCCAACCACTTCTGCTTTTTGAAACCGGGGCTTATCTTTACCGGGGACACCGTAAAATGAAAAGTATTTTATCAGAGCTCTTACTACTTCCGGTGTAGAGCGATTAGGAATTTCGAAAGCCTGTCCTAGTTTACTAAACGCATCAATGATGGTCAGGAAGTATTTCCCTTCTATTGAGAACAAATCCATAAACAATTCTTGGAAAGGTTTTGTCTGCGTCTGTGTCAACTGCAATTCAGGTTTGTATGGTTTGCGGTCGTACTTCATTGCTTTACAAATTTCACACGCGTTTATCACGCTACTGACTGTTATGTTCATATTGTTCCAGTAGTATACGCGTTTCAGCTTCATGAGAGTTTCGTTGATTCCTCGATGACATGTCTTACTCTCGTGGTATTTTAAAACAATTTGTCGTTGCTCTTCTTCGTCCTCTACATGTATAACTCTTTTAGTGCATTCAAATAGTTTGACTGTCCCTTTTCTAAAAAGTTTTATAGCCGCTTGTGTAAACTGTTTACGGTGAATTTCATTTTCAAAATATATGAAATGCTTAGTTTTCGGTTTTACATATTCTTTTAGGAATTGAGTGACCAAATCTGGCCTATTTGTTGGTAAATGTGCTTCTAATATCTTTTGATTGTTACTAGAGATATTCTTTACAGCCGTTTCGTTTCTGTTCCATGTATAAATTAACATCTGATTAGGTTTAGAGTCTATGGCTTCGTTTAGAATAGGTATGCCATTTGTGTCCATGTCTGGTGCCGAATGAACAGTTTGTGATAGAGACATGTTACTCATCGTTCCTTCTGGTATTGTAATGGTGCTTTCAGAAGGCGATAATATAGGGTACTCAGTTTCTAACTCATGCTTTGTTGTTTCTTCTTTCTCTCCACTGCTTATTGATATTACTTCGTCTTTCCGATTTGGTTGCGCGTTACTTAACCTTTCAATTTCAGAAACCACATCATCCAAGTAAGAATGTAATCGTCTTTCAGATTCGTCTACATTCACCTGCATGGATTCAGTATCGTCTTTACCTAAAGCATTTAGCCTTATATGGGATAACGCGTCCGCGTTGATATTTTGCTTGCCATTCTTGTATGTCACTATTGCGCTCGGCATACGCACGTCTTTACCGAAATCTACGAAATTAATAATCGCCTCTCCATCTTTCAGGTCCGCAGGAATCGTCACGCGTGTTTCAGTACGTGGTTGAAGCTGCACTTCGTATGGTGGGTTATATATTATTGGTATTTCTACATTTTTCGTTCGGAGAACTTGATTCTGCATATCGATTGTGGCGCCTAGTTGTTTTAGAAGGTCGGAACCGATCAAGC
This sequence comes from Pectinophora gossypiella, assembly GCF_024362695.1. NCBI lineage: Eukaryota > Metazoa > Arthropoda > Insecta > Lepidoptera > Gelechiidae > Pectinophora > Pectinophora gossypiella. Next base: position 2,537,363 of record NC_065412.1, on the reverse strand, counting down.
CATCGTAGCGATTATCGACGTCATAAACATAAAACTTATGTTGTAACATGCTCTTAAAAGTTTTCAGAAGGGGTATGACGATGACTTCGTCGTGTCTGCTACGAGCGTGAGTGCTTACAACCTCGAAGGGTTCGAAGAACTTATAGTTGGCGAAGAACTCGTCAACTTTCCTTGGGCTGATAAACGATCGAGTGCTTCCCGTGTCTATCATAAAACGAGCATTTATCTCAGGTAAGTTGATGTGTGGTAATTTTAATAAGCTATCACAATTAAGATTTACTATCTCGGGTTGTTGGGTGCGGCCGGCTCGTGAAAATCCGGGGTAGTTTTTGGTTGTTTCCGAGCTGGTCGGCTCTTCATACAGATCGTAATATGCTTCATAATCTCCTTCATTTGGATGACAGTAAGTTTCCGCAAGTTCGTAGTTATAGAAAAGGTTATTATTACCTTCAGGTTCATCTAACATGTACTGTCTTGTTGCTGTTCGCATAGAGACATCAGTGTCCAATGGTTTGGAGTTGTTTACAGGGGGTCTGTATCCCTGAGGCTGGGGTGGAATCCCGAACCGATACTGATTGGGAATCCCGAATTTGAAACCCTGTGTGTTTTGATTGAGGTTGGGTCTAAAACCTTGAGGTTGGGGAATACCGAATTTAAATTGAGGGTTTGGTTTAAAATTATTTTGGTTTTGGGTCAGGTTTGGCTTATAGCCCATCTGCTGTGGAATCCCAAATTTAAATTGAGGATTTCCAGGTAATGGCATCCGGAACTGTTGTAAAGCACTTGGTCGAAAGACAGGTGTATTTTGTGGAATATTAAATTTAAAATTCTGGGGTTGAACATTTTGAGAATTTTGTGGTTGTACATTATGTGTTGAAGTTAACTGTTTGTGTTTAGAGTTATATTGGTGCTGGAAATTCACCTCTTCAGTTACGATGCCTAACGCATTTTCGAGAGTGGAGCAACCTTTTAGGCGAACAATACGTATTAGGTTTTCCGGAAGGTTATATAGAAAAACATTGAGCGCGCTGTTATTGTAAATGATCATTTTGGCTGCTTTTACGCCTTCGTCGGTCAACCGGTTTACTTTAGCAAATAAGGCGCTGCGAACATGTTGAATGCGGTTACAGAACTCATTGTAGGACTCCCCCGACTTTATTTTCATGCTCTCGAGTTCAATACTAATGCACTCCTCTGAGCGTGGGTCACCGAAATGCTGAAGTAACACAGATTTCAATGCATCCCAGGACGTAATGTCTTGTCTCTCACTGATAAGGGTAGCTGCTCTATCTACAAGCCTACTACTTATACAATGGAAAAGGTATGTGCTCTGAGCAAGGTTACCCTGTATCGTGTAACTATCTAGTACATATTGAGCTTTAGATAAGAATAAATTAAGCTGTTCAGGTTGACCACTAAACTTCGGTATCAAACACAGCATTTCTTTGGGAACTAACGTTACTTGAGCCATATTTAGTTTTATAACGAAACACACACAAAATAAAATAAATGTAACAAACAAAAGTAATAAAAATACTTAAAAGTTCACTTATCACCTATTTTAGTGCGATATGTGAAAATCAGATATTCTTTATCTCAGTGAAGTTAACCGAAACAAACTATATAGAGCTATAGAGTTCACTTATTAATAATTGAGCCCGCAACTAACAGGAATAGATAAGCATAAGAAGTGGAATGCGAATTAGTCACTCACAATCTGCTCACTGCCATATCCTCCACGATAAAGCTGCACTGAACTTCGTAGAATTATGTGTCTCTCGTATTATGTGAAAACGATTTTCACTCTGTCCACTCACTCACTTGTGTTTAACTTATTTATTTGGTTCGTGGATATCTGCGACTTTTTTGACCCGACGACCGATTTTCTAGTCCTCAGGTGCAGCCTTAATGCAAATATCCTACCGGCTGCGCCAGATAAATCACCCGGGGTGAGAGGACTGTTTTTAAAAAGACAATTTAATTGAATTTAAAACTATTTATTTAGAATAAGACACACGTATTGTCTAAAAGAAGTTCAGCTTAAGACTACTTTAAAAACTAATGGGAAGGGACCAAGCGTCTGATCTCATCACGGCTTATCTTATGCAACGTAGCGCATTCTCTAGGCAGTCTAGACGCTTCATGAGCTTATCTTGGTGAATGTGCAACGTGGCGCATTCTCCAGGTAGTCTGGACGCTTAACTAGATACTCTCATCAAAAAAACCGATACGCTTCAGGGCCATAAAACACGAAATATTTTTTTTTTACTTTTTTGTTTTTTTTTTTTAAGTACTCTTATATTTTCTTCCTATTTATATTTCTTATAATGGGTTTACACGCCGATAAATAAAAAACTTTATATTTATTATATTTTGAATTTGAATTTGGAACATTAATATTAAGAATTCAAACTCTTATTTTGTTAGTTCTAGTAAGTACCTACTGTTTTTTTTTACATGTCTTATTGTAGATTTGCATGGCATTAACTACTTAATTGTAGTTGTGGCTCAACCGACCGCATTTAGAGATTACGAGAGCGATTTTATGTTTTTAAAAACCCTATTTATTTAGCTTTTTTATTTAAAAAGGAAGTTATGAAGCCTTTGTAGTCATATAGCTTACAGAGGTCGTAAAACATAAAATTATCATTTTAATAACACATAGTTGCATTAAAACCACTGTAATGGCTCGGTGGTTGATTTACATACGAGTACAAATGTACGCACAAGGCTTTAATTACATACATAACAGAACATATTGCTGTGTAACATAATTTGTGTGATATACTAGCAGTGCGGTAGGTAGGTTAGGCAAATAAATACACATATTTGGCCACCCATATTATGAGTTTGGCAGCACAAAGATGGCCTAAATTGGCCTATTCTGCTGGATGTACTTACATAAGTATTTTCTAACATAACGAGGATAAAAACTAGAAGCACAAATTTAGAAGGCAGCATTGTTGAGTGTTCCTAAATTTTGTCAGTCCTAACTGTCCAGCTAAAATTCGTTATAAATTGCTTCTTCTTCTCATCGTCTTGGTATCTAATTTCTATAAGATGTGAAGCAAAGTGGAGTGTATCCTGTCTGAAGGATGAGTTACATCCCCTTTTAAAACTAATTAATAACTAATATATGTACTTTTAATATACTTTTTTATCAGCCTTTATAATTAATATACTTAATCTAATATATTTCTAAAGTCTCTCGCTTCTTCTAATCCTCTTATCCCCTGTTGGGATGTAGGGCGTCGAATAGCAGATCTCCATTCCTTGCGGTCTTTGCAGCCTCTGTAACTTGCTCCCATGACATGCCGAGAGTTTTTAATTCCTAAAGGTATTGGCCAACGTAAACATTTGGAAGGGTTCTTTTCTGCCTAAAATTGACGTGTGTTCCGTAAATTTTATGCCTGTCGGTTACCCGACCCTTTCCTTTTCGGCGGATAAGAAAATGACAGGTATAACTTAAAATAAAATTAGACGGTGTGTACCGGAATTAGTACCGATATGGTAACGGTACAGATCATATAATACTAACGTAGCAACGGCTAACTTTGCGGTCAGAGTGTCACGCGCATTGGATGCTATAAACACACCCCCACAAGCCACAATAACCGTGTACTTAGAAATAACAAATGTTTTTGCAAGCTTACACATTGCACATGCATTGCATTTTGGTTTGTTTTTCTTTTTGTTTTGGTATTTTTTTTTTTGTCAATGTACTTATTGATTTCCGTGTGGTTTCTGTCCTGTGTTAAATGTAATGTACCTATCTGTCTGTGTCTGTGGTGTCCGGAAGTAATAAATGTTTCTTTCTTTCTTTCTTTCACATGTGCGCGTTAATTAAATCTAGCCCCAGCTGCAACGGATAAACAGCCCACAGTTATGTAACTATAACGTTTATTTTTGATGCTTTTTTTTTTTTGACAACACCGTTGATACTCTCTCGCACGCTGCCAGGACGAAGTGCTTAGAAGAAGTCACATCACAGTATACCAAACTAAACTATTATGACTAAAACTTGTCAAACTTCGCCAAAACTTCAAACTTTTCACTGAAAACAACTTTGTTTACTTGAACAGCAGCCACTGAAACGTGAAAACATCATATATTCAAGTCACATACTAAAATAAATTACTAGTGGCAATAAACGATTGGGTGTCACGTGCAGCCATTGATGGGTACGTTGCTATTTATAGCGTACACCAGGGATGTTAGAGAGCTACGTAATCGTAACTATAGGATATCCGATACAAAAAAATCATCCGTAACCGTAACCGAATCCGAAATAAAAGTTTCGGATACTATCGGATAGGGGCGGAGCCTAATTGAGACACGTTATGACCGACAAGTTGTTTTGATCAGCTGGCCGCTGCCACTGCCGACACACAAGCTGCGCGCATTGTTTGATTTTTTCTTCTTTTGTCGTCATAACATATTATTATATAACTTGCCGTTATAAATAAAACCACTTTATTACCTATTTGTATTTTACTTTGAAATTCCTTGAAAAAATAATATCCGTAACCATTATTAATATTTTGACGTGACTTATTGTAGATTTGCCGCATATGGCATTAACTACTTGGCCGGAAATATCCGTAACCGAAATTAACGGAAACTAACGGATAATCCGAAATCATTTATTATCCGTATCCGTAACCTATGATGTTTTGTATGAAGTATCCGGGGTGTGAGGGAAACCACTGCCCTATTTTCCCTAAAAAGTAGCATGGAGAATGCTACACCGACAAGAGCGAGGCTCTTAAATTAGTGATGATCCGTAACCTTATCCGGTATAATAATAATTCTTAAATCCGTATCCGTTCATATCCATAACATCTCTGGTGCACACTAGAGCATCTGACTACTGAGAGGACTTCTTTTCAATTACAATTTAGAAGACTAAATTGATCAAAATGGGAATCGAACCTTCTACTTTGCGGTTTACGACTTTCAGGACATGTTGGGCATCTCACTAGGACACTGTCACGTTGATGGCGCTACCAACAATCTGTATACAGTTGTAATATCAATAGAATAAGGAATAATCCGTATAGAACGGCAGCTCTCCGCTCCCCACCAGCGACTGAGCTAGGTTTACCTCACCCCCTTCGGTCTTCGGTGTTCAATCGTACTGGCTTCAGACGTCACACACACAGATGCGCGTGTACGATAACATCAATGTGTAGTGTCTGTGTAAGACGAGATGTTTTGTATGAAGTATCCACTACCCTATTTTTCCCTAAAAAAAAGTAGCATGGAAAATGCTGCACCGACAAGAGCGTGGCTCTTAAATTGATGATGATCCGGGGTGTGACGTCTCTGTGGTCCTGTACGGGTATGGAGCATACTCCACCACGCTGCTTCAATGCGGGTTGGTGGGGGTGTTTTTACATCTAATAGCCGCGACCAAAGGCTTAACGTGCCCTCCGAAGCACGGAATCATCTTACTTTTTCGGACAATAAGCTGATTCAAGCCTGAAAAGTCCTTACCAAACAAAGGACAGTCTCACAAAGTGATTTCGACAATGTACCCATCGGGAATCGAACCCGGACCTCCAGATAGTGGGCCTAACGCTCTAACCACTAGACCACGGAGGCTGTTAACATAATGTCACATAATGTGTGTGTGTGTGTGTACGGTCACGAGCATTAATATGTATACACTTTGGTACCACGGCACATTAACTTTTTTGAAAAATTGGACTGTAAGTCTCACTAAATGTCAAATATGTTAGTGCGACAGAGTCCTAAAGTGGATACATTATATTGCTCATGACTGTACACCGGGTGGCTTATCAAACGAGGAGCGTCAGTTCGGTTCCCTGTACCGGACTTGCACCAATGAGTTATTGATTTATCTTAAGCGTAGTTTTCACTAACACATCTGGCTCGACCGTTATAGACTGCTATACGGCTCACCACCTACCACGTTGATCTTATTGAAAGCTCTTTGAGGCGTGGATACTTAGTTCATCTTGGAAGTGTCAGCACAAAATATAGTTACAACTTCTTACCGCGTTTAAATGGGAATATGAGACTCCCGATATTTCGACACTGTTGCAAGTGCCATGATCACGGGATGACTGATGAGATTGGGTTATTATGTGCTTTAATTATGATAATAACCGCGTAAACTTAAAACAAAGTTATACGAAGTTTGAACGCACGCTAAGCCGTTGGTCCCGACTGCATTAGCAGTCGTTAATAACCATCAATCCGCACTGGGCCCGCGTGGTGGTTAAGGCCCGATCTCCCTATCCATCCATAGGGAAGGCCCGTGCCCCAGCAGTGGGGACGTTAATGGGCTGATGGTGGTGGTGTGATACGAAGTTTGAACTTGTCATCTCTCTTGAGCAGAGCGATTTGAACGTCTGAGTAGCTTTATGGTACTCTCTTTGCGCGTTCATTTGCGCTAGATGTATCTCTGCCCACCCCATTTGGATATACTCGTGAGCTTATGTCCTTCCCGGGCATGTCGTAAAATCCGACAGATGGATTGTCTCATTAAAATTTGATCACTTCTTACATGATGGACTTATGTTACGGGAGATAGGCTGATTCCTTTGTCAGCATAACGTTCACCATTATCCATCTTAGGACGTCGTACCAACAGTGGCTGCAAGTTGTCTTTGATTGCTTGTGGCTCTGCCTACCCCATTAGGGATTACGGGCATGACTTTATGTATCTATGTATAAAAAATCCTAAGGGAAATGTCCGTTAAAATATGAGAGAGTTTAAATTATAATTTGTAATGAAATTCTTGGTTGCCAGTCACCGCGTGACCTGGATTCCCGGGATATTATAACTCCCGGGTTTATCCCGGTAATAGGGAACTATGTCCGGGCTATGAGGCAATGACTCTCTGTCTTACGCTCACGTTATTTAGTCGTGATGTTCTTATTTCCAACATAATATTTTGCCTTGTTTCATAATTTTCAATTTTACCCTAATTTCATGTTTTGAACTAAAATGTTATGTTATTAGGTAAATAATTACATAATTTGTTTATGACATGTTAGGTAAGCGGACCCGGAAAAGGACAGGGATATAAACGCGTAAAATTACTACACTTGCCTGCTAGTTTGGGGATGCAGGCATGATTTATGTACAGTCATGAGTAATATCATGTACCCACTTTAGAATCCTGTCGCACTATCATATTTGACATTTAGTGAGACTTACAGTTCAATTTGTCAAAAAAGTTAATGTGACATGGTACCAAAGTGTATACATATTAATGCTCGTTACCGTACAGTCATGAGCAATATAATGTACCCACTTTAGGACTCTGTTGCACTAACATATTTGACATTTAGTGAGACTTACAGTTCAATTTGTCAAAAAAGTTAATGTGACATGGTACCAAAGTGTATACATATTAATGCTCGTGTCCGTACATAATATAAAAAATATTCATGCGGCTTACAGACAAGGCAAGTCATAATTACAATGTTATAATAAGAATAGAAAATATCTTTTACAAATTAAAATCAATATACATAACACGAACCCATAAAACACGGTACACACATGCAATGAGGGAAGTTACGTTAAGTTCTATCTGCCTACACCACAAAATAGAAAAAAGAAGTTGGGAAGGCCCTGACGCGCATTTTGCATGAGAACCGTTGTAGCCGGTTCAACCCAGGTTTTTTACTACTACTCCTGCAAACAGATAACTACGATAGCTCTACTGCTTCTCAAATGCCTTAACCCCTTTTGCCGGCAATGTATATTGTTATAGGCTGCATTTTTATCACTAAGGGTTGTATTAATAAACTAATCTCAGCTTTGAGACTGCTCTCAAGATCATGTCAATGTGACAGTTCTTATATAAAAACAGGGACTTGATCATGGTCTTGAGGGAAGTCTCAGATGAGATTAGTTTATTAATACCACCCTAAGTACTTTTCGTACCAGCGCAGGACCGATCGTCGTGGAGATCCTTGGGGGAGGCCTATGCCCAGCAGTGGGCGTCGTACGGCTGATGATGATGAAGTACTTTTCGTAAGATACTGCATAAGTACTTACAAAAATATTTTTTTCTTCCCGATCATAAGGTTTTCAACTTTCCTGTGATAAGAAGGGATATTTCGACTGATTTCCCTGCACATTATAACACACAAGTCGACCTTACGGGGAGCTGCGTGCGTCTTAAAGTTTGCGGACGAGGGGAGTGTAAAGTTGAAGTATGAACTATTTGCTCATAATTTGTTTGGCGCGTTTCGCGTTCACTTGGCCCTTCCAACCTTTTTCTTCTCTTCCGTGTATATAATGTCTACGCCTTCGGGGACCCAGCAACAACCCATCCCTTATTATATTTACTGAGGCCCTGAGTACACCAACCGGTGAGTCCCATCGATCTCCCCCGGCGTATTTTCTGCCTATTGTTCGAAGGTCTAAAGGTCCTTAGGGACCTCGCAGTAACAAAAAGTGACCTTGAATCCGCTAAGACCTCTCGAAGCGAATTGTCTCTTCTCTTTTGTTTACCGGGTCGGATACAAGCCCAAGATTTCTGTTAAGACATACTTCTAAGGATGACTCGATGATAAACGATTATCGTTGAATTCTACGTATATAACATCACGCCTATTTCCCGTTGGGGTAGGCAGAGACCACGGAATTCCGCTTACTACGATTCTGATACACCATCATCATCTGATATGTAATTATTAATGTGATACTAACATAGGCGGTCCTGTCGTTCACGAACGAACGGCTGAGGTCTGGAAATCTCCAAGTCTGTTGCCTAGAGGGACTTTTAGGGAGTACAATCTGGACCTTTTCAAGGCAAGAGTGAATAGGCACTTTCTAGGTAAGCATGTCCCATCCGCAGCCACATGGTCACTTATCTTCAGGATTGTGGTCAAATGCTTACCAGCTTCCATAAAAAAAAAAAAAACATATTACAGAGTTCAATTTCGTGGTCTAACAGAAAGGTGAGTCGTACTTAGTTCATCTTGCAACTAACGTACCTCTGACTACCCCATTGGGAAAGTGAGCTTATATATGTTTATGTTTTATATTAATATAGGTACACGAGTAGCACAATAATTCTGTGGGTCTCAAGGCCAGGTGAATAAATCTGATCTTACCTCAAAGATATTGCGCAGTACGCAATATTCTTCGAAATGACTCAAGTTAAATTAAATAAAAGCTTTGTTTGTTTATCTTTAACGGTAATATATTAAAACTTTTTACATAAAATCATTGGAGATTATACTTCTATCTTTAATTAAAAAAGTATTTATTGTTGTCAAATATTGTACCGGGTGAGAGCCCTTAGCGCTCCCCATTTGTACGGCCAATTTTTTAATGCCGTTTGCGGCAAATCTACATTAAGTCACGTCAAAAAAAGATCTTCGATTGAGAGGGAATGGAAAACATAAAAAAATTAACAATCCTGTCTGTAGTGTTTATATAAGTACATAAATACATCTTATTGTAATATACGTAGGTATAATCAAATATGTAAATAAATATTTATAATATGTTATCCTAATAATGTGATAATACTACTGCTCTCAGTTGGGGAGGTGCTCGATATAATCAAACTTCAGCAATTATCTTGAATAATCTTATCATAAACTGCCTATATACGTCCCACTGCTGGGCACAGGCCTCCCCTCAATCAACCGGAGGGGGTATGGAGCATACTCCACCACGCTGCTCCACTGCGGGTTGGTGGAGGTGTTTTTACGGCTAATAGCCGGGACCAACGGCTTAACGTGCACTCCGAAGCACGGAATCATCTTACTTTTTCGGACAATCAATTCAAGCCTGAAAAGTCCTTACCAAACAAAGGACAGTCTCACAAAGTGATTTCGACAATGTCCCCATCGGAAATCGAACCCGGACCTCCAGATCGTGAGCCTACCGCTGTAACCACTAGACCACGGAGGCTGTTAATAATCTTATATTTTGTAAATCAATATTCACTGTCCAACTATTCGTTCCAGAATGCCGACCAAAATTCCCGCCTCCGACTTTTTCAAAAAGGCGGGAAAAACGTTCCTCTTCGAAAAGAAGAAATCAAAAGAAAATAAATTAACTGCCAGTGTCAAAATACCAATAATAAAGTCGTGACACAAATTCACGACTTATTCCGGCTGTTATTAATTATTTCATCTAATAATCATAAAATAAACATACGGACCCTTAGCTAAAGCCTCAGATGACTGTCACTGCATAAAAAGAACCTGTATTGTGTAGGTATAGTATGTGTCTAGGAAATACATAAATAAAAGAGATTGTAACGGCAATTTTCACGGTTTATTAATTTTGGTAAAAAGATATTACAGAGAACGTGTTGATTCGATGGTGAAATGAAGAAAGAGTGAATGCTTGGAATGAATGTTACCATATACATAACATTTTTCTTTTTTAATTAAGAATGGTTTGGCTCAATAGATGTTGCAAACAGTATGTTTTACCGTATACGCATTCTAATCACCATACTGTTCGTTCATAATTATCATAAAGTACACTAAAATAAAAAAAACCTTACTTACTAAAAAGCCTTCACAAGTTTTCTTCTTCATAAATCATACATACCTACAACCTCATTGCCCTTTGCTATACAATTCAATGCAGCGCCCTATTTTAGTAGCGCCCCATTTTCGAATCTGGGGCGCTACTTGTACCCGGTATAAAAACTTACGTATGCGACTGAGGACTGAGTACTCATTAACAAGTAAGGCGACCTTTCAGTCATATTGACACAACCTACTTTCTTCTACTTTGAATTTCAGACCTATTTCCGTCCGGGCACACTGACATTCTATGCCCAACTGGGCACCCTCAGGCAAGTTGTCTTAAACTGTACCGGGTGAGAGCCTTCAGCGCTCCCCATTTGTCCGACCAAGTAATTAATGCCATCTGCGGCAATATAGAATAAGTCACGTCAAAAAAAAGCTATTTATGTTTGTGTTATCTTTATTTAAGACAGTAGATTGCCTTCACTAGCACAGTTAGCTCGACCAATAGACGGCGACGTTGGTCTAATAGAAAGCTCGGTGAGATATGGGTGCCTTTGATATTGTCGTTCACCCCAATTAGGATATTGTCGTGAGCTTACGTTATCTTTATCTTTTTTTATTACCTCCCTCCCCTCCCCTTTTGGCATATCCCCCTCTCGGTCGATTGAGGGGAGGCTAGTGTCCAGCATCGAGACGTAATATATTTTCGTTTTGTGTTCTTCAACCTTGATATTTCCTATTTATTTCAGGCAGTGGATTGACTGGACTCATTAAATGAATGTACAGATATTTATATAGGTATGTGTATATGTGTGCGTCTAAATCATATTTGAATTTCTACACGTACCGTCCTCAGTAAACTAACATGACCTGCCTTCATGCACAAAAGCAGTGCATAACGAGAGGTGGGCGAAATGCCAACAGGCATAGTTAACCACCTCTGGTATACGAGCCTTTATCTTTGCCAGCAGGCTTCATATGCCGCGGTGCACGGCTTTATGCGCGTGATTTTATTTAAAAAAAATACTGGTTAGGTCACATACCTCCGAAAATACATTTCTCGGGATAGTAGGTTTACTTTCCTCACGATGTTTTCCGCCGCCGTTGAGCCCGTGATTATCATTATGTTCCAAACATGAATTCGAAAACAAATTCGACAATCATTGGTTGGGGGTTAGGGCTGTGCTGGATACCAACCTGTGACCTCAAAGTGAGAGGCAAGCATTCTACCAACTGGACTACCACGGCTCCTACACACATGAATTATAAATGAATTTCTTCGACGGGAAATCCTAAAAGACCGAACAGATATTAGTATATTATTGTTTTTTATGAAGCTTGATTGTCTTACTTCAAAGCAAATAATGAAGGTATTTGGCAAATATGAAGGTATCTATTTCATCTTCGAACAACAAGACGTGGGCTGGGATCCTAACCCAATGTTTATTTAAGTACTTATTTATTTATTAGATTTGCCAACAGATAAAAACACTTTTACACGTAACTTAACAATGTTGTTAATATCCCACCAGCTCGTACGAAGCATTCGCTTCCTAGTTTCTAAGCACATTTTAGCTCAAAATGCGTCTTCTTTCTGAATATATTCTCTAGCCATAGAGGCAGCCAATCAGCTCGCGAAACCAAACACTTCAGGGCCCCGATACCGACTCCGCCGGCGTGGTCGACGATTTCCCTCATTCAGCGCTTATCGCTATCGACCCACTAGGGTCGATTAATTCTTTCAAATATTTTTCCTCTCAGACGACGCCCTGAGCCGAGGTTCGCGCCCAACTGGGCACCCTCAGGCCTGTTGTCTTAAACGTTGTACCGGGTGAGAGCCTTCAGCGCTCCCCATTTGTCCGGCCAAGTAGTAATGCCATCTGCGGCAAATCTACAATAAGTCACGTCAAAAAAAATCTGAATATATTTTATTAAGATATTTGAACCATGTCTCACCTCTGACAGTCCCAATTGGAATGTAGTCGTGAGCTAATAAACAAACCCAAAACCCAAATATACCTAAATATTTTTTTATTATTTTTTTTAGCTAATGTACTTCAGCCTTGAACACTTTCAACATCACATACATCACTATGTAGTAGTGTCGATCGCTGCGACATCAATTACGTCAATATTGCCGCTCCACGAGTTATCTTCCGACGGTGAATTACGTCACGACCTTCACTAGGGCTGCTTGAAAATCTCATAATAAATAATGTTTATGTGTGCAAAAAACAAAACATGATTTTATCAATCAATCAATCAATAATACTTTATTGCACAACAACATATACAAAGGACATAAACATACGAATAAAACATAAGCACAATTTATCACTACATAGTATAAAACAAAGTCGCCTTTTCTGTCCCTATAAAATCAAATCAAATGCATTTATTGTATAACTATAGGTAAACAAATAGCAGGCAGGCAGACAATATTTATTAACATAGAAATAGTTATTAGTTAATTACTTATAATAAAAATTCTAAAAATATCCCTATGTACGCTTAAATCTTTAAAACTACGCCACGGATTTTGATGCGGTTTTTTAATAGATAGAGTGATTCAAGAGAAAGGTTTATATGTATTATAACATCCATTAAATAGTGTAGAGATACTGTAATTTATGAGGATTTTAATGTGATGTCTTCAACATTGCACCCGAGCGAAGCTGGGGCGGGTCGCCAGTATTGAAATAAAAAATTATTGCACCACCACCTCTATCGCTCTACACAAATGATAACCATTGGGCTGATCAGCCTGTCACTATACGATTCATATAATTCAAGATGTTAGTGACACCATAACTTTTTCGAGTTTTTTTATTTTATTTTATTAGGGATAACAAACAGTTATACAATGGGTAATACTTAAGATAATATTAGCCTAAGTTACAACTAAATCTATAACCAACTGGGATATCCACATATATTAATAAAAGAGTTGATATCAAGTTGAATATCCTGTCGGAAAATTCATTAAAACTTAAGAGCTTCTTAAATCATTTTCAGTTCCATACTTTTGCTACAGAAAATTCCACTTGATATCAACTCAGAATCATGGTTCTTCAGAGTTTTCTTTACGGTGTCACTAACACTCTGTATACATCTTAGAACATGGTATTAAAATTGGCCATAAGTCTTCTCATAGCTTTTGGTCTGCCCATCCCGTTTTGGATTGCGAGCGGAAGTTTGTGTATGTCTACCAATATATTTGCCCAACTGGGCACCCTCAGGCCTGTTGTCTTAAACGTTGTACCGGGTGAGAGCCTTCAGCGCTCCCCATTTGTCCGGCCAAGTAGTTAATGCCATCTGCGGCAAATCTACAATAAATCACGTCAAAAAAAGAAAAACAATATAATTACGACACAGTAATTACCTATACCCTGACACCAGATTCACAGATGAATAAGAATAATACAAAGCATAATATGTGTAGGTACGCCGATTTTTTTACTCGCCAACCTTGAATAACTTTAAAGCGTCCCATTTTCATCTCAATCTTTCATCTTACGCTTTAAACGTAGCCTAATTTAATGAAAGCTTCGCCTTAAGCCGTGCCTTAAGTGTCCTTTACTTCGTGACCGAGACAAAATTTTATATTAAAAGCGCTCTGATCTCAAATTGAATAAGTAAGGATATACTATTATCTTATTTATAATAAAAAGGCTTTTTGCATAGTTAAATAATTGAGAGCTACTTAGACATAAAAAAAATATATTTTTATTTATATGGTTCTACATTTGACAGGTTTTCGATGCTTCCCTTTAAGTTTTTTGAAAACCTGTGTCGGGAGGCACCGACATCATGTTTAAAATCTTTAAATCGTGGCACGAAAAGCTTTATTTATTCATTTAACAGTTTATTGTACATATAATAGTAGGGTCTGCACGGCAACCGCGCCGAGCGCAGCGCGAATCATATCGAGGCCGATAGCCGTTTGACGGTAGATAGCATTCGTATCGTTTATTGACTGAAGCGCTCAATGTAATTCGCGCCGCGCGCGGCGCGGTTGTCATGCAGACCCGGCAGGATATAAAACCAAGTAGACTAACACAAGACAAACGGTTCATCCCCATCTCACATCGGGGATTCTTGTGACATGAGATGAGATGAAATTTTAAAAAAAATATATGCGTGAGAGTGTAGATATATTAATTCGCCATTTAATTAACGGCCTAGCTTTTTTACCAAACGGTGCTGAACAAAAATGTCTGCTAACAAATAAATTCATTAAAGCATTTGTCCCTTAGATATAAATAACATTTAATTATTGCGTTCATTTGCAACGTTTTGATCAGATGAGCTTTTGTCCAACTGCGGCCAAGTCGAGGTCAGTTGACACATCCTGTCGCATCCAAGCCAGTTTGCCCCAATCAAGCCGCAAAACACAAAAAAAAACAGCCAAGTTAGAGTTGGAATTGCATCGTGTGTTCTGTTATACGATCTTATTTTTATTGACGTGATTTTTTGTAGATTTGCCGCAGATGGCATAAACTACTTGGCCGGACAAATGGGGAGCGCTGAAGGCTCTCACCCGGTACAACGTTTAAGACAACCAGCCTGAGCGTGCCTAGTTGGGCGCGAACCTCGGCTCAGGGCAAAAGGAAAAATATGTGAAAGAATTAATCGACCCTAGTGGGTCGATAGCGATAAGCGCTGATTGAGAGAAATCGTCGACCACGCCAGCGGGGTCGGTATTGGGGTCCTGAAGTGTTTGATGTCGCAAGCTAGATATGGCTAGAGTAATCTGGTCGTCAGGATAAAACGATCTTAAACTAACAACATCCGCTGTCGTCCACCCCTCCACAGGTCTCTAAGCTTCTAGTTTATTTTTGCGTCATACTCTGGAAGAAAAGCAGCTGATACTGTTTTCTTAAATTCAGATCAGAAAGACCGTCCAGCCCTTTTTTCAGTTCAACCGGAGCTGATCGCGAAGCATTCCGGCGCCAATATTATCTCTTTTGTCAGATTTTGCGCACTCATCTGTTTTTCAACTTCAGCCCACGATGGATGAGATGGTACGGACATGTGATGAGATGAGATGACGACTACGAAGTCAAGAAAGCCATAAGTATCCCAAACCAACCCAGAGAAAGGAGGAAGGCTCCTATCGACGTGGTGGGAATTGCTTTCGTTAATTTTCATTTATTTCGTTAGCGTTTCGTTGACTCTAAACATAACATAAACTGCCTATATACGTCCCACTGCTGGGCACAGGCCTCCCCTCAATCAACCGGAGGGGGTATGGAGCATACTCCACCACGCTGCTCCACTGCGGGTTGGTGGAGGTGTTTTTACGGCTAATAGCCGGGACCAACGGCTTAACGTGCCCTCCGAAGCACGGAATCATCTTACTTTTAACAGTATCAGCATCTTTTTTTTTTTCGTTGACTCTATTATTGATTAATAATAGAGTAGCATGAAGCAGAATCGAAAGCAGTAAAATTACATGAGGTTATGGAATACGGACTTTATCCCTTTTAAAATTACGTATTCACTAATTTGTCAAGGAACTCTAAAATAACTAAATACAGCTGTGAGTCACTGGACCTGTTTGGACATGTCCTGTTCCCAGAAGGTGAATTTAATTATAACAAAACACTGCCAAGGGACCAAGGTGGTTATTTCTCTGTCAATAATTATGATAAATTGACGTTCGTTTAAAACTAAAGAACCTGCACGACAGAATAATAATAGTAAGGTAAACGCTCCTATTAACGCCACCCAAAAATCGACATCGTTTACCGCCACCTTTTTTAAATTGCGGATATTTTGAATTGTGTCTGAGATAGAAAATTGATTCAAATGTCAAAAGATGCATGTATTAATTGACCATGAAACGAACATACCCCTGAGCGTGGGCAACAAAAGTCTAATTTGTGATTGGTCTGTAAGTGTGCAGTGTCCGCGCAAGCAACGCGCTCCATACAAGCCACTACTGAAATGCATAAGCATACAACATTTTTTTCTTAAGGTTTTGTGTCCGATGAAACATATTTTTCTTCATTTTAGTAATTATAACTACTTGTTAATACGTTTAAGAACTGAGAAAGCATGCTATATTTGACATTTGTGTTAGTTTTAAATGATTAATTTGAATTTTAAAATGTGGCGGTGATAGAAGCATACATTTGCAGTTTGGTTACTATTACCGCCACCTATGGCGGCGATCGATATTTGTATGATATTTGTATTTTTTAGTTATTTAAGGTAACATGCCCAATCATTCATAATTTTATCATCTTATTTTATAGTATGGTTCATGAACTATATTAAAATCTATTAACGCCAAACATTTGGTGGAATCCAAGTATCCTGTGCTGCATATAAGTTAATGTATTTTTTTAAGAAATGTATGAACAAGTAGTTGAAGTAATTATGAATTTCTAATTTAAATACTTTATATGTTTATTAAAATATGCTTTGAAACTGGTTATTACATACATAGCTCTCATTTTGAATATTTATTTGTTTTCTTAAGGCTAATTTTTATGTGGCGGAAATTGAAACACAGAAATTACATACATGTTTCTATTACCGCCACCATAGATTCCCTCTTATGATTTATAGACATGGTGATGCATTATTCTTCGGACTGACATAGACGGACGGACAGACCGAAACGGACGGACAGATAGAGACAGACGGACGGACAGGGACAGACGGACGGACAGAGACAGAAGAACAGACAGAGACAGAAGGACAGGCAGAGACAGACGGACGGACAGAGACAGACGGATAGACAGAGACAGAAGGACAGACAGAGACAGACGGACGGACAGAGACAGACGGACGGACAGAGACAGACGGATGGACAGACGGACGGACAGAGACAGACGGACCGGCAGAGACAGACGGATAGACAGAGACAGACGGATGGACAGACGGACGGACAGACACAGACGGATGGACAGAGACAGACGTCAATTATGTATATAAATCTATGAAACCAAAAGATTTTTCTGTAGTTTATGTCATAATTCATTTAATAAAAAAATAACAATAATAATAAAATTTATTGAAAACTCCTCATACAGAATCGTTTCGCCGACTCCCGAAATCCTGAGGGAGATTGAGAGTTTCTATAGACAGCTATATTCCACGAAAACATCAGGCGAAAGCATGGCTCGAGACCCTCGAGCCAAGTTTACCCGACACTACACTGAAGATATCCCGGACGTCAGCCTGTACGAGATTAGGATGGTCCTCAAACAGCTCAAAAACAACAAAGCGGCAGGAGATGACGGAATCACAGCAAAACTTCTGAGAGCGGGCGGAACGCCAATACTCAAAGCCCTCCAGAGGCTCTTCAATTCCGTCATATTTCAGGGCAAAACGCCGAGGGCATAGAGCGGAAGCGAGGTGATCCTGTTCTTCAAGAAAGGTGATAAAGCCCTACTGAAGAACTACAGACCTATCTCGCTTCTGAGCCATGTCTACAAGTTGTTTTCGAGGGTCATTACGAATCGTCTCGCTTGCAGGTTTGACGACTTCCAGCCTCCCGAACAAGCCGGTTTCCGAAAAGGCTTTAGCACCATAGACCACATCCATACGCTGGGGCAGGTTATACAGAAGACCGAAGAGTATAATCTGCCACTTTGCTTGGCGTTTGTGGACTATGAGAAAGCCTTTGATTCGACCGAGACCTGAGCGGTGTTGCAGTCTCTTCAGAGGTGCCAAGTGGACCATAGGTACATCGAAAAGCTAAGGGACCTATACCAAAATGCCACTATGTCAGTTCGAGTACAGAACCAGAGCTCTAATCCGATCCAACTGCAGCGAGGAGTGAGACAGGGAGATGTCATCTCTCCGAAACTGTTCACTGCTGCATTGGAGGATATTTTTAAGCTTCTGGACTGGAAAGGATTTGGCATCAACATCAACGGTGAGTACCTGACGCACCTTCGATTTGCCGATGATATAGTCCTAATGGCTGAGACCCTGGAAGACCTGAACACCATGCTCGAGCATCTCAGTAACGCATCCCAACGAGTGGGTCTTAGCATGAACAAGGACAAAAATTATGTCCAACGACCATGTCGCACCCACTCCAGTTCAGGTTGGGAACGTTACACTCGAAGTTGTAGACCAGTACATTTACCTAGGACAAATAATCCAGTTAGGTAAGTTCAACTTCGAGAAAGAGATCTCTCGTCGGATCCAACTCGGATGGGCAGCGTTCGGGAAGCTGCGGAATATCTTCTCGTCCAAAATACCAGTGTCTCAAGACGAAAGTCTTTGACCAGCGCGTGTTGCCAGTGATGACCTACGGCAGTGAGACGTGGCCGCTTACTATGGGTCTCGTGAGGAGGCTCGGTGTCGCTCAGCGGGCAATGGAGAGACCTATGCTCGGTATTTCCCTGCTTGATCGAATCAGAAATGAGGAGATCCGCAGGAGAACTAAAGTCACCGACATAGCTCGGAGAATTGCAAAACTGAAGTGGCAGGGGGCAGGACACAGCGAGGAGAACCGATGGCTGCTGGGGCGGAAAGGTTCTGGAGTGGCGACCACGTGTCGGACGACGCTCAGTGGGTAGGCCCGCTACAAGGTGTACCGACGATCTGGTGAAGGTGGCGGGAAGCCGCTGGATGCGGGCAGCACAGGACCGATCGTTGTGGAGATCCTTGGGGGAGGCTTATGCCCAGCAGTGGGCGTCATACGGCTGTTGATTGAAAACAGTTCGTTTACAGTTTTTGTTGGAATGCTGTCTTTCAAACTAGGTGAACCTGTATTTTGAGAGACAGTGCCTTCCCAATTTATGTATCTATTAACTACATTAACAGTGGTAAAAACAACTTTTTTTTAAATAAAATATTTTATTGTACCTGAATAGTTGGTTAGATATCTCGTTGGCGGTATTCGATGCAGCAAAGGCGGTAATAGAAAGAAACCGCAATTTATGTGGCGGTAATAGAGGAAAGTGAGTTTTCGGACATAAAATTATTTTTTATCCAAAATATTCACTCAAAATTAAAAATTCTTGATGTATTTAGCAGAAGACAGTCATAACAATACAAATAAAATAAATAAGCTGCACTAGCAAATACAGAAGTACTTAATTTCTGAGAGGTAATCAGAGCATAGCTTAACCTGGCGGTAATAGGAGCGTTTACCTTACTAACGCCTGTACTGGGTGCCTGAGCAGTTTTTGTCTTATTGCTTTCCTGTGTCATAGCCACAGCCCAGACAAATACACGACAATCTCGTGAGTTAAGTCACAGATCATTATAAAGGTGTCACCTTTTGTTTTGTCTGATTGACTGATATGATTTGGCTCGCCAACACACCATCACTCTGTACCGGCAGACCGTCCTGCATTGACTTACTGGGGGGTTAAAATGGCCACATAGAAGCAATATTGCAATTTGACATTTGCGCATATAAAAGTACGGAATGCAATCAAATGTCAAATTGCAATATTTAGATGAATTGCTTCTATGTGGCCATTTTAACCCCCCTGTTTGTCTTCCTCTGCATTTTGATGACATATGCGCCTGAGACAAGGGCAGCAATACACACTGCTCACTACATTTCTCTTCAGAGAAAAGAGAAAGTTTTTTTTATTAAATAAATAGTTATATGGCAAGCACCCCGAAGGTTTTTGCTTCCTGGCAAAATGTATGAAAATAATTTGGATTGCTTTGATTTGTAAGTTTGATTGTTATACAGCTTCATGAGACAAATATTACTTAGATGTAAATTTCAACTCGATACCTCCTTGCGTTCCCAAGAAAAAGGTTTGGACAGACGGACGGACGGACAGACAACAAAGTGATCATATAAGGGTTCCGTCATTCTTTTTGAGGTACGGAATCCAAAGAGAAACATTTCTTCAGTAACTTCTACTAATATATACTATTTGGGTAGTTTCCTAGGTCATAGATAAATGATGAAATTCTGATTACTAAATAAAGACAGATATAAAGGTGACAAAAGACTTTTTTTTTTTTTATTTAACTTATTACATTGTTTTAAGTTTACGCGGTTATTATTTAACTTACCGCTGTCATCATCCCGTCACCCCATCAGTCATCCCGTGATCATGGCACTTGCAACAGTGTCGAAATATCGGGAGTCTCATATCCCTACTTTAAACGCGGTAAGAACCCGTTATTATATGTTTTAATTATTTAACTTATTTAAGAATTGAATTTTATTGAAGAAACATGTAGGTTTTAATAACTGCTATATTTAGTCACGTTTTTCTGTGTCGTCACATGTTGCTTTTTCATACAAATTCCATCATAGTAATTTTGTGTTTTGACGTTTAGTAAAAAGTAACTGATTTGACTAGTTGCAAACTATCCTATTTTGGAAAGACGCCAATAGGTAAAATTAGTTGCTTAATCAATGGTCTTAAAACTCAATTTGATCTGAATATGTTGGTACCGACTTACTACTCCAAATAGTTTCAACTCCTACGCATTAGGCAACGGATTAGTGTTACTTTTGTATGAAAAACTAAATGATTCACTCCTTCGACTAACAACATTTTTATCCCAAGTGGCTCAGTGGATACCGGGAATTCTTTCTGGATGATACATTGTAAAAATCAGATAAATAACATAGTATTTACAGTTCGTTATAAATGTACATTTGAGGAATTGTCTCATTGAATGCTAATTAAAAAGAGTTATTATACTGTGGACGAATTTTTAAATGATAAGTTTTAATTTTAATACACACTTCCTTTCTTCCCTTCAACGTTGCTGTGCCCTACAGGGTCCATGTTATAGTTCCTATGCCTATGTAACACTCCATTATACTACATGGAATGCAATAAATAATTTATTTATTTATTAGGCACATCAACAGTACAAACACACAACAATTAATAAAACTTTCTTAAGGCTAGTACTAGTGTTTCCGCCAATTACAGACGTGCACAACTTATGTAATTAACATGTATGTAGAATTTGTTTTAAAAAAAAATAAAAATAATTGAGAATTGAATGATATATTTTATAAAAGTTTACAAAACCAATACTTGATTATAAAAAGAAAGATGGCTCCAAATGAAAACCACCACCATCAAATGCACACCCTGGACACTTCATACAAGAATCTCATTCTTATCAAGCGAGACTGTCCATAAGCTTTCCCCCTTACTCCTTAGCCGCCTACAGCCATAGGGGGTGAGGTTAGCACTCGATACGAATTGAAGCGGGGCGGACGGTTACCGTTCTATGTAGTAGGTATTATTCTTTATCATAATGGTTAAGGATAAAGACTGATCGTTGAGTCTGGGTGTTTCTCCATCAACTCTCAATTTAGCCGCACAGAATGGTGGGGTATTTATGCTACTTTATCAGAAGACAACCTGCAGTTACTTTTGGTATCAGAATCAGTTTAAGTAATTGAATTTTCATCCATCCTGACGTTTTGCTTCCTTCTCATTTATCAATCGTTTCATACACGCGCTGCTTTACATTTAAATGTAATTAGTACCTACCTATTGATTCAACATAAAAAAATAAAATTAAGTTTAAAAACTAAAGCCCGACTACGGAAAAATCACGCTCTAAAAAGTACGAAAAAGGAAAATATTCTCTATTATTCTCTGAAAATTCATCCGAATAGTGATGTTTAGCAGACTGCCGTAATCGCATGCCGTGGTAAGAAAACTCTTAGAACTCTTGGCATTCGACCACGGGTATCTGCGAGTATGGGTGTCTGTTAGTGACAACTCATTTGTTAAATTCTGAAAAGAGCTTTAGAAATTAGGTGGTAACAGACGTGCATACACACATACATACATAGCGGTCAAACACATAACCCTCCTTTTTGCTTCGCCGCAGTCGGCTAAACATAAATAATAATTTTATCAGTAATGTTGACTTGAAATTCTTAATTAATCGTTATCATTAATTAATGAACTGTTTTCAATTAGTTACACTTATTAAGATAAATACAACACGTTAAACATTCGCTAATGAAGCTTAATGATTGATAAAGGTTATACGCACGCCGGTTTAGAGTAGATCGTACGAAACTTTTTCTAAGGACATCTCCAATTTGGCCAATTTAAATAAATAAAATAAGTAAAGCGAAAGTTGATGGTAGGGCTGGCAGAGGAAGACCGAGAAGGACTTACGATGATCAAATTGGACATGTCCTTAGAAAGGTTCAATACGATCTACTCTGAACCGGCGTGCGTGTATGAAGCGATTGATGAATGTGGAGGAAGCAAGAGAAGTGTGTCAGAATCGAAGCAAATGGAATTCCATAGTCTCTGCTTACCCCGGTGGGAAATAGGCGTGAGTTTATGTATGTGTTAAATAAGTAAGATATGCAGTTACTACTTATTATTTTCTCATTCTATCCACTGTCCACCCGAATGGGGTAACAGTGTTGTGTATGTCGATCTGTTACAGTTCACAAAATAAATAAACATAAAAAACACAGTACCTTAGATATAAACATTGGAAGATAAACATCCGAAGATTGACGGCGTGTTTTTCCTTCCTCTTTGCGAAGTAAACATCTGAAATCGACATCTTTCCATCGGCCTTGGGAGCCGCCACCCTTTTCATTATATACATATTACGTATATTATATAAAAAAAACTAACATAAGATGTACGGTCACGAGCATTAATATGTATACACTTTGGTACCATGTCACTTTGTCATTAACTTTTTTTGACAAATTGAACTGTAAGTCTCACTAAATGTCAAATATGTTAGTGCGACAGAGTCCTAAAGTGGGTACATTATATTGCTCATGACTGTACACCACTCATCTTGAGGCATTTTTTGCCACTCCGGTGGTATGCGCAGGCCCCGAGCCGTGGTTCGTGCCCAACGGGGCACCCTCAGTCCTGTTGTCTTAAATTTTACCGGGCGAGAGCCCTCAGTGCTCCTCATTTGTCCGGTCAAGTAGTTAATGTCATATGCGGCAAAACAGTGGTCTTCAGCAAATTCAAATTCAAAAATATCTTTATTCAGTAGGTAACATAGTTACACTTTGAATCGTCAATTTTTACATAACGAACGTCTCATCCGCCTAAAACTACTGCAGCTTCTCACAACCTGTATAGCCGGGGAAAAGAAGTTGCAAGAAAAACCTCGGCACAGGGCCCTAGACGAGCCAGAAGTTCTTCCGCATGAAGGCGTTCCAAGTTGAAGTTTGTGCTATTACGCGCCTCCAGCGGCTGCACCAATAACCAGAAGCCCCAGGTTCAAATTCCAGTGGGGACATCACATAAATCTTTGTTGTCCCTAGTTCCTATTTTTCTATTAGGCCAACCTTCGACCTTTAAAGAATAAGAATAATTTATTTGCCAGAAAACAGTATTTACAGATGTAATTGTATACAGTAGTCCGTGTTTTCAGCTTACAAGTAAGCATGCAAATTTATGTTGTTGCTACACATGCATCTACCATTAAATAATAATTATATAATACAAATCAATCATAAAATAAAATAATAATAAAACTCTAATTAACAATGTCAAAATTTAGTTTTTATAATCTAGAAATTCCTTAATACTATAAAAGCAATGTTGTAGCAACCATTTTGTCAAATTAACTTTCAAAGCAGCTTTGGTCATGTTTTTAAATACGGTGGGAAGTTTATTATATATAACTATACACATATTTGATATATAAACCTTTAAGAATAGAACGAACTCTGGTTTTGACAGTGTCTATGGGCGTAAAATTAAATAATAATACTACTTCGGGTGACGGTAATCGCTGACCATCAGGCGACAGGCGAAAAGAACATTCATTTTCATTATATAAAATGAAATTTCCGTAGCAGAAGGCCGTCTGTCGCAAATATAGGGCGGAAACACAAATGACGGGCATATCACCGAATCGTGAGGATTTCCTCCACGCTTTAGAGGACCAGGGATGGAACTGGGAACACGGGGATTATTCTCAAGGCCGGACCCGGGACGCGGAGGAAATATAAAGTGTAATTGAATTTCTTAACGTTTAACATCGCTTCCTTATTACTCGCAATGAACATTGAATTGCAGCGTCAAGTCTGCGAGTTTTGTTTATTAAAAAACTTACAATTACAATGTTTTAGGCGGTTATTATCATGACAGATCATCAGTCATCCCTTGATCAACAGTATCGAAATATCGGGAGTCTCATATCCCTGATTTAAACGCGGTAAGAACCCGATATTATGTGTTTTAATTACAATTGCAAATACAAATACACTTTATTGCACCAAAATAAAAAGAAATAACTACAGAAGACTCTTAACTAGGTACATGGCAAATGGCGGCCTACCAAATGACTGACGTGACTTACCTAGCAAATGTTAATAAAACGCAAATTTTCCAACAGTTCGGAATCAATTCCACTTTTCATTAATAAAAAATGACTTTCTTATTTCCAATTTAAGCTCTTGTCGGTGTAGCATTCTCCATGCTACTTTTTAGGGAAGAATAGGGCAGTGGTTTCCCTCTTGCCTTCCGCCCCGCAGAACTCTGTCTGAAACGAGTGGGATGGCGCCCAGAGTAATCTATTTCAAAGCTGTACTAGGCCTCATCGAAGCAATTCATCTAAGAAAGCAATATTGCTATTTGACAGTTGTTTGCATTGCGCATTTACACAAATGTCAAATTGCAATATTGCTTTCTTAGATGAATTGCTTCGGTGTCGCCATTTTAACCCCCCTGTTCTCAGCTTTCTTATGTAAATAACAATATTTTCTCCTTCTATGTGAAGTACTAGAAGGCTTTTTTAACATCACTATTTTTATACACAAAATGTCGATGTTTTCTTGCTTATTTGCCCACTTACCTTTGATAGTACCAGGGTGGTCCAGCAGGTTTCCAGGTAACCTACCCCCGACTCTGTGTTCATTGCGCCCCGGGCTCTCATCCAGAAAATTACACGACGCTTTAACACCATTGCAATTTTATTCTACCAACGAGAAAATGGCCCAACAATTTTGGCTAAATTACTCTTTTAATTACTCAAATCCGCTTTTTTATCAAAGCCCTTAAGGCAGCAATTAAAAAATAAGGTGAACCTGTCGATTTAAATGTTCGTTTTGCATTTTAATTGAAAAAAGAAATCTTTGGAGGATACACTGAGGACTTTTTTTATACTAGTGCATCAAGATGTACCTAGATCTATCTATCTAAAATGCATTTCAGAAGTATGTGACTTAAACTGTATTGGGCTGGCTTTCCCTTCGCAATTTGGAGGGTCGGAAATGCAGTCCCTTCTGTAAATAAACATACATAATTGATATCACGTGGATTCCAGGTTTTGTGCCCGTTTTATGGCAATAGGCTTGCCCCCTATTATATTGCACTTAAACATATCTGGCGAGGAGTGGGTGTATACAGGGTGTTAGTGACATCGTAACACTTACTATGGAGGATGATTTCGAGAATGGAGAATTTTCGTCGCAAAAAACACTAAAATTTTCATAAATTTTCCGACAAGACATTCCACTGGAAATCAACTCAGAATCATTGTCTGAATCATCCCTCTGTATTCGTTTCGATGTCACTAACACCCTATATAGTATACATCTCTGCCTACCCCTTCAGGAATACAGGCGTGATGCTATGTTATGTCCTTCCAGTCCTGCGCTAACCAGTGAGTAAAGAATGACTGTTACAGGCAGAGCGCGTAATTTTGTCTGTCTGTATGTTGCTCTTTCTGCGCGGATCTTAAGTGCAAGTAGGTTACCTATATATTTTCTACAATTATATTTGTATGTATACATAACATAACATAACAAATACTTTATTGCACAAACAGGAAAAAACAAAATACAAAACAAAAGAGAAATAGAATTAGTACAATAGGCGGCCTTATTGCTAAGTAGCAATCTCTTCCAGGCAACCTTTAAGTATACCGTCAAATATAAGTAAATACATCCACCATAAGCCGTGTAAGCCCACTTAGTTGATATCACTCAGCCGCTTTATTGCATTCGAAATAAACCAGAGTAGAGCTACTTTAATATTCCGGGTAATATAATTTGATTCGCAAGTACCAATTCTGAAGAATCCATAGTTGTTTATTTATTATTGCTTCCCGTGAAAAGGAAAACTAAGGAACGGGAAGTTTTCGAAAAGTACTTCAGACATTATCGAATATCGCAGAATTTTCCCGTAGAATTGGTAGTGTAAATTGATTCTGCAAACCTTAAAAAAACAAGAACAATAGTGAAATACAATAAATTATTATTAAAATTAAGCTAAAAATGTTTAAAACAATGGACTTACATTGACCAAATTGGAGATGTCCGTAGAAAAGGTTTAGTACGATCTACTCTGAACCGGCGTGCCTGTATGAAGCCATTGATGAGTGTGGAGGAAGCAAGAGAAATGTGTCAGGATCGAAGCAAATGGAATTCTATAGGCTCTGCTTACACCGGTGGGAAATAGGCGTGAGTTTATGTAGTTTAAGCCATTTGCGTCAAATCTACAATAAGTCACGTCAAAAAAATTAAAATTAAATTCTTAATTATTCTTCATTATAAAACCATTTATAATAATTATGTAATTTTAATTTTATTGTTTTTAGCAGTGTCTAAGGAATATAATATGGACTATCATGTCTGAAATACATAATTTTTACTTTTTTAAATATATATTTAAAAAAAAAACAAGCAAAGAGTAAAGTTTGTACTCAGAAGTTAACTGTAGGTATAATACTGTGTGTGTGTTTCATGAATTTCAAAGAACGATTAAAGTATTCTGGCCCAATGTTTACAGATCAACCTCATCTCCCCGTAACCGTGAACAGGATATTGGATGTAAATAACTCGATTTGCAAGCGAATCGATTTTCGTGTAATACGCCCGTATTTACCACAGGCTTTCAATATCACACGCCTATCATCTCGGGATTGCTTTAAAATGTCGACTAAAATTTTGATTTGTTTGATATCATTAGTACTATTTTCGTGTTGTGAGGTAAACCTAGCTCAGCCGCTTATGGAGAACGGAGAGTCGCAGTTCTATACGTAGTTATTGTTCCTTACTCTATGCTTGACAGTCAACATCTTCTACGCAATGCAATTTATAGAACTAAACACTACAAGGCCATGATATGCGACATTACAACAGACACTGCAGACATGTTATTTTCATGAAATGTAACAATATTTTCCTAGTTGTACGAACTTATCGTAGACATGTCCAACATACCCATAAAACTGGACAAGTAGTTAATGCCATCTGCGGCAAATCCACAATAAGTCACGTCAAAAAAACAAAAAGTTACCAACCTACTTATCGTTCAAGCCAAAAACCTACCAACTCGAAAAACGTGTATGGTTACATTCCCTGAATGTCGACCGAATTGTGGACTACTTGAAATTTGGACTTGCATCTGGGGTGAAAGAGAATAGCACAGCCACAGCCGAACGACTGACGATTCATTTCTTCACTTGAAATCAATATAATATTATGCCTGTTCTTCTTCTCATTTAATGTTTCGGTTACATGAGCCATGTCAGGGGCCTTTGGCGGTTCAATAGTAATCCTGACACCAGGGTAGATGGGGTTGGTAATCTACCTCACAACCCACACGATAGAAGAGAACAATGTTTCGCTTCGTCCGCACCTTGTTTTTTCTTTATTTTTTTTTTGAATTACTATTCTTCTTCTTTGTCCTGCCCTTTTCCCAGTTCACCTGGTGTCGGGACTCTACGTACGTTGATTGGCGCTAGGTCCGTCTACTCGTTCTATCCTGAGTTATCTCTTTTGTCGCGTGTTGTGTTTTTCATCTGCCACCCGTGATGAGCATTGAATTCCAAGATATTTCTCAAAGAGCTGTACCATCCCGTACTTGTCAATATTCGTATCTTATGTCCGCCTACCGGAATTATTGTCCCACAAAATATGTATCAACGACCCAATACCATCACCAATATTCATCACAAGTAAGATAGTTACCTAAAATTGGGTCGTAAGTATACTAGGTTCAAGATAAATTATGAAATTCTGATCTGGATAGAATTCTATAGTCTCTGCTTACACCGGTGGGAAATAGGCGTGAGTTTATGTATGTATGTATTAAATAAAGAAACATCTAAACCTAACGAAAAACATTTTATTTTTTCTATTTAACTTATTTATGAATTTTAAACATGAAAAACGTAATAATAAGTCCGACATTTAATCACGTTTTTCTATGACGTCACAGTGTGCTTTTTCATACAAATTCCACATTAATTTCTTGTTTTGACATATAGTAAAAAGCAACTGATTTGACTAGTTGGAAACTAGCCTATTCATCCCGTTCATCGACCTCTGGCTGGACCTCGGACAACTGGCCAAGTAGTCTAAAATAAAGTAGAAAATTTTCCTTTCTAATTCCTCCCGTCCTGTGCCAATCAATCAGTAACAATCTGTGTCCATGACTGTACATAGTGAAGGCAAGCCGACACGTCGTATAGTTTCCGTTATATACCTCGTCAAGTTAGATAGATTCCGATGATTGAGCAGTTTTTGTACAAAGAAATCTGTAGGAAAACTGAATATCGAACTCAAAGCTTTATGTAACGAAGTAACCACAGACTTTGTGACTTCATTTACAGCTCTTAGGATAAGTTAGTGAATTGGGACGTGCACTAGGTTTAAGATAAATTATGAAATTCTATTTTTTTTCTACTAAATAAAGACAGATCTAAAACTAACGAAAAACATTTTTTTCCCGGTGGGGACAAATCACAAAAATCACTTTGTAATCCCTAGTTAGGTTAGGACATTACAGGTTGATCACCTGATAGTCCAAAAAGTAAGATGATCCGTGCTTCGGATGGCAAGTTCAGCCGTTGGTCCCGGTTACTAGTTACTGATGTAAGTACGTAGTCGTTGCATGAGTCATGTCAGGGGCCTATGGCGGCTCAATAATAACCCTGACACCAGGGTTGATGGTGTTGGTAATCCACCTCACAACCCACACGATAGAAGAAAATATAATAATCAGAATTTCATCATTTATCTTTAACCTAGTACACGACCCAATTGCATTGGTTTGAAAATTCTAGTCATCGATGATTATTGTTTTAAATTGGTTCTGCTAAACTTTCAAAACAATATTCGTCGGTTTATAACACAAACGAAGTCGTAATATTTAAAATTCGAAACATGGTTCTTTATTCGAATCACAAACATCATAATACAAATATAAAATGCAAAAGGATCGTATTGGAATTCCAGGATGCCATTTGAATTTATATTTCGGTCGGACTAAAAAGATGAGTTCAATAAAATTTATGCCTGTCTATTACCCGCCCCTTTTCGGCGGATAAGAAAATGACAGGTATAACTTAAAATAAAATTAGATGGTGTGTAAGAGCACCATTTTATTTTAAAAATATCGGTGAACATACATAAAAAAATATATTATACATAAAGACGAATTGAGAACCTCATCCTTTTTTGAAGTCTGTTAAAAATGAAGCGCTGAATTGCTTTTGTGACAAAACGTTTGAACCAGCTCCAGACTGGCGACTAAATGTAATCATGCTTCTGTAATGTAACATAACGCACCTCATTACATTATGCTAAGCAGTGCTCTACTTCCATGCCAATAACAGAAACACCCTCTCAAAAACTCCAAGCACATTGACAAACAACGCACATAACATGTTATATCACAGTATTTATATCAACTAATGCCTTGGTGCGCCTGTCAAATAGTCCGCTATCGAAACCGGTCGGGTGACTTACGTTACAACTTTCCTTTTTTCTAGTGTCACTGCTGATCTGATGTTTACTTATTTTGCTTCCAGGTACGTTACCGAGGCCGATACGTCTGATGTAGCATCTACTGTGGGGTAATTGATACTTTATATTGAAGCTCTATGACTGTGCTCTTTTGCGAAGAGCTACTCGAAATGTAGCGCAGGTTAAGATGCTTTTGTAAGTGTGAATGTTTTGAGGTATGACTACATATAAATAGCATTGTCGCACACAGATGTTGATGTGCTCTGCCTCGTGTGTAG
This sequence comes from Pectinophora gossypiella, assembly GCF_024362695.1. Classification (NCBI taxonomy): domain Eukaryota; kingdom Metazoa; phylum Arthropoda; class Insecta; order Lepidoptera; family Gelechiidae; genus Pectinophora; species Pectinophora gossypiella. The sequence goes on along the minus strand of NC_065412.1, from coordinate 2,506,931 downwards.
ATTAGACGATGGTAAAGAATACAGCGACTTTGAGTTGACCACGTTATATTATTAATTCGGCACACAACATAGAAGAAGAAGATAGAAAATATTGCCAATTTAAACATTAAAAAAGTATATAGTTTGTTGGATGGTGCCAACAAGCATAAATGCTTCAAGGATACACTTATCTTCGTCCAGTTATTTACTATCACGACCATAATGTCGTCTAAAATAGCAGAAAAGTTTGAATTGGTATCTATCCAGACCCATAACTTTGAAACTCCACCGCAACTGTCTGGAGCGGACAAGCTCTGGCGCTGAAACATCCAAGTTATTTGGAGCAAGTAAGACATATCGAAGTAGTACTGGGTATTTATCCAAGTTTAACCCTCGATGCGGCACACTTCATCACATTATAAAACCATAGAGTTGCAACGACACTGACCGCATTTAGGCGCATGCAGCATCCAAGATCCAACCACAAATGCACCTACTTTCTTTCCTCCGCATCTAGCGGACACAATCACTGCCTACTGCGCTGGAAACTATCCCAAACACCCTCCCTTGCTATTCCAACACCGACTGTGTTAACAGCAGTAATATGGTTGATTTCAGCTTTTGTTATTCACGTAGTATAGAGCCAATTTTGTGTTTCCCGGCGAGATGGGTATAGGCTGGTTCAGTCGCTCGCGAGCGCAGCCACGGAGCGGTCGTGTCTCCGGCTGTCGCCAGTTCTAAATCCAAATTCAGTGTTTGTGGGATCATGTGCTGTGTTTGAAGATGACCGGTGCTTGCTGTACACACAAATGGTATGCATCTGGGAGTAGCTGAGGATGCATTTGAGACTGCTCGAAAGGAGCGGCATGAAGGGCCAGCCGGTTTGGTGAGATCACTAGCCGACACGCATACGTAGAGTAGAAAGCCCTTACACTCTCGTAGATGGGTTAGATTAGATTTCAATTACAGTTATCCCTTCAACAAACATACCAGTATCAGTACAATTTAATAGATTTTTTGTAGAAAGCTGTAGATTTCATTCGTAGATAGTTAAAAGCTTCAAAGGTAGAGAACAGACGTTTCCATATTTATTGATATTGAGCCACAAAGCTCTAAGATTCGTAAAATATCTATGCTTTAGAATTTTTTATTTTTTTTACGGTTTTAAGTCTACGATTTGCTGCATTTTATTGCGAAGTTCACGAACTTGTATCGAATAACGATTTGCATTTTCAATTTGGCTTGCTTAACTTGCTAGTCGTGTAGCATCCCTATATTACTCGCCATTGTTATTTCATCCATTTAGGTACTTCTTAAATAACATTCTATTATTATTCCGAGAACGTCTGCTACTTATTCATGTTACGCTTATAAAGCGAGTAAGTACGTCAATCAATTCGACACGGCTATAACTTTAAACGCGTCTATTTATGGTACTAAATAATTTACTACTTGTCTGATTAGTATTTTGATAAGAGATATTAATTAAACACGACGACGACATAATTGGAAGTAAGTATTATATTCTGAACGCACCCTTAATGACCGCAGACCCATTTATTGGCAAAAGCAGGAATGTAATTACAAAGGGCGTTGCAACCATTAGGACTACCAGCTATCTACAACTGCCATCTGCCCCATTTAGCGCATTGACACCCAAGCAGCAAAAAACAAAACAGTAACCTCATTACCACAAAACAACAAACAACTTTCTGAATACATTCTTAGAATTTTATCAATGTTGACACAGTGGTTAAAAATATTCATGAAAGTAGCCTCAGATAATGTTATCATGTTATGAATACCAAATCTCTGTTCGCGGAACATTGTGGTGGAGAATTCAATGTAAGGCAGAGACCAATAAATACATTCATTTACTTTGATCCTATTTGACTTATGTATTGATGGGATGTTTCTCTCGTAATCCAATTTGATGATACCCGGCCGCGCGTTTATCTATCTATATTCTTTGTGTGCGTCTGGTCCCTAGATCGATGTACATTTTATACGTGTTGCCAGGGACTTCGTGAGATCTACAATACAATTTGCGTCTTCAAATCTGAGGATCACAACAAGGGAAATCTGCAATTTCTACTACATCAGAACTCGAACGTTTAGCTTGGAAATTGGAAAAGTTTTCATTATTCTCATAACTTTGGCCCACAATACCCATTTCGAAAATAATTGACCCATAGTGTATTTTAAAAAGGAGGAGCTCTGTGGCGCAGCGGTAAATGCGCTCGGTCTGCGATTGTTGAAGTTAAGCAACTTTCGCTAAGGCCGGTCATAGGATGGGTGACCACAAAAAAAAAGTTTTCATCTCGAGCTCCTCCGTGCTTTGGAAGGCACGTTAAGCCGTTGGTCCCGGCTGCATTAGCAGTCGTTAATAACCATCAATCCGCACTGGGCCAGCGTGATGGTTTAAGGCCCGATCTTCCTATCCATCCATAGGGAAGGCCCGTGCCCCAGCAGTGGGGACGTTAATGGGCTGATGATGATGTATATATATGATGATGATGACTAACTCATTGATACAAGTCCGGTACCGGGGTTCGAACCGGCGGACCCTGTTTGAGAAGCATACCGGTTAACCACAGTGGCAGTGGTGCGTGAATGGTGCGTGCGAGACCTCAAAGTGGCACCCCTCAGCCCCTTAAAATACTTTTTTTTTATTAACTTACGGCCACGGAAATTTACCTACTTACGGCCACCCGGTATGAGTTTTATGTGGCCGTAATCTAACCCGATGAAGTTTTAGTTTGCGGCCAGGGTGAACCAGTCTTGTTTGATTTTACCCCCCCCCCCCCCCCCCTATTTCAGCGTCGCTACATTGCAAAGCTGAAGTGGCAGTGGGCAGGACACATAGCGAGGAGAACCGATAGCCGCTGGGGCGGAAAGGTTCTGGAATGGCGACCACGTGTCGGACGACGCTCAGTGGGTATGTGGACCGCCGATCTGGTGAAGGTCGCGGGAAGCCGCTGGATGCGGGCAGCGCAGGACCGATCGTCGTGGAGATCCTTGGGGGAGGCCTATGCCCAGCAATGGGCGTCGTACGGCTGATGATGATGATGATGAGGGCCGCCACTGGTGGCAGTGGGAAGTTCATGAGTGCTATTCTGTTGTCAGATATTGCGAAACACGTAGTCCCGTTAAATGAATATATGCGAAACTTTGTCCGGTACATTGTGGTGCGTTAGTACGATGTGCTCTAACATCGTTATGAGGCGCTGGGCAAACTTTCTGGGAGGATGTGGTGACACGGAGGCCGATGAGTTTGTCTTTGGAATTACATTCTAAGCGCGTTCCTTGTAAAGTTGAATGTCCTCGCGGCCTTTCCGATTATTAAATTTTGCTGCGTGTGACTCAAATATCTGAGATAAAAGTTGAAATTAAACACATCCCTTATCGTCTGTAAAAATTGATTCCAGATTTAGATAATGAAGATCATTTACAGAAGAGGTCGAAAATGTGAAAACGGCTTATGCTATATCGATTTCATAGCTACAGCCTCTGAGGTCCCGGGTTCGATTCCCTGTAGGGACATCAAAAATCACTTTATGATCCCTAGTTTGGTTAGGACATTACAGGCTGGTTACCTGATTATCCGAAAGTAAGATGATCCGTGCTTCGGAAGGCACGTTAAGCCGTTGGTCCCGGTACTACTTACCGATGTGAGTAATCGTTACATGAGCCATGTCAGGGGCTTTTGGCGGTTCAATAGTAACCCTGACACCAGGGTTGACGGGGTTGGTAATTCACCGCACAACCCACACGATAAGAAGATAGAGAATGTAGAAAGTAGTAAGTAGCCATATAGTATAAAAAATTGCGAGAGATACTTAGTCAGCAAAAGTCACAACGTCGTCTATTCCTCCTAGGAGAGTAATATTTTCAGCCAAAGTGCAAGTTACACAAAAATAAAAGTCCCTTGGGAACCCATCAGTGAGTGCTAATGGGGGAGACATTTACAAGTTACTATAGTAACATTTATACATCAATGCGGAAAATATGTATATATCTATGATTTTTTTTTGACGTGACTTATTGTAGATTTGCCGCAGATGGCATTTGACACTCACCCGGTACAACGTTTTAGACAATAGACTTGAGGGTGCCCAGTTGGGCGCGAACTTCGGCTCAAGGCGTCGTCTGAGGGGAAAAAAATGAAAGACTTAATCGACCCTAGTGGGTCGATAGCGATAAGCGCTGATTGAGGGAATATGTGTAGGCATGTTCATGGACCAGTAAAGTAAATGCTACATTCTGTGTAGAGTTACCAAGTCATTCGTTTCAAAAATTATATATTTGTTATTTATTAAAAACATCATAGAAGGAAAGCTAGAATGAAAGAGAGGAAGGGGAAGACCATGAAGAGCTTACATGGAACAGATTAAAGAAAAGGTTAACGTCGTATCTTATAGGGATGTAAAGGAATTGCCCTTTGATAGACTGGAATGGAAAATGCTGCACCGACAAGAGCGTGGCTCTTAAATTGATGATTATGATGTTATGACAACCACTACCATATATGATAAAATACACTGAAGATAAGAACATAACTAACTACTTATTAAACGTCGTGCAAAGCAGGGATGTTAGAGAGCTCCGTAACCGTAACCGAAACTATCGGATATCGGATATAAAAAAATCATCCGTAACCGAATCCGAAATAAAAGTTTCGGATAATATCGGATAGGGGCGGAGCCTAATTAAGACACGTTTTGATCGCTGTCGCCACACAAGCCGCGCTTTGTTTGTTTTTTTTTCTTCTTTTGTCGTCATAACATAATATACAACTTGTCGTTAATAAAACCAGTTTATTAGGTACCTATTTGTATTTTACTTCTGAAATTCTATCAAAAATTAATATCCGTAACCGAAATTATCCGAGACTAACGGATAATCCGAAATAATTTATTATCCGCATCCATAACCGTATCCGGTATAATAATCATTCTTATATCCGTATCCGAAATTTAATATCCATAAAATCCCTAGCAAAGTAATGCATTGTAAAATACTTTTTGAAATTGAGAGTAATTAATAACATCAGGTAAAATTATGACAACAATTGAGAATTTGAAACGTTTAATACCGCGTTACACAGACTACATTGTATATTTCTAGAATACCAGAATGTCACAACAAACCAGAGAGCATCACAAGGAAAATGTTCAACAATTCCAACGTTGTTATACAACAGAAGTGTACACTGTACACCACACTACACAATGCGTTCACAATATTACGGCTGTATAATTGTGTTGGGTATACATTTGTGTGGTAAACTGTTCTTGTATTGTTCCGTCATTATTATCCGTAAGGGCCATTGTGACTGCTTTCTTTCTTTTGGATGGCTTCCCTGATAAATGGTACATTTACTGCGATTTTAGTATGTTACCCATAGGCATAGAATATGGAAACTACGTATGAAACGGGAACTCTCCGGTCCTCACCAGTGGCTGAGCTAGGTCTACCCCATAATATAAGCTCTACATAGTACTCCTTCTCTGTACACTTATCCTCTTTCAGTTAGTTGTGTGTAGGTATTGGTTGTCATGGTTTATCATATAGGCTCTTTAAGTTCACACACTTTATAGGTACATAGTAAAATAAAGTTCATTACAAAAGGGTTAAGGCCCTCCCAATGCCCTCAACAAAGCGAAGGGTTAATTCCCGATTACAAAGAAAGTTTTATAAAACATGTTTTGCCGAAGTCTTAAGTTTCACGCTTCGCCGGGTGTTTTGTAAACCATAACAAAGGTCAGATTAGAAGCTCGCAGAGTGATTGGATAGGGATAGCAAAAGATTTAAGCGAAACATAAATGGCAATATAAATTTCAGTGTTATTTTTGAAAAACCTTTGTCGTCTTATTACATTAACCCCTTACCGCATGCGAAGCCATTTATGGCCTCTAAACTTTATGATTTTTTTTCTATATAAACTGAACATCGAAATAAAATAAAATAAACTTTATAATAATTAGTGTTCTATTGTGAAGCGAAACATATTTTTTTGTCTACGGTAAGTCATAAATGTCAAAAGTACTTGAAGTTATAATGCAAGGCGCCCGGCAAGTGAAATGCAACAATTGCAGTGAAGTTTTGATCAATGAAAAATAATAGTTTATCGACGTTTCAGATCTTCAGTAAAAATAGTTATATGCTCATTGTATCTTCGACCATACCAACAGTAAGTTTTTTTGTGTGTGCATTTATATTTATTTGATTTATGACCCTTTTTTTGTAAAATCCATATATGGCTTGGTATGCGTTCCCGCTAAATTACTGTCTTGTCATATCTGGCTTTATATGCACTCAAAGGTATACAAATGCATAAAGCTTTTTATCATTTCTTCAGATATGGACTGTGTACGGTTTTATGGTTCTTCAAAGCATGTAAATCCTATCCCTGGTGATGGTTCTTTGAGTAAAGATGAGCTTGTTTCCGATTCTGACCTGGAGTACGAACTTACCCCGTCACGTTCCCCAATAAAAAGCATGTTATGTAAACAGCGACAATTACATGACACTGTTTGATTTCAAGCTTGCAGTTTTGGAATATATGCACAAGACAGGTACACCCAGCCAACCTTCTTAGTACACCGATAACGTCAAGAGCCGGAACTCCATCTAGTCGAGCTAAAACTCCAAATAGCATGCCTGATTCTCCTGTACCCTCAAAAAAACATCGAAAAGCACCAACCAGGCATCAAGATCTGCCATTGAGTTCTGTACGCACTGACGGTGTCGATCATTTTCCTATTTGGGTAAAAAATCAACGTCAATTATATCAATATACAAAATGTGAAAAGTGCGAAGTTTTTTATGCTACAATGACAAGCGCAATTGTTTTAGAGATTTCCACAAAATGTAAACGCTACGCATACGAAGCCATATATGGCCCATACGATTTTTGCTTAAACACATACGAAGCCAAATATGGCTCTGCAATTTATTTTTATAAATAATAACAATAAAAAAACTGTCTTGTATTTTTTTTCAAATAATAAATAAATAAACACATTTTCGCAAAAAAAATATTTTTTATTTACAATCTTCATAATTCATGCAATAAGGGGTTAAGTAAATGACAAAAAAGGTTGAATACCAGGTTGATAAAAATAAGGTCCGCGCTACGAAAGAACTTCGGATTTTGATGGAACTAATGAGGGTCTGAATTTTGAGGCTACGAAAACAAGATGGCGATGATTTTCCTTTGTTTAACCTTCTAATTTCATGGATAACAGATATATGCATCTTTTATCTTTGTTTTTGGGTGAATGATGACTATTTTTATTACACCCAGGCAGAATTACATCTTCCACCCATTATTCTGATCAAAATAAAGAGAAATAATATGTATAGCAACATAATTCTTAACATAATGTGATCCAAATATTACATTCTACTGACATTACATTGTATTTTTGAATAATTTTGACGAAGCTTGTGCGGATTTTATTATGTATGATTTGAATATGCTTTCCCTTATTTTATTTTTTTTAATATGAATGTTGGTACTGACGAGGCCTGTGGTGGATTTACATTCTGTTTTTTTTATTATTATTATTCCCTTAATAATTATGAAAATAGGTAATTAACACGTTGAATCTCGATAGCGCCATCTACATTACATTTGGTGAACGTAACCTGGAAAGTACCTCATCGACAAGTTAGAATCTACCCCACTAGCGCCGACGCGGTAGCAGACTAAATACTTTTTGAAAGAAAGGACACAAAAAAAGAAACATTTATTATTTTTTGTGTCCTTCGTGGTACAGACCTCATTCTAAACCTGGTATTAACCTTTTTCTTTGCTTCGTAATATTAACGGTTTTGATACTTACATAATGTATATCTTCTGTCCACTCTACTAGCAGTTACATGCTCGATTAGGTATTGTATATGTGCATAAAACAGTAAAACCTATATTTTTTTCCAGTCCACAGTAACAATAACAGCAAGAACTCATGAACTGTTAATTCTCGTAAAGACGCGTTCCAGTGCATTTAACTTTATTAACGATGCTAGTTTCTTCGTCCTTGCTCTAAGGGTCAAAATGGAGATAGGTTTAAATGCATTAAGTAAATGTACCAAAAACAATCCATACTAAACATACTACATACATATGTACAGTCATGAGCAATATAATGTACCCACTTTAGGACTCTGTCGCACTAACATATTTGACATTTAGTGAGACTTACAGTTGAATTTGTCAAAAAAGTTAATCTGACATGGTACCAAAGTGTATACATATTGTTTGTTTGTTTGTTTGTATACTCTTTATTGCTTTAGAATACAAAGAAAAAAAACAAGAACATTAATGCTCGTGACCGTATATTATGTATTTTTTATTTTTATGAGCATGTATTTATTGGTAAGTTGTACGATCACGAGTACAAATATTTTCTGTAGAACAGCTTATTAAAGTTTAACATAACACCAGAAAAAAAGGAAATTTTACTTTTGAGCTAGTGTATGGAAAACAATTAACTAATTAAAACTTTGCTGCATAGTATACTTACACTATTCTAGAATAAATCTCAGAAAACCGATCTAAAAAATGACATCAATTGTAGCTACAGCATCAACAAAACTGAAAATATAGTAGAAAAAAATAATAAAAAATAAATTAAATTGGCAACCCTAAGGATATAAGGACATTGGTGCTAATTCCTGTAAATACCATCTAATTTTATTTTAAGTTATATCTGTCATTTTCTTATCCGCCGAAAAGGAAAGGGACGGGTAATTGACAAGCATAAAATTTATGGAACACACGTCAATTTTAAGCACAAATCTAAACCAACCGTCTAAAAATTTTACGTCAGTCAATCATTCTTCCTAAAATTAAGAGCTGTGAATCATCCGTCCCTTTCCTTTTCGACGGATATGAAAATGACGGATATAACTTAAAATAAAATTAGGCGGTGTTTGCAGGAATCGGGGCCACTGTTTATAAAATGTTCTCTTCCACTTCCATTTTATTCATTATTTACGGGAGACCCTCTATAGTACACTCCATTTAAATTAAACCTTTTATCTGAATGGTGCAAATAACAAAGAAAAAAGTTTTAAAAGCCATAAAATGTGCAATTTACAGCCAGTTACTTGACCGCGATGTAATTTTTCACAGCTACCAACTAGGGCAGCGACCTAGTAAGTACAAAATCAGTTCATTGGGTTCAAGTAACTCCACTAATCATTTTTATGAATGCAGATAACGGTAAACATAGAAGTAATCAGTGTTGTGATATGAGTCACTCTATGTGAGTGAACTCCCACCCATGGTTGTTGAAAATAGACTTATATCCATGGCAATTTATGACGTTATTAACTTGGAAAGTAAAAAAAATATTTTAAATTCGGAATCGCGTCGCCTGAATTAGTCTGAATTAATTTTATTAACGCGAAAATCTCATTTTTTGACCTTTTAACTTATGTATTTTTTTTTTTATTATATTTTGAACTGTTCCACTCATTTTCAGCTTCTTGGGAATTTATGTATTTTTAAATGTCTAGATTGATGGGATTACATCGTAAAAGTTTATAAAAATACAGTAGTTGAGTTATATGACATGGGTTTACCAGCGCCATCTTTCAAAAACGTCTTATAGTTTAAGATGGTCACATACAAAACAGTTAATATTTTATAAGAAAACAAAAATATACAATCTCTTTCAGTAAACAGTGATGTTAACTACATTATGGAACTTTTAACTAGCATAAACAGTGTAGACAAACTAACTAATTAAATAAAGCTGCCGTTATCAATGTTTACACTGTACTATACATTATTTTGTCACGTCGTGCACATGTTAAACTTTTTGACTAAGGCTCTTAGACTATTCTCGAATAAGTACGTAATCTTGCTATGACCTGATGGTAGAGGAAGATAATATTGATTTACATAGAAACACTTCCTTATTTTGCGATGGGTTGTTGACCTGTCCCGCACAGGAATATTATATTGGCTATGTTACAAGTTCAAAGACACGAATAGGTTTTTATAATATGTTTATTTTGTAATATAATTACAAGTATTTCTTTTTCACATAAGTTGGCAACTTTAGATTTGTAATTCAAATATAAAAGAAGGAAATAACTACATAACATATATTATTTATTTTTTTGATTTCATGACGTTTAAGACGAGAATTTAATAAAGCACTTTGTATAAGTATACCTCTTGTCACATTTGTAATTGTTTTAGTATTGTGTTTATTTGTGCAATAAAGCGTATTTGTATTGTATTCCACATATAAACACAACACTAAAGTTACATGTACTTAAACTAAATCATTATCGCCCAGAAAGAAAATAGCAGCAGAAAAACACAATCTATCAAACAATAAAATTATCACAACATCAACAACTCTATTGCATCACAGTCCCCACGTTCGCAATTCAAAAATTAAACCGAACGTTTCACAAAAATAAATGGCTTCTTCCGTCCGCAAAATCTAACAACCACAGAGTAAACACTTCTGCTGGTCTGGACATACGTAAATATTTGGAGTACTGTTATGACGGTTTGGAGTGTTAATGCTAACTGAGAATCACTCCACATGCAGATTGAGGATACTGGGTCAGGTAAACGCACCTGTTTTCAGACGCTCGGTTTCCGTCTTCGTATTTGTTTGAAGTTTTTTTTTATTTTTTATGACTATATTTAAAAGTTTTGATTATATCGGTGACCGAAATGACTTCCGAAGCTATAATAATAAGGCAGGCTTGTACGCCGCCCACCTATGAATTCAGAATGTTGACTAAAAATAGAATAGAAATTGTTTATTATAAATGGACACACAAAAACAAGACAACAACATCATTTAAAATTTTCACAAAACAATTATAAAAAAAGCAGACTAAATGTTCTAAAAAAAAAACTCAAATAAGAAACTAAAAAGAAAAATGGCGTATCGTTGACAAAATATTATAAGCTATTTTATCAGGAATATTATCAAGAACCACGCGAATACCAGAAGGTAAAAATACCTATAACACTAAGAGAAGTTCGGAACAATAAATAATATCCCAGTAGCTTTCAGAAGCTTTAGTAAACGGTATAATGTTATTACTAGCCATAATTTGCTAAGTTGAATAATATTTTGGTCTGCGCCAGAATGGGAAGACTGCTTTGAGGGGTCAACGAACCCGTTTTTTGCCCAAAATCTCGTTCCGCCGGCTCTGGGTCTACATTTTTTGGTCATGTTGCCGATAATGTTTAAATCTGGTTTAGGTAGGCATTTTCTTGCCTTGTGTTGGCTCACTGCTGGGCTTACGGAAAAAGCTCACGTTTGCCATTAGTTTTCGAACCCAATAAGTTATGGAAATAATAACGCTTTAAGGTCTTAAGGGCCAAAATTCGTTTAAAATCCAATTTATTAACAATTCTGTGTGAACATCTGGGTTCCAGCTCATAAGTAATATTGGGTAGTTTCCTAGGTCAAAGATAAATTATGAAATTCTGATTAAATAAAGATAGATCTGAAGCTGACAAAAGTTTTATTTTTTCTATTTAACTTATTTATGAATTTTAATGACAAAAATTTAATTAAGTGCGACTTTTTGTCACGTTTTCTATGACGTTATAGGTTGCTTTTTAATACAAATACCATAGTAATTTTGTTCAGTAAAAAGTAAGTGATTTCACTAGCTGGAAACTATCCTATTATTATTATGTAAAAGTAGTTTAAAAAATATTTAAGTAAGTAACAACGTGCGCCATGTTGAAACCAGACATTACTCAAATAGAAAGAATTGTTCCAGACAAAATGAGATATAAGAATACACACGATAAAACAGAGAAAACAAATATATCTACTTATAGGAGTATTGTATAACATTTTTATGCTCTCAAATAACCCCGAAATAGGCGCAGTGTTATTCAAACAAACCACTTAACTACGAGCGTGTTATGCCTAGCATTTGCTAGATTTAGACATTTGTAAAACATTCCAATTCGTACATTAACCGCGTCATAACAATAACGAGAAGACAGTGAAACATTTCTGTTACCGTTATTATAGTACTTAACAAATGGGTGTATTTCATTTCATTTAACTTCGTAGGTACTTCATCATCATCACTAATTTAACAGCCACGCTTTTGTCGTTGTAACATTCTCCATTCTTGTCTCTCTCTCTATTTAAGAGCTGCGCTCTTGTCGGAGTAATCGCTATTCCTCTCTTCTTCCCGCCAAATCCTTCACCTCCTGATACGACACGACCTGCACCTTTTCTATCAAAGGCCAATTCTTTGTTTTCTTTTTACTACACGACGTTAGCTTTCCAATGTATTAGTTACAATACAATACAAAAACGCTTTATTGCACATATAAACATCATCATCATTAATTTAAGAGCCACCCTCCTGTCAGTGCAGCATTTTCCATTCCAGTCTATTAAAAGCCAATTCCTTGACTTCCCTATAAGACACGACGTTAACCTTTTCTTTAATCTGTTCCATGTAAGCTCTTCTTGGTCTTACCCTTCCTCTCACATATAAACACAACACTAAAAACAAATACAAATGTGACAAGAGAAGTACAATCGGCGGCCTTATTGCTAAATAGCAATTTTTTCCATGCAACCTTAGAATAATTTTGGGAGGCAGGTGTGTTCTGCCTGGATGTAATAACAAGGGTCATCATTTATACCCAATACAAAGATAAAAGATTCATGTGTTTGTTATGCATGAAATTAGGTTAGCCAAAGTGAAATTTATACAGCGACATCTGTATTCTTATTGGGGACAGTCGCCTGGAAATACCTCATTATCCAGAGTCTCTTGAACCCTGAAAATCACCTCTCATAGGTATAACAGCGTTAAGCCTGTTATCATAAAATTAACATGCTTTCACGCTTAAAGCTTTGAACAGGTGTTTTATAAAAATGAGGTTCAATGCACCGAGGCTTTTGAAACCTGATCATTAAACAGCTTTGAAAGAAACCTTAGGATCAATGTCCGAGTATCCAAAAAGATAAATGAACCTTCACTCATAATAGTTAAGTAGTTCTGTCTTTATTTAGTATGTAAGTAATCAGAATTTCATAACTTATCTTTGACCTAGGATACTGATCAATTATAATGATGCTTTTGAATGGGATAATTGATTTTTTTATTCTTTTTATTTTCATAAATTATTTCATATTGCATGAAAAAAGGTTTTAATCAATCCATTAACATTGCAGAGCGGTAGAGACCTAGTTCTAAAATTGTACGGTTACGAGCATTAATATGTATACATTTTGGTACCATGTCACATTAACTTTTTTGACAAATTGAACTGTAAGTCTCACTAAATGTCAAATATGTTAGTGCGACAAAGTCCTAAAGTGGGTACATTATATTGCTCATGACTACAAAAACACGCGGACGTTCTTAGCGACCACGCGTTATTAGTCAAAAGGATCGAAACACTATAAATCATCATCATCATCATCAGCCCATTAACATCCCCACTGCTGGGGAACGGGCCTTCCCTATGGATGGATAGGGAGATCGGGCCTTAAACCATGTACCAACGGCTTAACGTGCCTTCTGAAGCACGGAGGAGCTCGAGATGAAAACTTCTTTTTTTGTAGTCACCCATCCTGTGACCGGCCTTTGCGAAAGTTGCTTACTTTACTTCAACAATCGCAGACCGAGCGCGTTTACCGCTGCGCCACCGAGCTCTTCATGCTATAAATAGCTATGAGAAATGGCTATGTTTTCAAACTGTCACATCTCAAATGATAAGTGGGGTGGTGTTGGTGTTGGTGTGCAAGTCAGGGGAAGAGGCGTGAACGCGTTTTTTTTTGTATAGGCGTTTGCACTCTACTCTACCATCGTGATTTATTTTTAATTTCTCGTCAATCGATCATGTTGGAGATGGTACAATCGGTCCTTTGCCGTTCCCGGAACGTTCGTTCCCAGAATGGGAATGTTGCCGTTGCCAAAATGGGAATGTTCCCGTTGCCAAAATGGGAATGTTCCCGTTGCCAAAATGGGAATGTTCCCGTTGCCAAAATGGGAAAGTTCCCGTTGCCAAAATGGGAACGTTCCCGTTGCCAAAATGGGAATGTTCCCGTTGCCAAAATACGAATATTCCAGTTCCCAGAATGGGAATGTTCCCATTGTAAGATCTCTTTAAAAGTAAGTACTCTGTTTTTCTTTTTCAAATTGTTCTTTCTTGTACTCTGCTTTTATCTGCCTAAAAGTTAGGTAACAAAACTCTTTATAGATAAGTTTTGCGCCTTTTTACTTTGGGAACGTTCCCCAAGTGGGAACATTCATCGGAACCCTTAATCAACTGTTCGAGACCAGGATGTCCAATATGTTTTTCTTTACACAAAGACCAGCAGAGGAACTTTCAAACTAGAACGATGATTGATAGTCCAAACTAAGCTTTGACTACCAGTCGTAGTAATACTTATAATGTTATATAAGTCTGAAGCAACTAAGTAGCTTGAGAAATGGCTAGTCTTGTGTCATGCGATGTCGGATTACGTCTAGGTGCTTTTAGATTATTTTTATCGAAGGCAGATAGTAAGCTCAAATACATAAATAATAATAATCGCTTTAAGCGATAAGCGATGTACCTACATGGCAAATGGCGGCCCCAAAATAAAACCAAAATATCAAAAAGAAAATATTTTATATAGGTACCTATATTATATCTTTTTTGAATATTTTCTTTTATTTTGGTGCAATAAAGTATATTTGTTTTTTTTTTTTTTTTGGAAACACTAAGTTGTAGCTAGCTTGAAAGATGGCACTGAATTGTCACGCGACAGTATTTCAATGTAACATAGTTTTTTTTTTTTACTGTTTAGACTTTAAACAATATGAGACAAATATAATCTCTAAGTATCTATAATAAATATACGTAAATTTTCGCATTAGTAACTCTGTGTGTCGGTTACACCTGCACATCAAAACTACTTAACCGATTTTGATTAAATTTGGTACCTAGAAAGATAGAATAGACTTTGGGAAAGGGCAAATTTTGTACACGGGTGAGAGCGCTTCCCATTTGTCTGGCCACGTCTCGTAAAAAGTATCTCATTTGAGGTTCTACTCTTACTTATTGATTAGTCGCTAATTACGATTATTGGCGATTCTTAGAATTGGGTCGTGTACAAGGTTCAAGATAAATTTTGAAATTCTAATTTATAAATCAAGACAGATCTAAACCTGACGAAAAACGTTTTCTTTTTTCTATTTAACTTATTTATGAATTTTAATCAAGAAAAACGTAATAAGTCCGACATTTTATCACATCTTTCTATGACGTCACAGTGTGCTTTTTCATACAAATTCCGTAGTCATTTCGTGTTTTGACGTTTAGTAAAAAAGTAACTGATTTCACTAGTTGGAAACTAGCGTATTAATTACAAATATGATGCATATCGAGACAGTGACTCACTAAATATAAAACAATTTGATCAAATGTGCAATAATGTCATGTGATGATATATCTATCTATGACGCAGCTTGCAAATTGATGACACCACTAATTTACATATTGTAAACATTCACGTTCTTAAGGCCTGTTTACACTGACGCCACACGTGCACCGCAGTCGACAAGTTATGTAAAACAATCTGCTACTTATGCTCTGACCACACTAACTAGCTTGCGACAATAAACATTTTTAGTCCCCGATAAGTTATTATTATCTCGCCAGTTTTTTTTTTCTCTTTTTTTTTACGTGACTTACATTGTAGATTCGCCGCAGATGGCATTGACTACTTGGCCGGACAAATGGGGAGCGCTGAAGACTCTCACCCAACCTCGCTAGTGTGGTCGACGCTTTGCTTACTTCAGTGCTTATCGCTCTCAACCTCTTTCATACATAATTCTTTTAGAGGATCCCCAGAGCTCCGCTTCGTACCCTCCTGAATATTCTCAGGCCTGTCGTTTTTTTTATAACCGAGTGAGAACCCTGAGCGGTACTTACTTCACCTGCCATGTACATAATGTCATAACATAAACATAAACAGCCTATATACGTCCCACTGCTGGGCACAGGCCTCCCCTCAATCAACCGGAGGGGGTATGGAGCATACTCCACCACACTGCTCCAATGCGGGTTGGTGGAGGTGTTTTTACGGCTAATAGCCGGGACCAACGGCTTAACGTGCCCTCCGAAGCACGGAATCATCTTATTTTTTCGGACAATCAGGTGATTCAAGCCTGAAAATTCCTTACCAAACAAAGGACAGTCTCAGTGATGTCCCCATCGGGAATCGAACCCGGACCTCCAGATTGTGAGCCTAACGCTCTAACCACTAGACAACAGAGGCTGTTAACATAATGTCACATAATGTATGTATGTACACAATGTCATCCGGGGCAAATCTTTAACAAGTCGACAACAAAAATATTGATAAAGCACACACGACCAACCAACTAACGCGCAGCGACAAGTCGTCTGCAAAATTTCATGTACTTACATAGCCCTAAGAAATCTAGTGTGTCTCATCAATTTGATATGGCAATTACTTCTTAATTTGTTTGAAACAGATCATTCTTCTCCTAAAGACCTCGCCTCGTGGAAGACATACACGAGTTATGTACATAAAGACATTAAGGTAATTTGTATTCGTTATAAAATCGTAGGTACCTCATTTTACCAACGAAATAACACGTTCATTTCCATGAAGTCGTTTTAAATGAGGCTTCGATTAGAGGTATTAAATTATATCTCATACCTCTTCCATACAGTCTACTTAATAAACGTTCTCTTATAGTTTATTGATTTATTTATTTAGGTACACATACAGCAATACATAATTATGAAACTTTTACAGACAGCATTATAAATAGAATGACTTGGTATATGCATGCCAATTACATGCGTACACAGCATTCACCGTAAACGAAAACAAACAGATTATATTAATACTAAACTATATAAATTATAAACTATAAATTATATTTGGTGAAACAGCGCCCTTTAAGGCGTGTTGCATCGCCCTGCTATGTCGCTATGGTAGCCGGAAGCGTTTGTCTATCGACGATGCTCGCCTGCCATACCGACACAGACTTTGGTACGATTTAGGGAGACGACCGTCTAGCTATACACTATAGCCCCCTTCATTAGGTTTAGCCCACGGAGCACCGTGGTTTCCAGGGTGTGGCCGCTGTAGGTACCATACAGCTACGAGGAGCCACTAATGAAGAGATTTAGGAGCCTCGCACTACTACAGAGCAGTAGCCATGCGAGCCCCCGTTACACCCCTAACCTAACCTAAGGATAAAGATAGGATACTGAGATACTTTCAGGTCAAATATGAGATACTTGCCTCTAGACAGGTACATTATTTATCTAGAAGCTAATGCCGACACAAATTGTGTAATACTAAATAATAAATGTAAACATAGCGATACTTTCTCGTTACAATAAATGTGTACCACACAATATCTTGTTCATTTTCGTGTACAAAATGTTCCGTAAATACTAATAGAATTAACATTAGTAGTAGTGACATTTCTTTTTTATTATGTGTTTTATACGAGAGAAACGTCTTGAGCAAAAGGTATCGAACGTGGATTTACTTATTCCACGTAGCATTAAGATGAAATTTATATAATTTATAACTGCTTACAGGATGAGAGACTTTAACACTTTGAAAAACTAGAGTATCCACAAAGCATAGTCTTCGCAATGCTACAAAATACGTTGCAAAATAAATAAAAACCTATAAGTACCTGTAATTATGATCAAAACAAACATTCAAAAGGGAGTAAGGAAGTCAAAAAGATACTTTTCCTTCGCATAAACAGGTTAAAATTACTGCAGTAAGGACCTAAGTTGTATAAAGGCTTGCTTTAAGGAAACGTGTAACAACGTCGCGTGCGCGCTCGACCTTCGACCAGCCGTGAACTTGGTATTGCCATATGTAAAATAAATAAACAACCCACTGCCCGACTAGGTGTTTTATTATGCACTTTCTTCAGGGTATGCGTGCCATTATATTTGTACACTTTAATAGCCTATATACAGTATATACAGGGTGTTAGTAACATCGTAACGAATACTGAGTGGGATGATTCAGACCATGATTTTGAGTTAATATCAAGTGCAATTTTCCGTCGCAAAATAAATGTATTTTTTTAAGTTTTTTTAAATTGTTTTCAATTCCATACTTTTGCGATGGAAAATTCCACTTGATATTAGCTCAGAATAATGAGCTGAATCATCCTTCACAGTATTCGTTACGATGTCACGAACATCCTGTTCATGTACATACAATAGCCATACAAGTAGGTATGGGTGTTAGTGATACCGTAACGAATACTGAGGGGGATGGTTCAGACCACGATTCTGAGTTGATATCAAGTGGATTTTTTGAGGGCATTCCTCTTTCTATTCTCGTTATATTTACCTACTTACGAGTAAACAATCGATCACTGAATTGTTTAACTTCCGTTCCGGATATGCACAGCCAATGATGCAAGGTTGAGCTTGGTATAAAGTGTTATTTATAACATCAAACGACTGTAGATCTAGGCGAACTAACTCCAGTCGCGACGTTGCCGAACTTCGATTTATCTGAATCGTTTTCAAGTCGCCGAAGTTCGGCGAATTAGCCGGTAGGACCCCTGGGAGATTCTACTATATTACCTATACACATAACATACCATCACGCCTGTATCCCTAAAAGGGAAGGCAGAGATGTATAGTATATACACCACTCCTCGACAGTTATGTTTAAGTCCTATGTAATAGTTGTCGAAGCTATTAACCGGGTACAAATGGATACCATACCAACCTGGATACCAAGTAATACATACGAGTAGATAAACTCGGTCTGCCGGAGGTCTGTGTTGCTCTGTGACGTGATATTAAGAGGCTAGTTTCTAACTAGTCAAATCAGTTACTTTTTACTAAACGTCAAAACACGAAATTACTATGTAATTTGTATGAAAAAGCACACTATGACGTCATAGATAAACGTGAAAAAATGTCGGACTTATTATTACGTTTTTCTTGATTAAAATTCCTAAATAAGTTTAATAGAAGAAAAAATATTTTCGTTACTTTTATATCTGTCTTTATTTAGTAATCAGAATTTCATAATTTATCTTGAACCCAACCCACACACACACGACCCAATTATCTGTTCCAAAAATGAATTCAAACTCAGAAAATAGAATACTCAGAGTATATTACCTATGCATTTGAATGGATATACCTACTAGGTACGTATGGCGGTACCTAACAATGTTTGTTCTGTTGTGGTCAGGGACGTAAAAAGTAAAGTATGTTTTACGTCACTATAATTTTATACGTTTCATGGGAATCTTACTCGAAAGTCGTGTTTAAATCAATTTCAATTTTTTGAATACGCATAAATACCTACTTAACTAAATAAATACAATGCAGATATTTATTAAAAGCACATTAAGCGAGATAGATAGGTTTGAACAGTAGATTTACCCATTAAACCAAAATTAGTTCACGAAACGTAGAAGTTTGTCTAATTATAGGCTATTATCTTAAATTGTTGCTGTTTCGTTTCAGGACATCTATTTAAAATTCTGTCATGAAATTCGTGTCGGATCTACCAAAAATATGACGCGTTATTTAGCTTTAATGTTTAATGAAAGTAGAATAATGATCGCTATAACTTTTACTGAATCAGCACAAGAAAAATAAACATGGCTCATAAATGTGGAAATCCAGCCACAAACTGCGAATACATAACATACATGCATAACATAACAGCCTATATACGTCCCACTGCTGGGCACAGGCCTCCCCTCAATCAACCGGAGGAGATATGGAGCATGTGGAGTATACTCCACTGCGGGTTGGTGGAGGTGTTTTTACGGCTAATAGCCGGGACCAACGGCTTAACGTGCCCTCTGAAGCACGGAATCATCTTACTTTTTCGGACAATCAGGTGAATCAAGCCTGAAAAGTCCTTACCAAACAAAGGACAGTCTCACAAAGTGATTTCGACCATGTCCCCCTCGGGAATCGAACCCGGACCTCCAGATCGTGAGCCTAACGCTCTAACTACTAGACCACGGAGGCTGCGAATAGGATATTAAAAAGTTACGAAGGAAAATATTAGTACTTAAGTAGGTTTCATACGCCAGTAGTGTTCCAATTTCGAACACGCGGGAAAACACACCTTCGTTTCCATCTTTTTTCAATACATTTATATTTATTTGCTATTTCCGAACGCGTATTTGAATTCTACTAACTTTCATTTGTTTATTTTTCAAACTATTTGTGACGTCATTGATGTGCGTATTCGTCGACCGATGGACAAAGCATTTAAATTGAGTTAAAAATTATTCATTTTTGAAATTAAATCTTTATTCAAATTCCCAAAGCGTTTTTGCATTCAAAAAGTTCCTTTTTGAAATCTATGATTTACCTACGTACTTCAGAACTTTGAAAGAAACTTATTGTTTTCTAACATCCATCCTTGGTTTAAGCTCCATTTAAATTGTAACAAGAAGATTTATGCCTTCCTGATAACAAGGTAGTCATAGGTCAGATTAGAAACTTCAACTAGAAATCCGGTTAAGCCATGGAACAGTCCTAGTCCAGGGGGATTAAAAAGGCCACATCGTAGCAATAAAAGCAATATAGCTATTTGACATTTGCGCATAAAAGTAAAAGTACGCAATGCACACAAATTTAATGTCAAATAGCAATATTGCTAAGACTAAGTTCACTCCTTGACTTCTGGTAATTTGTAGGTCTGCTTGTTTTGTGCCTGTCTACCTTATCCTCAATCCAATACCAGTCTAGACTTTGGTAGCAAGTTTCTTACAATATATCTCAATCAAACAGGGTTGGGGTCGTCCCCGGCTGCCGCGGGGTCGACCTTGGCTGGGTCACGGCAGCTAATTTCACGAGGACGGCTCAACTGTATCTTTAGCACGCCACATCGCAAGCGCACTGTTTATGTTGGTAGAACACGCACTACTTCGGCTTCTACTGTTGGTACTACTGGTGTTCTGGCGCGAATTTTTGGTCAGCCGTTGTTGATACTTAATGCTAGCGATCTAAGGAGAGTAGGTATAGAGATCCCTCATCTATCAGTAGTTAATGCCATATGCGGCGAATCTACCTATAATAAGTCACCACAAAAATAAATATGGAGACTATGACAAAAGATTTTATGAGACCATAAACATATGATTTTTGCGCAATTGAGACAGGACAGGACATCTTTCTCAAGGGGAGAGCCACAAGTTTCCAGCAGCATAGTATAACAGTATGGCAATCTGTAATATACAAAACATTCTTATCTAGCCTATTCGATCCCACTTCTGGGCAAATCCCACTCCTTGATTTTCCACTACTCCCGACTTTGGGCGATCAGAAACCAGAATGATTTATTCAACGTAATAATCATGGATAAACTTGTTCAAGGTCAATGTAACATTTTGGAAATTTACGTCATTTCGCAAGTTTTTATGGCTGAGGATCTCTTCGAATCGATGGATTATCTTCGGCACAAAACAAACAGAATCTCAGAAGTCCAAGCTGAAGGCCTGCCAAAGAACAATAGAACGCAGTGTTCTAGGCGTCAAACGAATCAACCATGTACGGCACATTACACTGCGCTTCAAAACAAGTATGTATCACTGATGTAGGGAAAACGTCCGACAAACTGAAGTGGGATTTGGCCGGACACGTTTGTCGGATGCATCCGGAGCGATGGGCATTCACAAACATTACATACCAAAAAAATACACATTCTTGATAAAAATACTGTGAATTTAGCGCAATGCAATCAATTATGGTTTTTACAATAACCAAACCAGATACCAGACACTCCGCAGATTTGCTAAGCCATGACTCATAATGATTCAAATCTTTACTGCCTTTACTAATTAACTTATCTGCTTATCTTCCCAGAGAGTACAACATTATTTTCCTGTTTCTAAGCTCATAGTAACAGCAATTATATAAGCTATTGTAAGAGGAACAGTAATATGATTTAATCGCGTCCTTTAGGCCTCCGAATTAATGGTTCGTCAAAGCCTGTATAGACATCGTTAGACTCATTTTGTCGGATAAATACCTCGCTGACGATTAAAGGCACAAAATTAAGTTTATAGAACGAATATACGTACTTAAGTTCATTGAATAGGGTATTTGACTAGGTCAAAGATAAATTAATTATAAAATGCTAATATAGAAATAGAAGCCAGTATAAGATGATCAAAAATCAATCTCATTTTACTTATCGACTTATTTTCGAATTTTATTTATAAATTTAGTAGTAGTAGAAAGCCGTGGTAGCCAAGTTGGTAGAACGCTTGCCTCTCACTCTGAGGTCGCAGGCTCGAATCCAACACAGGCCTAAACCAATGATTGTCGAATTTGTTTTCGAATTCGTGTTTGGATCGTAAATTTTTATCACGTGCTCAATGGTGAGGGAAAACATCGTGAGGAAACTCGCATTCCCGAGAAATGCATTTTCGGAGGTATGTGACCTAACCTGTATTGGGCTGGTTTGCCCTTTGCGGGTTGGAAGGTCAGACAGGCAGTCGCTTCTGTAAAAAATCGGACCTGTCAAATCTTCAGGTTAGGTAAGCGAACCCTGTGAAAAACAGGATAATGCAAGAGAGATGATTTATGAATTAAGTAACAATGAGTACCCACTTTAGGACTCTGTCGCACTATCATATTTGACATTTAGTGAGACTTACAGTTCAATTTGTCAAAAAAGTTATTGTGACATGGTACCAAAGTGTATACATATTAATGTTCGTGACCGTACTAAGTCCGCTAGCTTGCACATTTGGTGTACTTCAAAAAAGGGAGGCTCAATTCGACGTATCTATATTGTTTGTTTGTAACAAGACGTTGAAGGTATTTTAGTTGACCATAGACATAGAATAAGGAATAATACTACATATAGAACGGCAACTCTCCGCTCCCCACCAGCGGGTACTGAGGGGTTAAAAAAGCCACATCGAAGCAATTCATCTAAGAAAACAATTTGACATTTGCGCATATAAAATTAAGTGCACAATGCAAAAAAAATACAAATAGCAATATTGCTTTCTTAGATGAATTGCTTCGATGTGGCTATTATAACCCCCCTGTTCCTAATTTCATAAATAAAATTCGAAAATAAATCGAAAAAATAAGATTGATTTTTGATCATCCTAGACTGGCTTCTATTTCTACATTAGCATTTTTTAATTTATCTTTGACCTAGTCAATTATGCCCTATTATAGTAATAATAATAAAATAAGTTTTCTCCCTTAGAACAGTTTACATTAACTTACACTATGTATTTACGGACTTATGAGGGAGACAGGAACCCAGGAACCCTGTGTCTATGGCTAAAGTTATCAATTTGTATCTATCTCTCTGTTTCTCTTCTATAAGAGAATGAAAGAGAGAAAGAAAATGTTTACTATTAAATAATTCTCATTAATTGCAGGTTAGTGTACATGTATATAATGTGGCTTTGTATTTGTATATTAATTAATAAATGTATGTATGTTTCTTCATAATAGAATGCAAGGCGCCAAATAAGAAAATTAAATTTCCACTGTACGTCCTACGTTTGTGGTATAAAACGAATTTAGACTGTGGACTCGACGATGCAAAATTCATATACATGGAAATTAGGTCGTAGATAAAAGTTTGTAGTTAGCGTAGTTTCACATTTAGTGCTTTTAAATTGTAGAGAGGGAGGAACTGAAAACGTAATGATAAGTTTTAGTTTATTTATAGGTGTAGGTAGTGTCGTCCCAAATAGGGTGAGCAGAGCCACAACTGCCACATGCAATCGGAAGAATACTACGAAATGAAATAAAAATTAACTTATTGCCTACAAATTCCATAATTATTATGCTCAAATATGTCAGAAACGATACAATCCCTCTGTCGGTTTTTACGACAAGACCGGGATGATGGTTATCATAGCTGAACGTTCTCTCCCAGTCTAATATAGAAATAATAGGCTACTTGAAAACATAGACAAATGGGACACTTTTTACGAAACGCAAAAACCAAATTTTGCGGTTTGACCGCTTTTATTGTGGGTACATTAAAGTGGGTACATTATATTGCTGATGACTGTACGTATTAGTACTCCTAGTGTAGTTCACGTTTGCCTGTGCCTAGATGTATTAATTAGTGAGGCACGCGGCAGGCGGCCTCGATACAACCTAGACCCTGCATTTGTAGGGCTTCGTACTGATGACCTGACGTTTGCCCACTGTGCACTATAAGTACTTCTGTATAGCTACCCACCCAGTGTGCACTGTGAATTGTTGTATATTGTGTCGTAGCGTTGTTAGAGTCGAATGCACATTTTCATCAACATCCCTCTTCCCACTCATTCCCAAACGGGCATATCACAAAAAACAATTTTTGGCCCCAGTTTGGTTAGGACATTACAAGCTGATTACCTAATTGTCCGAAAGTAAGACGATCCGTGATTCGGAAGGCACATTAAGCCGTTGGTCCCGGTTACTACTTACTGATGTAAGTACGTAGTCGTTACATGAGACATGTCAGGGCCTTTGGCGGCTCAATAGTAACCCTGATACCAGGTTTGATGAGGTTGGTAATCCACCTTACAACCCACATTTTATTTCTTTTCTTTTGTGTAAATGTCTATAGCCTATAAGTGTTATTTTCAATGTTATGTTTTCGTTTTGTGTGTTGTTTTGTTTGAATAAACGTTCTCTCTCTCTCTCACACACACACACACACACACACACACTTGATTGAAGAAGACTAGCACTTATTATCGACAGAATAACAGAGCTCCCCGTGCGACTATTTAGAGTAGATTACAGCTTAGCGCAGGCTTAGCGGATTAAACAAGACTTATAAATTTCTATCTGAACCTGAACCGACTTGCGACACGTGAACCATCTCGCAACCCTTGTACTGATAACACTATAGAGGTATATGATATTGTTTATCTACATATGTAGAACCCGCGCGCTTAGCGGGACGTCGTGGGTCGTGTATTAACTAGGTTCAAGATAAATTATGAAATTCTGATAACTAAATAAAGACAGATCTAAACCAACGAAAAAATTTTCATTTTTCTTATTTAAGAATTTAAAAAAAAACATAATAATAAGTCCGACATTTTATCACGTTTTTCTATGACTTTGTACACTGTAAGTACGCTTTTTCATACATATTCGTGCTTTGACGTTTAGTAAAAAGTAACTGATTTGACTAGTTGGAAACTAGCCTATTCTTCTTCTATCGTATGGGTTCTGAGGTAGATTACCAACCCCATCAACCCTGTCAGGGTACTAGCCTATTCAAACATATGGAGATGTATAAGAGTATTCACGCAGAAACGTTTTCACGCGCGTTTTTTTTTATATACAATGACACACGAGGAATATGTAGCTGTGATGAGTACCGATGAGAATTGGGTACCTATTTGACTGGGTCAAAAATAAATTATTAAATGCTAATTCAGAAATAGAAGCCTGTCTAAAATTATCAAAAAATCAGCCTCATTTTACTTCTCGACTTATTTTTGAATTTTATTTATGAATTAAATAACAATGAGTACGACGTTTGACCGCTTTTATTGATGACGTCACAGGAAAGAACTTTCGTTTTGACGTTTCGTAAAAAGTATCTCATTTGACTATGTTGTCAAGTAGCCATTTTGGTTTATATTACTAATAATGTTATTTGATAACACGGATACCGTCACAGTATGTCTACTTGATAGACCTTCAACTTTATAGGCACGTATGAAACTGGTATCAAATAGAAGTATTTATTAAATGTAATACAACCGCAAACAATTTGTTGAGATAGATTATTTAGACGAAAAAGACAATTTTCTTTCAAAAATAAGATCCTCAGAAGCCGCAGTATTTAAATCAATTCCACAAGGTAGTGTATTAGGATGTTTGCTATTTTTGATTTATGTGAATGATTTGCCGAAAGAAATAAGAAATATTAACCTACAGAGTGTCCTATATGCTGACGATGTGTCGATAATTATAACTTCCGATACCTGCAATTTAACTAACGTAATCGAACAAAAAATTAGTTACATAAAAAGCTGGTTGAGTAGTCATCATTTAGAGATTAACTGTAAAAAAACAAAACTAATACAATTTAGGCCTCACCAAAGACAAAAATTAGATATAAACTGCGAGATAGATAACACTAAATTAAAAAATTTTGATAGTTGTACTTTTTTGGGAATAGAAATAGACGAATGTATAAATTGGAAGGAACATGTAAACAAAATTGCGGGTAAATTGTCGAGCTTTACGTATGCCCTTTATGAACTCAAGCGGACCACTGACCTAAAAACCGCCTTGCAGGCCTATTATGCGTATGCACATTCTTGGTTGTCGTATGCTATCATCCTTTGGTGAAATAGCACGGATACGGAAGACTTATTTATATTGCAAAAGAAATGCATTAGAATTTTAATAAGTATAAAACAAACTGATACGTGCAGACCCTATTTTCAAAAACTAAAAATTCTTACACTAACGGGTATATACATTTTAGAAATTTCAAAATTTGTCCGGCAAAACGAACACTTATTCCATAAATCCAATAATGATCGCTTCATGCGTACGACTCGACGTACAGATAAACTGATACTTCCCAGAGTAAATATGAAGTTATACAGTAAGAATGCACATATTATGGCGATAAAAATATATAATAAGCTTCCAAAAGAAATATCGGATATTAGTAAATATAATGACTTCGTGCAAAAATTGAAAACTTACCTAATAAATAAAAAATATTATAATCTGCAGGAGTTTTTAGAATCGAAATAATTATTTTGATCCACAAATTCATTTAATTAAGTTAAAATGCTCTTTGTTATCATGTCTGATGCTGTTGTTGTATTTTAATATTATTTTATATTGTATGATTGAGTTACTTCTATTTTTTATTTCTATTTTTTTTTTTTTGATATATCAAAGAAAGAAAATTTGCAGTGCCCCGACGGGGTGTCATGTTGTAAGTGCTAAATAATTAATTTAAGAACCTTTGTACACATGATTGCACCAATAAAGAATTAAAGAATACAATATTTAGACGCGTAGTAAACCCAGTCATAAGTATTTTATTTGCATACAGGGTGTTTTCATTTTAATTTGATACTGATCCTTAGTAATCCCTGCCTTTAATCTTCGACGAAGTGATGCAAAGTATCATATTTCGATTTATAAAAAGTTTTTTAATAACTGCTACTGGATATGCTAGAAGCTTTTCGGATTTCTTTTCTTTAGTTTAAGAAACAACTTTAAATAAACTTTTTTTCGAAGATAGCGCATTTTCGTATCATGAACCTTGAGTGAAAAGCATATTAAATGTCTACTTTTGCGTGTGGAATAAAATAATTACTCGTGTAAAAAATCGAAAAAAATAGAATAGACATTGTTTATTATAAAAGGACGCACAAAGACAAGAAAGAAAAATTCACAAAACAATAACAAAAAGCTTAGGAGGATGTTCATTAGAATGATCATCAGGTGGTGGTAGACGTCCTGAGATAAGGGCCTCACTCAGCACAAGTCGTGGCGTGAGCCACGACGCTGCTGGTATAACGTAGACCCTGCTGGGTAAGGCACGAACGTCGTGTTCCATAAATATGCGTTAATATTCGTACTTACATATATTAAATATTATCAAATTATTTTATTTTAAATTATTAAATCGGTATGAGGAGCTCAATGGAGCAGCGGTAAACGCGCTCGGTCTGCGATTGTTGAAGTTAA
Organism: Pectinophora gossypiella; assembly: GCF_024362695.1. Taxonomy (NCBI): domain Eukaryota; kingdom Metazoa; phylum Arthropoda; class Insecta; order Lepidoptera; family Gelechiidae; genus Pectinophora; species Pectinophora gossypiella. The sequence goes on along the minus strand of NC_065412.1, from coordinate 2,479,225 downwards.
GCAACTTTAGGATGGGTGACCACAAAAAAAAGTTTTCATCTCTAGCTCCTCCGTGCTTCGGAGGGCACGTTAAGCCGTTGGTTCACGGCTGCATTAGCAGTCGCACTGGGCCCGCATGATGGTTTAAGGCCCGATCTCCCTATCCATCCATAGGGAAGGCCCGTGCCCGAGCAGTGCGGACTTTAATGGGCTGATGATGAAATCAGTTTAGAAGATGAAATCGTTGGGCTGTAATAAATATGATTCATCATTATAACTTCAATTATACATTAGGTACCAAGATATAATCTAGTGATTCTCTGCCCACTCCAAAAGTGGCTTTTGGCGTGAATGATTAAAGTAGGTGTAAGTATGTTATTACAATAACATCCTGTATAGTAGATGGCTAGCTACACACGTGATACCAGTAGTCACATCATCGCGTCCATTTTAATGAACCGGAAGTTGTCATTAAGCGGGATGAGCCGCCATATTGGTCTGACAAGCACTGGATCAATTGACCATTCAGCCTTTATGCGTTTTAAAATTGTATTTGTAAACTAGTTTATTCACGTGGTTTCGTTCCGCGATTACAGACGGCGATACGGCTCACTCACGTTGGTCTAACAGGAAGCTCGGTTAGGTGTTGGGTACTTCTTCATTTCCTATATTCACCTAAAGGTTGCCTGGATGAGATTGCCAACCTTAATTCATAATCATTTATTCGCAATAAAAATGGTATTACAGTTTGCAATAAAGCCGTCTGTTGTACTACCTATCTGTTTATACCTATATTTTTTTATATATATTTTTTTGTCATAAAAAGAAGTTTATTCAACCACAAATATTTTAACAAAATTGCTTAACTAATTACATGCAACACATTATCAGTTGTGGGAGAAATGGAGGGGCCTCAGCATTGCTAATGCATTGCATTTTTAATGTTTGTTTTAAGTGCAGTATAGTTTTTATATTGTATTGTACTTAGTTCAGAGAGCGGATGAAGGATAATAGGATTGCAAAAGCGGTATATAAAGCGAAAGTTGATGGTAGGGCTGGCAGAGGAAGACCGAGAAGGACTTATGATGACCAAATTGGAGATGTCCTTAGAAAAGGTTCAATACGATCTACTCTGAACCGGCGTGCGTGTATGAAGCGATTGATGAATGTGGAGGAAGCAAGAGAAGTGTGTCAGGATCGGAGCAAATGTCTCTGCAAATGCAAGCAAATGAATTCTATAGTCTCTGCTTACCCCGGTGGGAAATAGGCGTGAGTTTATGTGTGTATGTGTACTTAGTTCATCTTGCGATGGATGTACCTCTGACTACCCTAATTAGGAATATAGTTATCAGCTTATGTCCCGCTAAAGTAACCTTCACAAGCTCTTTAGAACATACATATCATAGCATCACGCCTGTATCCTCGAAGGGGTAGGCAGTGGTATATAGTATACATACACCCACTCGGCCTATTGCCATTAATCGTGCATAAATCCTGAAAACCACGCGATATCAATTAAGTATCTATCGTAACATGAATTCAAACTCATAAAGTCGAATTTACTGTTTTTATTTATGTTACAGTCCCAATGCTGGATATCTCTCATCGTCGTTAGAAAAGTGCGTTTTGTCTACGAAGGGGATAATTTTAAATTCAAATCGTTTATTGCGTACCATTCTATAAATATACAGTTAAAAGATTCAATGAGATTCCTAAGGGTAGTTTTGCATGCTTGGAGCATTTTCAACGTAGATAATCAGTAAAATAATTAACATAAAAATTACATTTCATAAATCATTTTCAAAGCTCCTTCCCTTTAATATTACCTGCAGATTTAATTAAACAAGATCCTAAGCTTTCTAAATTTAGCACAATGATTAATTTGCTTTATTTCAAAGTTTCAAAATAAAACAGATTTAAAAGTGTCTACTTTTCTCCTCCTTATGAGAGGGAATTTCCAGGCGAAGCAGAGACTATGGAATTCCATTTGCTTCGATCCTGACATATTTCTCTTGATTCCTACACATTTATCAATGAATCGTTTCATACACGCACGCAGTTCAGAGTAGATAGTACTGAAACTTTTCTAAGGACATGTTCAATTTGGTCAATGTACCATCAAAATATATCACAAGGAACGTACACATTCATCATCATCATCTCCTTACAATATCCTGTTTTTCACGGAGTCCGCTTAACTAACCTGAAGACTTGACCAACCCGCGAAAGGAAAACCAGTCCAATCCAGTTTAGGTCACATACCTCCTAAAATGCATTTCTCGGGATTGTGGGGTTCCTCGCGATTTTTCTCTTCACACGGGACGCAAACATGATAAAGGTCCATCATTATTACATTTCTGGAAGATACGCTTCGCTAACTGCGTCACGCTGTAGTTTTTCACTCATACGCATGATAAGTCCAACCAGCTATGACGTGAATGACGTCATTAGCTTTGTACGTACAAAGCCGGGTAACAATAGCCATCATTCGCTCTAGAATCAATTCCCACAGTTACGCTTCTTGTAACTCATTTTTACCGACTTCAAAAAAGGAGGAGGTTCTCAATTCGACCGTATATTTTTTTTTTTTTTTTTTTTTTTTTTTTTATGTTTGTTCGGGCATATCTTCGTCGTATATGAACCGATTTTGATAATTCTTTTTTTGTTTGAAAGAAGATATACCCAAGGGGGTCCCATGTCAAGGAAGTCAGGATCTGATGATGGAAGACCAGAGAAATCGAGGGGAATTTTCAAAAATCGTAGGAGCGACTAGTGCGTTTGTAAAGTCATATTGATCGGATCGATCTTTAGGCTTCGGGAAAACTTCCCGGCCTTCGAAAACTGGTCAGCATCAGGGAAATACCCTATGGCCTGGCAAAACTATACAACCTGGAGCAATTTTTATTTCACGAAACGTATTTAAATCTTGATCAAATCCAATCGCCGGTGCAAAAAAACAAAATGGCGGAAAAAAAAGATGGCCGCCATACAAAATTTTGTCGATTTTGGAAGAAGCCCGTTTGGGTAAAAATAATGTATGGGGCGCTTACTCAAAACGTCATGTAGAGTACGGAAATACTTTCTGATCACCAAAAACTGCTCCGCATCAGAGAGATACTCTACGGCCTGGCAAAACTATCGCACGTGAACCAATATTTCTTTCAGAGCACTTATTTAAATCTTGGTCAAATTCCATAGCGCGTAAAAAAAATACAAAATGGCGGAAAAACAAGATGGCCGCCATACACAATTTTGTTTTTTCAGAAAATGTCTCGGGATATAAAATATATATCGGGGTTGTGGTCGGATCGTCATGTTAAGTATGGAAATACTTCCCGATTTTCGAAAACTGCTCCGCATCAGGGTGACACCCTACGGCCTGGCGAAACTATCACACCTGAACCAATTTTTCTTTCACGAAACCTATTTAAATCTTGGTCGAATTTAATGGCCGGTGAAAAAAATACAAAATGGCGAAAAAACAAGATGGCCGCCATACAAAATTTTGTTTTTCCAGAAAATGTCTTGGGGGTATAAATGATGTATAGGCGTGTGATCGGAACGTCATCTTTGAAAACTGCTCCCAATCAGGGAGACATCCTACGGCCTGGCAAACCTATTGCACCTGGATTTTGTTTGTTTCCACGACACCCATTTAAATCTTGGTCAAATTCTGTCGCCGGTGAAAAAGAACAAAGTGGCGGAAAAACAAGATGGCCGCCATACGAAGAGGGACAGTTTCGAATAAACAGGACACGCGAGCTGCTTTAGCAGCGAGCGAACCACGCGAAATCTACTGTATCTATATGTATGCGTGAGTGTGTATGATAGCAGCTTCCACTGACAACCACATGTGTGTATGTACACATACACATGTGTGTGTGTGTGCGTGTGTGTGCGCGTGTGTGTGTGTGTGTGTGTGTGTGTGTGTGTGTGTGTGTGCGAGCGAACCACGCGAAATCTACTGTATCTATATGTATGCGTGAGTGTGTATGATAGCAGCTTCCACTGACAACCACATGTGTGTATGTACACATACACATGTGTGTGTGTGTGCGTGTGTGTGCGCGCGCGCGCGTGTGTGTGTGTGTGTGTGTGTGTGTGTGTGTGTGTGTGTGTGTGTGTGTGTGTGTGTGTGTGTGTGTGCGTGTGTCTGTGTGTGTGCGTGTGTACGTGCGCGTGTGCTCGTGTGCGTTAGCGCGTGTGTGAGTGTGTGTGTGTGTAAACATGTTCATCAATAATAATTGTGATCACTACTAATAATATATTATATTATTATATATGAATATAAATCAGAAAATCTGTCTGTCTGCATCCTTGCTCGGTCTAACCATCACTTAAAATCGTAAAATAAAATAAAATTTTTAACAAAAAAAAACCGACTTCAAACGCAAAACTAAAAAGCAATAAATAAATTTACTTCGCACAAAGTAATTAGTACGTATTTTCAATTAGTAAATTATTTTATAATTCTGAAGTCGGTGCCAAGTAAATGCTACAACAACCCTACTACAATATCAAATTACTATGTACACACAATATTGTTTAATACCTATATCAAAGCAATTACAAAACAATGTCAAACAAAAAATTACAAAACAATCAGTATTGAAAAATATATGAATCGGTACTTCGTTGTAGCATTTCCTTGGCACCGGCTTCAGAATTATAAAATAATTAACTAATTGAAAATACGTACTAATTACTTTGTGCGAAGTAAATTTATTTATTGCTTTTTAGTTTTGCGTTTGAAGTCGGTTTTTTTTTGTTAATCTAAACCGTTTCCTGTAGCGAATTAGTTTTTGCTTCATTTCTATTCCGTATTAATATCTTAGTAACCGCGTTGTGATCACGAAGACGTTATATTAGTACCTAGAATACGATTAATTCGTTGCACGGAATTTCAATATTTTCAATAGTTTATTCGACTAGGTCGAAGGTAAATGATAAAACGTTAATCTAGAAATAGAAGCCAGTAACATAATCAAAAATCAATCTCATTTTTCTGTTTGATTAATTTTCGAATCAGGAATCAAAATAATTTTATTCAATGTAACATTTTTTAATTTACGTCATTTCGCAAGGTGTTATGGCTGAGGAAAAGAAATGACAAGAAACTGCAACATAGGGTATGGACCCATTAGGTATAATCATTATCTCTCTAGCATTATCCCCTTTTTTCACAGGGTCCGCTGACCTAACCTGAAGATTTGATAGGTCCGGTTTTTTACAGAAGTGACTGCCTGTCTGACCTTCCAACAGTGAACAGTGAAATGAAAACCAGCCCAATATAGATTAGGTCACATACCTCCGAAAATGCATTTCTCGGGAATGTGGGTTTCCTCACGATGTTTTCCTTCACCGCTGAGCACGTGATAATCATTTATGATCCAAACATAAATTCGAAAACAAATTCGACAATCATTGGTTTAGGCCTGTGCTGGATTCGAACCTGCGACCTCAGAGTGAGAGGCAAGCGTTCTAGCAACTGGGCTACCACGGCTACACCCATTAGGTGTAATATTCTAGTTATTTTTGCTATTTGTACCTAATATTTTACGTAGAGATAGCGGGAAAGAAAGTGACGTCACCCGTCACTTCACTACACTAGCCTGCGTACATATTTCACCGGAGCATCCTTGTCACGTCAATTCTCTGTAAAGTTAGCGAGCACTAAGTGCTTCTATAATAATGGTGTACAGTGACGTCATTATGTATACCCTATCATATTATTATACCCTATGAGCGGCAATTACAGTGGCTGGGCTAAAAATAGATTTGGATAGTGGTTTAAGGTTCAATAGGTGTACCTAACACATACTTTTAACAACAAAAGAGACCAAATGCGTTCTTAACACTTTCACAAACACAACGTCTAGAGATGATTTCCAAATCCCATGTTAGTGTCATCCTATTATGAATATAATATATGGTCAATGACAAAAAATGTCCATGAAAGTGTTAAAAAATGAATTATTTTTTCTGTAAAGTATTAAGCGTTCTAATGTTCTATTCTTTTCTTTCACAGGTAAGGGCTCAATCAACAAAAGAAAAGATGAAGACATGTTTTGAGTACGTACACTACAAAAATGCCTGTTAACCCTTGCCCGAAACATCTTCCATAGAGTCCCACACATCGCTTTTCATCCTATCGCGAAGAATGTCAAATTCAAAATTCAAATTCAGAACGCGCGCGTAACGTACGCACACGTTATATAACATAGCAACGACATTTTTACCTTCTCATTCCCACTCCTGACAACGAAGTTAAACCTATTTAAATCTATACAAAAACGTCAAAGCACCCTCGAATATAATAATTATCTACCGTACTTCTGTGTACGGAATAAATTATGGGCTCAAACTCATGACATTACGTCACACCGTCGTCAATCAACTCTACGTCAAACAAAATCAGACGATACCTAAAATATTTAGCAGTCGAATTATCACTTATCATGTAGGAGAGAATACGATGGTAACGAGAATCTGACCTGATGCAAGCCAATAACGATCGTGATGTGAAGGAGTTTCATTTTATTTAATAGACTCGATCTCGCGTTATAACGAGTATTAAAATAAGTAACTAATACTAGGCCACTGAACAGTTGTTATTTTTTTATTGTTGAAAGCTAAATATAAGGCGTACTAAAGCGATTCCAAATTCAAAAGAGTAACTTTTCTAACGTCTATGTAGGAAAGTGAGTAGAAGGTAAGAGAGAATACTATGGAAAGATAATTAATGGGGATTTGGTTGTTTATGGTATGAATTTAGGATGGTTAATGAATAGGACGGAAGGAAGTTTTTAAAAAATTATAAAATGGTTATCTATTATTAGAATGGGGTCGGAATGTAAGGGGCATTTGTTTTTTGGGTAAAAAGGAGAAAATAAAAGGACTCAAGACAAATAAATATCCCTTTTAATTCTATATTCCACATATATAGGTATGCGGTATAACAACCTAACAAAAAAGTGTAATAAAAACGAAAATAGTTTGTACGTACACCTAGGGAACCACCGTAACAAATATACAAAATTGTCAAGGCACACTCAAGCTAAAAACCAAAAAATACGACAAAAACGAAAGAAACAAATTAAATTACTTCTTAGATAACACACTGAAGCGGTAAAACAAAAATGATATATTGGAGGCAATGTTTTTACAAAGGAACATAAATGAAGGTCCCTATCATCCCGATTACTCAATTTCGGTTACACATAAAACAAAATTGGGGGCATTTGAACAGGAATAAAGGAACAAAGGTCTCAAGGTCTGTAGGTAAAGGCTTAATATCTACAAGCCCCCCTATATGAGGTACATTACACACACTCTGAGCCATTAAGGAAGGAAAAGGGTCTGTGCAAACATTACATTGGATCCAAGATTTATTTACTTACACAACAGGGGGGTTAAAATGGCCACATTGAAGCAATTCGTCTAAGAAAGCAATATTGCTATTTGACATTTGATTGCATTGCGCACTTACTTTTATATGCACAAATGTCAAATTGCAACATTGCTTTCTTAGATGAATTGTTTCGATGTGGCCATTTTAACCCCCCTGTTGTGTAAGTAAATAAATCTTGGATCCAATGTTTCCACAGACCTAATTCGCTTTCTAATGATGTTCTCAATGCTTACCTAACAAAGTAAAAGCTAATAATACGAAACCTTTCTGTCAAAGCGGCGTCAGGAAGTCTCTGTTGAAGGTTCTTTGGACGCTTAGCAGGTTTCTAGGCCTGAAACTTCTTGATTTAAGTCGCACCCTTGCAGAATCCTAAAAATTATCAGCAGTATTATTTAAGAAAGCAGCAGCAGTGTTTTTTCTTTCTTTTATTCCATGGTGCTCACTAAGACGGGGTTTTGCGAAATTCAACCCCTAAGGAGATAAAAAGCGGGGACATAGTTTGTATGAAACTTCTACATATAATTTAAATAATTTATTATTTTTTTTTATATACTTAATTTGTTTTGTGAATTTTTTATGTGATCTTATTATGTTGTTTTTGTGTGTGGCATCCTTTTATAATAAACAATTTCTATTCTATTCTATTTAATAGTAGGGGTTCACGTGAACTAAGTCGCGGGTAACTGCCAGTCATTAGACATACTGATCTTGTGATAGTGGTGACCATCCGTTCTTCAACAATCGAGACTATCTTTTTTCTTTTTTGTTTAGACGATATTGATTAGACTATTAAAATGTTCTTTGATTCTATTAATACGAGCATTTTTACCGTTATTAAACTCAGTTCAAAGCCCTCAGTTTGACATGTGTTCTTCGAAATACAATTCAGTTTAATTGTAACTGTCGTCATATTTATAGCATCACCCGTAGACAAATCAATACAACAGTCGGTATCACAGGAAAATTTTGGAACGAAAATAGCCAAATTAAAGTAATAGTAACAGGTGCTCTGTTCGTAATAGTTGGCAAAAGTTATACTATTATGAATGTTCATAATAGTTATATTATACAACTGCGAAAATGAAATGGCTGGGAGTTAATAATATTCATAATTTTGTTTCTTTGACAGATAAATAGATCATTTATTCGCATGAATACAGTACAATGGTCTTAATAGGTAATCCTTAATGTGTTCATCCTGCTTGCAGGCGTGCAAATATTACATACATACATAATCTCTCGCCTATTTCCCATCGGAGTAAGCAGAGACTATGGAATTCCATTTGCTTCAATCCTGACACTCTAAAATCATTTACATTATGAAATTTTTGTTTGTTTTTTGTTTTCATGTGCATTTTCAGCATTGAAGGAAAACATCGTGAGGAAACCTACAACCTAACCTAACCACCAAACCTGTGGTTTTCCCTTCGCGGGTTGGAAGGTCAGACAGGCAGTCGCTTCTGTAAAAACCGGACCAAAAAAAATCCAAATCCTGTCAAAAATGTGGAAACGGGATAATGCTAGGTGCTGATGATGATTTTTTATTTCGTTTTGTTCTATATTTAATTTTTGACAGAAAAAACAACATAATTTTAAAAGGAAATCTGAATTCTAGAATGTATCGATCTCGTTATCCTAAGTAATCTGATTGTGCAATCCTGTCTAGTCGACACGAGATTTAAGTACATAAGTTTATTCAGCAAATGTTCCAAAAGTAGCTCTATTATAATCCCTCATTCAGCGCTTATCGCTATCGACTCTCTAAGGTCGATTAAATAATTCAAATGTAATCCTTTCAGACGACGACGCTCTGAGCTGAGGTCCGCGCCCAACTCAGGCCTGTTGTCTTGAATTTTGTATCGGGTAAGAGCCCTCAGCGCTCCCCATTTGTCCGGCCAAGTAGTTGTACTATTTGCGGCAAATCTAAAAAATCTCCAAGTAATCTTTTAACGTTTTGTAGCTAACCTAGTTCAAAACGGATGACGTTCTTGGGTTTAAAATGTATTCAAACACTCGACGCAAATGGGATGTTTCTGCCAAATAAATACTTTTTATTACCTCTATCTGCACTGCACACAAAGTGTGACGATGTTCAAAATGTAGACTACTCTAAGTGTGCTAATGTGAATCAAATATAACAATCACATCACAGACTATTACGTGAACATGTATGTAAACTTGTTTGACACGTAACCAGAATTGTCAAGCGCATACCGAATCATTTCATGCTTGTAGTTAGAGAGTTGGGTTAGAGTTATACTTGGCTTTTGAGAAGAATTTTTGATAATATTTTAAGGAATCACATATAAATAAATATAATAATATAATAATCACATACAAACCACCTTATTAATAATAACACCGCAACCACATTCTCTTTCTTCACTCTCTTCTAGTTTCAGATATGCTATACTTTGCTGGATTTTTTTTTAAATTGTGGCCTGGTTTCACGGCCTTTAAAGTCTTTGTATAACAAATAAGTGGATAGCGCTGTGTACCACATGTCATATAACATTTGCATAAGACAAGTAACTGTAAAAGGAAAGCTTTTAGGTAAGTATCTCTTGTGTTAATCGTTGCTAAATTTAAACTTGTCCAAACGAATTCAAATTCGACTTTTATGATTAAGCCGCCTATGACTAAGTAAGTTGGTGTGCCAAGAAATGGAAACAAAGGAACACCCCTATCAATACGTATACAATATCTAGTGGAATTTTCCGTCGCAAAATTAATGTATTTTTTTGTGTTTTTTTAAATTGTTTTCAATTCTATACTTTTGCGATGGAAAATTCCACTTGATATTAACTCAGAATAATGAGCTGAACCATCCCCCAGTATTTATTACGATGTCACTTACACTCTACACAAGTACATACAAGTAAATAGGGTGTTAGTGACATCGTAACAAATACTGAGGGGGATGATTCAGACCATGATTCTAAGTTAAATCAAGTGGATTTTCCTGTCGGAAAATTCATGAGAATTTTAGTGTTTTTTTAAATTATTTTCTGTTCCATACTTTTGCGATGGAAAATTCCACTTGACATAAACTCAGAATCCCGGCCTGAATCATCCCTCAAAGTTTTCGTTACGATCTCACTAACATCCTGTATGTATAATACAGGTTATATTTCCATAATTAACCAAAGGTTGAACGATTCAGAATCAATACTGCAAGAAACCTTATAGTCAACCTAGGTACGTCAAATTTTAAATTTCGAGAGAATGAACCACCAGATTTTCAAAAAAGTACCAAATTGTAAACGACCTAACCCAACGCTTGAACAAACATCCTGCATCGCGAAACTTCGATCCTTCTTACAGAATGACACACTAGCAAAAAAAGTCAAAACTATCTAAGATCAAAACCAATTTTCGTCACTGTAGCTATAAAACGTGATAGCAGAGCCCTAAAAATGAACCCTGAACTCAGTCGTAAATAAACGTCTGCATTGCGAATCTATAGGTACACTTCCGGGGTGAAGGACGATTTATGTCTGCCAAACACGCAATTGGAAACCGTATACGAAGGGCCATCCGAATTTACGACTGTTTCCCAGGTGTTTCCTGCTAAAATTTATAGTCTGTCTAGAAATTCTAGGTAAGTATTTCAACCGTCTGTGACCCCGGTATAGACTGACTGCCTTGAAATGAAAATAACGTCCAGTAGGAAATAAACGTGAGTTTATGTATGTATCTGTGTATATTTTGTTTGCTAAAAGAGTTATTTATATATATGAATTATATTATCAACAGTAACTCTATTAAATGTAATGGTTGAGAATGCTCTTTATATAGAACCATATAAATGTTCTATCATGAAATTGTATTGCTCGGCTAAATATAAAAGCGATTTTTTGTAGTGATTGATCATTAATGTATTCAGCAGCAGGAGGAACTGAAATGTGATTTCGCTAGTCATTAAAACCTATCCATGCCAATGCCAACAATTCCCAATGATTCATTTCTTCGTTAATCATATTAATCATAATCTTCATTAGGTTTGTTTATTCATAGGTGTTATTATTTCAACTCATTTCAATTAAAATCTTACAAAAACCTATTAAATAACAACATAAGCGCCAAAGCCAATGCTAATGCCAAAGTCAGGGTTACACAATAATTACTTACCGGCTTTTTCAGTTCAATCTTCGTTTCATGCTTACGAAGCACGGCATATTCAAGGTCTTTTGCATAATCACGCTATTAGCAAGAAAACCTTTCTTTTTTAACGAATACCTCGTCCATATTAGGTTACGAGTCAATATGTTTTCCAACTTGTATCGGGCACGTGTAACTAAACTTTTCAAATTTCATTTTTGTTCGTTGATTTATGTGTTGTTTTGTACGATTTGATTCAAGAACCTTTTCGAAATCAATCTGCTGATACCTTCTAAGCGGACGTAGTGTGAATGTGAACAAAGCTTTTACTGCCTATACACCCTTGTGTAGACGAGGTGTAAAACAATAAAAGAAGCATTATTATAGTCAGCTGAAAACACGCGACGTCAGTCGTCTCATTCAGGATCTAGGTTTCATAATTTTCCTTACTTCATTTCTTTCGTGGCATTTTATGGTAGTTAATTAATGTTGTGTTAGGCAGTTTCTTTCCTACACTTTTATTTGTATTTTACTATTAGGGCTTTTATGGTAAGTACCTAATAAATCAGCTTTTACAGATTCAATATCAGCACTAACTACCAAATAAAATACCAAAGCTCCTCGTTGTTTTTAGCTACAGCTTCAAAATCTTCTCCTAAAATCTCTAGGGTACTTTACCTACCCAAGGTATCTACTTTAATTAAATGAAGCGGTCCTAAGACAATTTCAACACGGTTTTTGACAGAATACTCAATTAGTGTGTTGGGAACTGTTATCTAAAATACCTATCTAAGATCAATGACATTGAGGTGAATGTACTGCTCGATACTAGGTCTGAGGTGGGACAATAATTGGGAATCGAATTTAATCTATGGGGACACATATAGGTAGATAGATATCGAGCTTGTTGTCATATTGAATCGTTGCATCTACCGTACATAAAAAGAAAGAAGGAATTAGGCAATGAAAGTAGTATCGATACTACTGAAGAAGGGAGATAGTTTCATGCTACTAATTATGCAGATGGATAACACTTATGACTTTTTAATAACTTTATCGCTATCACAACAACACTGGTGATTGTTAGACAGTAGACAGTAGCCTTAATATAGCGTCCTGTAGCGCGTACGCACCACAATGCGAGCGAGGTGGGTCGGCCGTTGACCCCAATCCCGTTCACACCTCGCCGCTTCCGTCCGCTCCCTGAGTACACTTCGTCGCCCCATTTGATTACTCCTGCTTGCTGATGTCACAATATTTATAAGCAAACATCTCTGCTTCCACTAAACATTTTATTGAAGAACTTTGTATGCACGCGTAAACTTTTGATGTTCCTATAATAAGTATCAGTGAAAGACGTGGAAAACAAATTGCAGCTACTGACAGTTTACTATGATGCACCAATTCATCGACCAAACTTCACTTTCCACTTCTAGTCAACAGAGTCGACTCTACATCTCTTTTAACATATCCAGAATGATAATCAGCATTGTATATTGTATCTTACTTTACTATTTATATCACGAAAGGTGAAACAAATGATAGCAAAAACTAGGATTACAACAACAAATACAGCATCTGCAAACAATTTGGCATCGCAATGTCAAGGACGCGTTCAGTAAATTGGCATACACGATGCCAACCAGATAGTGGACGCCTTATGTAATGCTGATTTCTGAACAATAATATAACACACAGGGAAGACATCATAATATCGTTGAGCTGCTCCTAAATTACAAAATCTCCACAAAATTCACCGCTCTCGAATTAAAACCGAGATAAATGGGACTAAATCACCGTTCATCCGAATGTACGTGCCAAATGTTGCTTAACATAATTGTTCACGTGTCTGAACTCCCGTCCCATGTCTCAGATTCTGTCCCCGACAAGGGCCACGAGTAGTAAATCGAAACTCACAAGGAGACTTGTACTAAGTAGTTGGAACTTCGAACTTCCATCAAACTAAAGGTGCTTTAGAATTTTCAAGAAGTTCTCGGCAAAGGGACTACTCAATGCCCTTATTGGAATGTAAAGAGGAATTCCTGATTGGCCCGGTTTGAGTTATGACAAGTACCTACGCAATACCCTGATGAGCTCTCGAGAGACTCACAAAGGTCCCTGAAAGATTCAAGAACTTCTTAGGACTTCTGTAGATATGGAAAACAACAACGTTAACATTAGATGACCTATATTCTACTAAACAAATAACAGCCAATACATCAGTATTGGTATTGGTATCAGATCTCAGACAAAACTAAGTATTCAAATATAGAAACTGAAATAAAATGTCTTGAATTCTGAACTAAATAAAAACACTTATTGCATAGAACGACTGTATGAGACAGGACACGAGCAATACGTCTCTTGGGAACAAGGCTCTAGAAGTCAACTCACGTGCCTTCCTTTCCTGTGAAGAGTTCATTAATCGTCATTACTACCACAAGCTGTGGAGTTATTTCCTGTGGATACTGCCAATAGGAAGGAAGTAATAGCAATTACATTTGTCAGTAGACATGGCGAATGGGTGGATTTATCAGTCAAGAAAATTGGTAAGGTAACAGGGATTATGTGAATGAGGAAGGAAGAAAGGGAATATACAAATATAAATGATAGAAAAGGACAAGGACATATATAAACTCGCACCTATTCGTACCAGGGTAAGAAGAGATTATGGAATTAGATTTGCTCTGATCGTGACACACTTCTTTTGCTTTCACTTTTCATGTATGAAATGCTTTATGAGAGTGTAACTGCCCCGGTGTTACTTACCCCGATACCGACCCCGCTGGCGTGGTTGACGATTTCCCTCATTCAGCGCTTAGGGCTATCGACTAGGGTCGATTAATTCTTTTAAATATTCTTCCACTCAGACGATGCCTGAGCCGAGGTTCGCGCCTGTTGTCTTAAATTTTGTACCAGGTGAGACTCTCGGCGCTCCCCATTCGTCCGGCTAAGTAGTTAATGCTCTGCGGCAAATCTACAATAAGTCACGTCAAAAAAACGCGGTGATACTTTCTGTTGAACAATTTTGTTCAGTGCAATTGTTTGTACATTACCTCATTAATTGCCTCGCACGTGTAGCGTCAGAAGGAGCAATCTGCTCGTCAGTCTTCCGATTGATGCAATTAACTGATTTACTCATCGACTTGTTGACCCACGCTATCCTCGGCTTCACGTTCAATGTGAGTTTCGTTGCCTTAGAGAGAAAACGATGGAAGCGCCTTTTTGAAAAATCACAATCAGATGTGGTGTTCTTCAACAAAACCTCGACTTCTTTCAATTAATTAGGTACCATTAGGTACTGGATGGGAACTAGCTTGTCTATTGCGAGGATTTATAAAAAAAACTGTTAAAATGTTAAAAAAAAAATAAAAAACAATGTGATCTTCCAAAAAGCGCCTACTTGTTTTTCACAATATACTTAAGGCGACGATATATGCCAGGTGCTTGGCAAGAAAGCATGCATTTCTTCAAAACAATCTAACGTTTAACCAATCGAAGGAAAATGTTCCATAGCATAAATTCAATTAATATATTTCGATATCGTATCAAACCTCTTCACGGTTGAAGTTAATAAGTAGGTTCCTATTTCACCTAAATCGTCTCTTTTCATTTCCATCTCAAATAATAAGAAAATAACGTTCTTTATTTCAAAATTGTTAGGTACCTACAGTCACGAGTACTAATAATATATGTTTACACTTTGAAACCATGTCGCATTCACTTTTTGACAAATTAAACCGTAAGTCTCATTAAATGACAAATATGATAGTGCAACAGGGTTCTTAGTGGGTACATGATATTGCTCACTACTTAATGTAGTTCACAAAAGTAAATTAAATTGATTGCCACAGTTCTGATAAAATGCAAAATGGACGCAACGTGACAATTTTATCACAACTCTTTTGCCAGACAAAGAGTATTTTTACCTACTTACAATGTCCAGGATGATATTACAGGCTAATTTATTGAGTAACTCGAGGATAAAACGATGTAGTAAGGCTGTAATCAGATCATAATTATAGACTATCTACAAGCCTGGCTACCTACTCATTGGCCACGTGAGGAAACTCGTGGAGCAAAATATCACAGTATCCTGTAAGTGGTTTTTACTAATACTTTTTATGAAAATCAGACGTGTGTTGATTAGACACGTATTTATTATATCAGGTTGATGTTTTTTATAAAAATCTTAGTACCTGATATAATAATAAAGAGTCAAAATTAAAAAAGAATAAGGGAAAAAAATAAGAAATTAATAAAAAGAAAGAAAATTATTAATAGAGATAGAGATAATTGGATCGTGTAGGTACTAGGTTCAAGATAAATTATGAAAAAAGACAAATTAAAACTAACGAAAAACATTTTCTTTTTTTCTATTTAACTTACTTACTTATTTATGAATTTTAATCAAGAAATAGTAAGTCCGACATTTTCTAGGACGTTACAGTGTGCTTTTTCATACAAATTCCGTAGTAATTTCGTGTTGTGACGTTTAGTAAAAAGTAACTGATTTGACTAGTTGGAAACTAGCCTAGAAAGGACTGGCCGCAGTGTGTCTTCCTACTCGTGTTTATATTAGTTTATAATAAAGACTCGTAGTTAAAACTGAGTACCTATATAATATTATGTTTAGGTACAAGTTTTTTAACAATTGACAAGTATTTTTAGCATTTTTGAAGTGTTAGTCAGTAATATTATATTTTAAACCTGACCTAACGTAACTTAACCTCAGTTTAAAGTCGTAAGACCGAATCTCCTTTTAAAATCCAAATCCCATTGTTTAACTATTGTGTCTGGAAATCACGGCCTTAGGAGGTTAAAATAAATACTTCTTGAATTATCTTTTCCATTCTCTTTCAATTATTTACGACTCATGATGCAATTTTAACATTTATTTATTTCTTTTATACATGCTTTTTTTTTTTTTCATTTTGCCCATTTGTGGGTCAGGCTAAGATCATAAGACCATGCTGCCTAGTTTTTATACATGCATTATTCCGTCATCACGCCACCATAGAGTATAAACATGTATAGAATGCAATGAGGAACTTTCCAGGCTACGTTCACCAAAAACAATATAGATGGCGTTGTACATACAGCTTAAAAGTGATGATGGTACATAATTATTAAAAAATACAATACATTGGATAGAGATAGAAGCATATATATAAAACTAATTGTTGCTTGATATTTGGATCACATTATGTATAGAATGACGTTGCTACCTATATTGCTCCTCTTTATTTCGATCAGAATAATTATGAGTGGAAGTTGTATTGCGTAATAAAAATGGTCGTCACTTATACCCAAAAACAAAGATAAAATATGCATAATATGTCTGTTATCCATGAAAATAGAAGTTTAAACGAAGAAACAACAACGCCATCTATCGTGTTTTTGGGAAACGCCTACTGGAAAGTTCCTCATTGAAATACCGGATGAGGAGATAGGTACCTACCTACTAACTGTATCTACTCATCTATTATTACACCGCCGTGGTTTTTCACGTCACTGTTCCCTAACCTCAACTCCTGGAACCACTCGAGATGTTTCCTCAAATTGCGAAGTCCAGCTAAATATAACTCATGAACCACGCAATACTCGTACAACATTCTATTTTACTGTTTACTTACTCATCGTCATATCTAACGTGATGGACTAATTTTAAAGTTGTTAATCTATCGGTCGCTGTGCCCTACGTAAATAGTTTTGTAAGCTCTTCAAGTAGCTCGATGAATGTTTGTGTTGTGGTAAAGATAGCTTCGATAGCAGCAGCTCCAGTGGTGTACGTAAACATAGGTCGTGTTGGTTGTTTGAGCGAAAAGGGCGGTTATGCAAAAATATCCTACAGACAAGTAACAGAGGGAAGGTGGGAAAAACTTACGGATGCGCTGCAAAACGGAGATTTATATCCTCGGGGACACCGTTGCTCGACGAGGGCCCTCGGAGATGATGATTCAGATGGCTGCGTGCACTATTAAGATGATAATTGTATTTTGTTTGGTCAGCCGGCACTCTCACGCACGGTTGTTGAAGCAAGAAGTGAATGAATGATTTGGAAATTTGAGTGAGCGTGTTCGATGAATGAATGAGCGTCGCCGGGTGATAGGAAAGGGTAGGAAGCGGGAATGACTGATACTTGAACAATGAAGGCAACATAGAAAAAAGGCGGATTTACTACTTACCGATGTAAGTACAGTCGTTACATGAGCCATGTCGGGGGTCTATGGCAGCTCAATAGTAACCCTGACACCAGGGTTGATGGGATTGGTAATCCACCTCACAATCCACACGATAGAAGACTATACATACATAAGTTACAGCGAAGAAATAAATCATCGGTACCCTACGCTTCGATGTCTCTTGTTACGATGTGTTAACATCGTGAAAATAGTAAATTACCATGTATTTAGATTAATGATCTCTCTCTCTCTCTATTTAAGAGCTGCGCTTTTGTCGGTGGGGTAATCGCCATTCCTCTCTTCTTCCCGCCAAAACCTTCACCTCCCGATACGACACGACCTGCACCTTCTCTTTTATTTGTATCGTAAATGTTATCCTAGGTCTACACCTTCCTCTCTTCCCTTCAATTTTAGCCCCTCCGGTTGATTGAGGGGAGGCCTGTGCCCAGCAGTGGGACGTATATAGGCAGTTTTAGTATGTATGTTATGTAATGTTTGTTATAAATGAATCGTGTCGTATCAGATTAAGGATATCATGAAAAAAGAAAAATACAAAAAAAACATACTTAGGTAAGACTACGCCTATCTCTCATTGGTGTAGGTATAGACAACGCAATTCCACACACCTCCACCTACTCACCTCTATTTCTATTATTTGATCTCCTTCAACAGCACTTTGGTTCCATTTTTAGCAGCATAATCGATGTTTTGCAGCGCAATATCCAAGCATGTTGTGGTTTGTAACACTGATGTTAATGTCAACCTTATGGCAAGGCAACACGACCGATGCATGATATGAATGTAATCAGGAAGTGGCTCGTATAAATAAACACAGGCTTTGTTGGTTGTTGTAGTAAAGTATGAGTATTAAGGAGATGCATTGGATTTGTACTGTTGGAACCAATGTTTGAATCTTCATGCTAAATGCACTTACTTAACATTTATTTATTCATTAAAGAAAAAAAAATGTAATAATACAAATATTATAATATTAGTCATTTGACAAAATGTTTATATTTAGAGCCCCCACAAACCACAGACTTTCTAAATCTGTAAAAATCATCAAGTGCTAACTTAACAAACATTATATTAAAAATTATTATGATTAACGTTAATAAAATATAAAATAAAAAAACCTACACTAAAATACGTCAAAATACACAAATATAAAATGTAAAAAGGTATTGGAATATAACAATACGTACATCACGGACAAGGAGTATGGCTTAACTGTTAAAGTTACGTAAATATAATATTTACTTTACTTTTTAAATTATTATTTTTCACAATTTTATGAAAATTTGTAAAGTTTTTTTGGATGTGCTATTAACAAACTAATCTCAACTGAGACTGCCCTCAAGATCATGCTCAAGTCCCTGTTTTTATATAAGAACTGTCACAATGACATGATCTTGAGGGCCGTCTCGAAGCTGAGATTAGTTTATGACCAATACCACCGAATACCACCCTTAAACTTATACAAAGCAAACCAATTACAACGGCAAAACTTTTTTTTTAATATAATTTTACACTATTTTAACAGAACCTTATTATTAGTATAATAGGTAGATAAGTCTGATAAATCTAACCGCGACATGTGAAAAACGGGAAAAAATAAAAAATATGATAAATATAGCATAATTCATTACACCTACATTCGTCAATATGTCTTGGTACTTATATAGTACCTATACTTGTCTTAAAAACCTAAATTGTGAAAATATTCTGCCTATGAATATGGAGCCGTACCGATGCAGCTTCGAATCGGGCCACAGCTTGATAGCCAGACTATCGCTAGGCAATTTAAAACCTGTTTCCTAGGTAGTAAAAACAACTATCAGACTTCGACCAACATCATATTGGTCGACACTAGCGAATGTTCTCATAGACCAAACCTTTCTCTTTTATAGAGACGTTTCTTTTTACGAATAAAAGTGCGAATAACGTTATAAATTTACAAAAAAACTTGTCTTGATATAGATTTAGAAATTGCTACTTTATCCGGTAGAAAACATGAAACAACTTTTTTATTTATTACTAGCTTTTGCCCGCGACTTCGTCCGCGTTGCGTGTTATATAAGAGAGAGATCTTTGTGTGTGTGGGAGTGCATATCAAATTTCAAGCATCAAACTTATGCAGTTTAGATTTTTTCATACAATTTTTTTCCCAATAACTCCCATTTTTCAAAATACAGCCAAAAATAAACTTTATATTTACTAAGGTATGCATGCATGCTAGATTGAATCAATTGATTGAATTGATTTTTTTTTAATTGATTGTTCATTGAGTTTTAATTTTAATACACACTTCCTCTCTTCCCTTCAACGTTGCTGTGCCCTACAGGGTCCATGTTTTAGTTCCTATGCCTATGTAACACCCCATTGTACTACATGGAATGCAATAAATAATTTAATTGAATTGAATTGAAAACATCTATCTTACGCGGTTTCGATTTTTTCATACAAATGTTTTTTTCCCGCTAACTCCCGTTTCCGTGGGAATTTTGCAATATCCTGTTGCAACTAAGGTTTAAGTTAACTAAGGTACCTGCATGCCAAATTTCAAGCGTCTAACTTAAGCGGTTTAGATTTTTCATACAAAAGGATTTTCCCGCTAATTTCCGTTCCCGTGGGAATTCCGGGAATTCCTTTCTTAGTGCACCTCTACGGTACCTAAGCTATGTCCCTTCCAAATTTCAAATGCCTACATTTAGCCGTTCAGGCTATGCGTTGATATGTCAGTCACTGAGTCAGTCAGTTTCTCCTTTTATTTAGATTTGATTTTTTCATACAAATGTTTTTTCCCGCTAACTACCGTTCCCGTGGGAATTTTGTAATATCCTGTTGCAACTAAGCTTTAAGTTTACTAAAGTACCTGCATGCCAAATTTCAAACGTCTAACTTGAGTGGTTTAGATTTTTCATACAAAAGGATTTTCCCGCTAATTCCCGTTCCCGTGGGAATTTCGAGAATTCCTTTCTTAGTACACCTCTACGGTGTCTAAGGTACCTGCGTGCCAAATTTTAAACATCTTACTTGAATGGTTTAGATTTTTCATACAAAAGGATTTTCTCGTTAATTCCCGTTCCCGTGGGAATTTCGGGAATTCCTTTCTTAGTGCACCTCCACGGTACCTAAGGTACCTGCATGACAAATTTCAAACGTCTAACTTGAATGGTTTAGATTTTTCATACAAAAGGATTTTCCCGCTAATTCCCGTTCTCGTGAGAATTTCGGGAATTCCTTTCTTAGTGCACCTCCACGGTACCTAAGGTATCTGCATGCTAAATTTCAAATGTCTAACTTGAGTGGTTTAGATTTTTCATACAAAAGGTATTTCCCGCTAATTCCCGTTCCCGTGAGAATTTTGGGAATTCCTTTCTTAGTGCACCTCTACGGTACCTATGGTACCTGCATGCCAAATTTCAAACGTCTAACTTGAGTGGTTTAGATTTTTCATACAAAAGGATTTTCCCGCTAATTCCCGTTCCCGTGGGAATTTCGGGAATTCCTTTCTTAGTACACCTCTACGGTATCTAAGGTACCTGCATGACAAATTTCAAACATCTAACTTGAATGGTTTAGATTTTTCATACAAAAATATTTGCCGCTAATTCCCGTTCCCGTGGGAATTTCGGGAATTCCTTTCTTAGTGCACCTCTACGTTATCTAAGGTACCTGCATGCCAAATTTCAAAAGTCTAACTTGAGTGGTTTAGATTTTTCATACAAAAGGATTTTCCCGCTAATTCCCGTTCCCGTAAGAATTTCGGGAATTCCTTTCTTAGTGCACCTCTACGGTATCTAAGGTACCTGCATGCCAAATTTCAAACGTCTAACTTGAGTGGTTTAGATTTTTCATACAAAAGGATTTCCCTTCACTACTCTGCTCCTATTGATTGTAGCGTGATGAAAAGTATACTATGACCTGTCCAGGAGTGTGAAGAATAATTGTACCAAGTTTCATTAAAATCCGTCCAGTAGTTTTTGTTTCTATAAGGAACATACAGACAGACAGACAGACAGACAGACAGACAGACAGACAAAAATTTTACTGATTGCATTTTTGGCATCAGTATCGATCACTTATCACCCCCTGATAGTTATTTTGAAAAAATATTTAATGTAGAGAATTGACCTCTCTACAGATTTATTATAAGTATAGATAAATTTATACTCGCTCCTTGTTCGAGAGTTAACAGTGTAGTCTACGTCTTATGTTCCAGTATCGTCACTTGGAGGCCTGTGCCCATTAGTGGGACATATATAGGCAGTTTATGTTTCTCTCTCTCTCTTTATTTAAGAGCTGCGCTCTTATCGATGGAATAATCGCCAATCCTCTCTTCTTCCCGCCACTTTTCGGCCAATGGTCCAGTAACCAGGACTGCAATAAATTAAAAAAAAATCTTCCCGCCAAATCCTTCACCTCCTGATACGACAAGACCTTCTCTTTTATTTGTTTCATAAATGTTCTCTTAGTTCTAGGAGTTTATAAATGTTTATGTTATAATGTTATGTAAATTATATCAATACAAATAAAAACCTATTTATCGCAATTCTCTTGTAGAGTTTAATAATTTGAACTCCCGTAACATTCCTCAAAACGATTCGATCAGAGTAGTACTACTTACTTAACTTTTATTTTTTAATCATAATTAAAATAAAAACAATCTTATCTGATTCATAAATAAACAGACCCTTTTCTTCCAGCCAGTCCCACGCCACAAAAGATCGTATAAACTCCAATTGTTGGACTTATAATGACTCCCTCTAATACGATTCAAAGGACCAAAGATGT
The DNA here is from genome assembly GCF_024362695.1 of Pectinophora gossypiella. Lineage (NCBI taxonomy): Eukaryota > Metazoa > Arthropoda > Insecta > Lepidoptera > Gelechiidae > Pectinophora > Pectinophora gossypiella. Next base: position 2,456,752 of record NC_065412.1, on the reverse strand, counting down.
TAAAAAAACTGTTATTTTCAAGCTATAACTGTACGTAACTGTATTCAGTGCGTGTGGAACTCATGTCGAGACTGAAGCCAAGTGCGTCATTTCATGTGACGAGAATTCTACTTTTTGACAAAATTACGAATTTTCTTGTCTAAAGTTTAGACAAAAGACATTTCCAGAAAATTTTTAATTTATCAATGTTGAAATTATACAAATATTTTGGCACATAATTATACCTAACTAAATTCAAACGTTCTATCTACTAAAACCAAACGTTTTATTTACTCATTTTCGAATTATTCAACTATCTGCAACTGTTTTCAACTTCATATCGATTTAAGAGGTTGTGATTGTGCGCTACCCATATTTTTTCCGATCATTAGAATTCAAGTTCTCATCTAGTTTTTATACTCCAGTCGAACTAACATCAAACAGTCATTGGCCTAATACATGGCCATCTTTGAAAAAATTGGTTGTAAACCGATTCGCTAATAATAAATATAATATTAAATAACTTTTGAAAAAAGAACAATCATTTAATTTTTAATTTATTACAATTTCTTTCTTTCTTCTTTCAAAATTGTTTTTATTATACTTTACGTACGTATATTTTTGAATGGCTGCTTCTTAACCGAAAATGGATCGTTTGCGTTATTTTTCAACTTACGCTTTATCATCGTGATTATCACGTGTTAAGTTAAACCGGCATGTCCTTAACCCGTCTGCGAACAGGACGCGTCGTACCCGCATTAATAAGACTCAATTCGTGTGGGGGAACTATTTTGAGCAACTGGATAACAACTAAATTGCCCCCGTGAGGTATAAGAATAGCCCCTTTGGTAGACGTTACCTACTCGAAGTACCTATTCTAAATGCCAGTAATTTATCTATTACTGGTGAAGTGGTGACACGCCGGGAGTTGAAGTGTCTGGAACTTCGCGGGGAAAGACTTAGATATTCTGATAGAACGGTCTTTCGATCATTGTAAGCTTGTCCTATCTTTTAACTCTAAAATTACAAAGAAATTTATTCCTTGGTTACGATATATATATACGATATAAGTATACGATCAGCCTAATAGTCCTATTAATTTTAAAGATAGAAGTAAGCTTCTATCTAAAATAATAGCATCATTATAAGTAGTGTTGATTGGCAGAAATATAGCAATTAAGTTGATCTGTCTTTTGTATTTTGTGTTACTTCGGGTCACAGAGCTAAAAGATTCTTGGCAGTAATATTGTAAAATTTTTAAAACTTTTAATTACTTAACCGAAGTAGATAAATATTTACCAAGTATTTTGGAACGAAAACTAAATAACATCCTAAGAAAATTAGATGCTTTTACAAGCATTATGCTGTTTTGCACGTGGGTCTTTGCATAATGAAAATCCGTTCCTAAAAACAGAAATTCAATTTTCGAATCGGTGAAACCGTATTTTTTCATTCGCGAATCTCATGGCAATAGCAAACGATAGCAAACAGCCGGCCGGATCACAATCGGATTCCGTCGAGCGGTCGGTCAGTGGATCGGAAACGGGTAAATGCGGAACTACCGTTAGGTACACTCTATTGTCAATGCCGATTGTTGAAAAACAGTTGGTCTATTGTCATTGGATGATGCTATGATTGTTAAAATGAAAATGAAAAAAAAAATGAAAAATGTTTATTTTCTTTTACAATAAAGCCTTAACTACTGGTGGATTGGGGTCTCCATTTAAGCGACATAGCCTGTGTTTGGAGGCCCCGCTCTTCCATTATTACAAATAAATTGTATGTAAATAAAGCAGTGTGGTAGGTTTTAAAAAAAAAAAAGACAAGTACTACGGCATGCAGATAGAATATATATCAGCACACCCAGCCCTACGATGTATAAATCTTGGGATCAGCACATATTACTAGGACATAACAGGAATAGACTACTGGGTGTGCCGAGTATAACACTAGGTAACATATTGTAACATTGGATAACACGAAAAACTATTCCAATGAGTGAGATTGATCAGCGCAATTGATTGACGGCGCATTGGCGCCTCTGCACTGTAAAGTCGTGAAATGTAAATAAATAAATAAAAAATAAATAAATAAATAAATAAATAAAAAATCAGTAGGTGTCGTGTGCATTGCACAGTAAAGTGCGTGTGTGTGTGAGTGTTTGAGTGTGAGTGTGTGTGTGTGTGTGTGTGTGTGTGTGTGTGTGTGTGTGTGTGTGTGTGTGTGTGTGTGTGTGTGTGTGTGTGTGTGTGGTATCTAAATGAGAATGGTGTATAAGGCGCGGTTTGTGGGTGTATGAGAATCATACTGCAACAATCATGTAATACGATCCAGTAAAGACTCGATAACATCATAAGTTTGAGCTTGAATCCATTTTAGTAAAAGTGTTTTACATTCGTAATATTTTTTATCATATATATATATTTCTTTATTTATTTTATTGTACAAAAAGGCAGAACGTGAATTAAATTGCCTAGTAGCAAAGACAGTTTTAGTATGAGGTACTTCAACAACAATATCCTTACGTCGCTTTTCCTTTTTACGGATGTCGAAGGGAAATGATTTGTGGGCTTTTAGGATAGTCATTGTTATATATAATTTTCTGACAGATAGTAGGCCACTGATGCGATATAATTCTTCAGTAGTGAAACGTCTCTTCTTAAAATACATGACCTTGATAAGGGTCCGTTGTGCTATTTCCAAATCTAGGAAATTGGTCTTAGTTGCACCACCCCAAACAGGAATGCAATAAGATATGATGGATTGCACAAGAGCAATGTATATTTGGTTGAGGAGATATTTGGGAGAGTCCAACTGTTTATTGCCTGAAGGTATTACGTATCTGAGGGTTTTAAATATCCAAATTAGTTTTCTAATTTTACCAATAAGGTAATCCAAGTGTGGATACCACGACAATCTGTGATCTACAATAATCCCTAGATATTTAGTTTGTAAGACTTTTTCTATCATTGGACAGTTACAGTAGTCCTTATTAACATCTTCAGGACATACATGGATTTTTAGGCTGAAGTCAGTCTGCGGCTGTGAGTTGTTGTAGACACTGAAGCAGACAAAGTTTGTCTTGGATGTATTTAGTGTTAGAAGGTTTTGTTGTAACCACAATGCCATTTGAGCCAGCCCAACTTCAGCACTAGACTTGACAGCATCCCAAGATTCACCAGCAAATACCACAGCGGTGTCATCAGCGTACGACAGTATTTTAGCGTTCGGAAGGTTCATAGCGCACAGATCATTAATGTAAATAAGAAATAAGGTCGGACCTAAGACACTTCCCTGCGGCACACCGCATAACACCTCCACCCCCTCACTGGTGCACCCTGGAAGTTTTACTTTTTGGCGCCTCTCCGACAAGTAGCTTCTGAAGATTGCAAGAGGCGTACCACGTATACCAATCCTTTCTAACTTGTGTACAAGGATAGGGACGGAGACGGTATCAAAAGCTTTCTTCAGATCAAGAAAGACCGACAGGCACTTTTTACTTTCATCAAGTTGTTTAGTCACAAAAGAGCTTAACTCAGCAATAGCGTCTTCTGTCGATCTTCCTTGTCTAAAGCCAAATTGAGTAGGTGATAGAATATCAAATTTAGTTAAGTAACTGACTAGTCTTTTATTAAGTAGCTTTTCCAGTATTTTTGAAAGAGATGGCAGCAACGAAATTGGTCTGTAATTACTTATATCATCCTTGTCCCCACCCTTGTACACAGGTGTGATAATCGACTGTTTTAGAGGAGTGGGAAAGACACCCTTATCAAAACACAAATTGACTAAATGAGTGATAACAGGGGCCACAACATCAACTGTCATCTTCAGAAACTCGTTTGGGATATCATCCCAACCTGGGGCGCTGTTTGATTTTAAATTTAAAATGGTATTCCTTACTTCGTCAGTATCCGTGTGAAGTAAAACAAAAGAGAATGGGACCACCTGCATGTTATCAAGAAAAGTATGTGATGACATTGTACTGTGTTGGATTTTGTTTGCAAGTTGCATCCCTATGTTTGCGAAGTAATTATTGATGCAGTCAGCCGATTCATTGGGAGAGGATTTTATATTGAGCAATTCAGTGTTCATGTAGAAAGATTTGTTAGAATATGTAATATTTTTAATATTTTTCCACAGTAATTTGTTGTTATTCAAAGATTTAATAATATTATCCCTATCGTATTTTCTTTTTATTTTTTTTATCAAATTATTACAGAAGTTCCTGTAACGACGGTATGTTATACGAAGAATGTCATTATGCGGGTCTTTTTTAAGTTTTTCCTGAAGTTTATTCCTATTTCTTATACATCGCAAGATACCTGTGGAGATCCAGAGTTGTATAGTTCTTTTACTACTTGAAACGTGACTCACCGTAGTGTTTAATTTTAGACTTTCAACCATTTTATCTATTAAGTAGTTGGTTACAATCATGGGGTCCTCACAGTATAACAGGTCAGATAAGTTTTTGTTTTGTAAATATTGCAGTGCAGTTACGAAGTTTGTGGTAGTTTTGGTTTTGTTGTTTGTAGTTTCACGTTTTAGTTTAGAAATTGTCAGAAATGTAGAATAATGGTCTGTTGTAGTGGTATGCATGATTGCTATCGTAGCATTGTATTTGATTTTATTTATTCTTAACATAAAATGGTCCAGACAGTTTTGTTGTCTAGTAGGTAGAGTATGCCCGGCTAATATACCGTAATTAGCAAGCATATCAAGGTAATTCATTCTATTTTTATGTTCATGCGATCGTTCCAGAGGCTTAGGTCTAATGTTAATATTAATATCCCCTGCTATTATGATGCTACTATGTGAGGGGAGTGACTCTAGATGAGAGCCAAGAGAATTTATGAAATTTTCTGCATTTGGCTTCGATGGTGACCTATAAATACACAAAATTGTATTATTTAATACATCTACCTGAAGGCAGGAAGCATGTTGTAGTTTAATTTCCTTGACTTTATGTTTGAGATTCTTTTTAATGTAAACAGCTACACCGTCACTTTGGTTGAGTTGACTGGTGGTACTGTAAGATGTGTAATTGTCTATTTGTGGGAGGGGTTTATTTGGGTTTAGCCTGCACTCCGTAAAGGTGATAATGTCAGTAATAAATGAAAACTTGGTCAGTGTGACTAAAAAGTCGTCAAAGTTTCGGTATATGCTAACTATGTTTTGTGCTATGAGGGTGAAGTCTCTCTTATTGATATGAATATGTTTTTCAAGTTCGTCTCCATCGCACTCAAATGCATTGGCAATATCAATCTGGTCTATTGCACGTAGTGAATGTAATGAATCACACATTTGTTAGTAGGTATAAGTTGCAGCAGGTAGCGGTTAGAGTGATTCGCTTGTTTAAAACATAAAAAGATTCAGTATTACTGCAGTTATATTTAATGTTTTGCTTAATTATAGTAAAAAGAGGTATAATAGTGTGTTGCAGAACGATTGAGTATATTTTTGTTTTATGTGTATATGAGTGTAAAACTAATATGTGTGTTGAATATATGTCTATATATATGTGTGTGAGATGTATATGTTTGGTAAATTTAATAATGTTAGTGTATTGCAGTTCCATAGGATAACGACTTATGGTGTAGAATTTCTTAATTGTACGCAAAGGAAATAACTTAAGTTTATAGTTCAGTGGGTTAACATTTAAGCACAGAGAAGGCGCACTAGATGTTCTATAACAAACGATAAATAGTCAGTCATGTTGCAGAATCAGTTTTTGTACTTGTTGCTCCGTCTTAATCATGATGATAGGAGAATGCTCACTTTTACGAACATAAATCTTGCCATAGGATGTCCACACAAATTTATACCCTTTGGACTTAGCCAGATCACGGGCCAGGAAATAAAGGCGGGAAGCCTTAGGCGTTAAATTCTCCGAAAGAAATATTGGCGAGTCTACGTGAGTCTTCAGACCAAGCTGCTTAGCACATAATTTGGCTTTATTTCTTATATTGTAGGATTTTGCCATTTTTAGGAAATCTGTCTTCAGCAACACTGACCCAGTTTCTACAACTATTGGAGTATTTATTTGCTCTGGTTTCTTACCCTTTATTCTATAGATGTCTATGATGTCAGATCTGCCAACCCTGCAGTCTATCGACTCATTGTTCCCGCCAGATTGTTAGTTATATCATCATATTCGACGAGGTTGTTCAAACAAAATGAGAATTCTAGTTTACCTATTTATTTTTTCTTTTTAAAAATAACATAATTGTTAGGTGTATATCTTCTTAACACGCGACCTCCCGTTACGTTGAATATTACTTTCTGAACGAAACCATAAATATCTAGATAAACTACCGCTTTAGGAAGGTATTTTATTTTGATTCTATGGGAACTTACAAAAATCAATCAGATTGATTGATTACTTCACATATTTAGATAATGAGAAGAAACACTTCAGTCTTTCACATCACAAACCTAATGATGCTTCATAAAAACTTCCTTGTACAATGCGGGAACTTTTTCCATGTCTCGTCTCCATTTGACTTTTTAAAGACCATTAGCAACGAAGTGGCTATTGATAACCCGCATCCCATACCCATTTTTTCAAAGGCTTCTATAGAATCATCTCTTTTCTGGTTTTTTTTCGACTATATTCCATTGGGGTAATCAGATCTACATCCATCACAAGATGAACTAAGTACCCACACCTCACCGAGCTTTCCGTTAGACCAAGGTGATAGATAGGTGGTGAGCCGTATCGCCGTCTATAATGGTCAAGCCAACTAACTGTCTTTGATTTGATTTGAATCAAACATGGAACCTTTGATTTGGTAGTCAAGATGTCTCATTACATCGTAGAGGTAGACTAGACAACCAAAAAAAAAATATTAAGCTAGTATAAAAGTATCAAATAAAATGTTTTACGTAAGTACCAAAGCAATTGATTTATTTCCGTTTACAATTCGGTTTCCTGGACTGTGTTAAAAAGTGTTAAACTCGACCTATTTAGTTTTATGTGTTTGTTCATAAAAGTTTTATGCAAGGTCAGTAAAATTGTTAATGACTTTCGCAGAATAAACTCGAGCGTTTTAAAAACTATTTCCGTTTAATATAAGTACCCACTGGTTTGACAATAAAAAGTTAATAAAAATGCTCTACTTGTATGGCGCGCGCATTTTGCGCTCACTTGGCCCTTTCAACCTCTTCTATTCCGTGGTTTAGGCCTAAATCAATATGATCTGATTTAAAATGTGAGCAGAATTAATAGGCAACGAGAAAGCATTAGTAACTTTGCCATTCTGCCATTGACGTCAAGATTTTAAATATAGATTTTCTGATACGAGTATGTATTCGATACCTATTATGTTGATTTTTCTGAAATTCTACTAGATTTAGATTTTAAATATATGAGTTTGGGAGGAGATAGGTACGACGTATCATAGAGTTGCGCACCAGACCATTGTCTTTCTAATTAGGAGAACAGCGCAGGTACAGTCAGCAGAAATGATTGACGAGATCAAACATTTGTTTTATATAATAATCGATTTCATATTTATATAATATATATATTAAAATACATACGCTATAATAAGTAAGCTAGGTATATTTTTCTTGACATTTTTTTAACGCTGAACTTCGATTTCTTAGCCGGTACAGATGAACTGTCAAAAGTACTGAAATCATTCCTTCAATCGGCTTGCCGAAGTTCATTTTTTCTTCTTTTATTTACTTAAGGGCAAGCCGAAGTTCATATGACGTCCCGAATCGGGGATAGCCATCTTGACTCTTTACGCGGTACGACAGAATCAAATCGATGTTCGATTTGCTCTAATCTGAATCTGCCTCTATCGGGCAAATAGTTAATACCATATGCGCAGATAAAATAGTTAATCCAGTAAAGATTGCAGGCAAAAATATTTATGCAGTAGGCATCATTATTGTCTTTCCGCAACCTTCTAATTAGAAAGAGCAGACGTCATATGAGAGGGGGACAGGGAGATTTATGAATAATTCAACCACCAGCCTTTGTCTTGCGTTAATTGTCTTTTTACTCTAATTAGACGGACCATTAATTATAAGGGATGTAGCTACAGAAATAACTTCGTGGAGAATATCATCCGCATTTATAATTATAGTTATTTTTTAATTCATGGCGGGACATAAATCTACATATATGTATAAAAACGAAAGGTCGCTGACTTTCTCACTCATCACGAAATTTCAGAAACTGCCTGTGCTTGGAGTCTTAAATTTTGCATGGGTTCCTTTTAGGGCGTAAGCGTTCACTAAGACGGGATTTTGTGATATTCAACCCTTAAGGGGGTAAAAAGGAGTGGCAAAGTTTATATAAAACTTTTATAGTTTTAATAGTAGATTTTCATGCAAACGACGGCTAGTTCATATGTTCAAAATAAAGCCGCTAGAAAGGTACCTATTTCTTTTTACAAACTTTAATATGATAATACTTAAATGACTAGAATGTTCCAATTTAACCCTCCCAACTAATTCTCCGAACCGCACGTAAGTCAACACAGCAACATACCATAATATCTTGTTACTGCAATGTGTAAATTGAATGTCATTATGCACCCGATTGTACAGAGAAACCATTATACAAAATTGCCCTTTCAGTGTGGCCTGCAATCGGCGACGTCAGCCACTGTACACTGTACGCAATTTCGGGACATGCATGTTAATAACAGAGGGTTTTTCATGAAAGGGAAAACAGGAACCTGATAGACCTTAAAATTGTAGCACAATTACGCGAAGCAAGTGCCTAACTACAGTAATGTGCCTTTTAGATTATGTTAAGACCCAGAATAAGCAATTGTTACCTATTCTTTGTTGAGTGTAAAAAGCGCGTAAGTGTGGCCAACTATTGGTCAGCAAAAATATAGCATCAATCAAAACCTAACCTAACTTCCGGAGGAAGCAAGAGAGTATGTCAGGATCGATGCAATTATGGTTGGAATTCCATAGTCTCTGCTTGCCCCGGTGGGAAATAGGCGTGAGTTTATATAACTATATTATGTACGTAACTATAAAGAACTACTTAAGTAATACTTTATCAATTAATGTTGGGGTCCACTAGCTTCCTTTCCTACGCTACTACATTAAATATCGCTTTCATTATCTGTGTCACCAGTTAATTACTAGAAAAAATTCATCAAAAAAACTAATATTACTATTTGACATTAGGTTACATTGCGCACTTGCTTGTATATGCTGTCGCTCTCGCATCGGACTTTACAGCCATTTTAAAAGCTGCCACAGAAACGCTGTTTGAATCATCTGATAAAGATGTAAAGGCCTGAGATGATGATGATGTAATGCGCAAATGCCAAATTGCATTAAGTATTGTGTCTATTTTTAGATGAATTGCTTCAATGCAGCCTTTTTAACCCACCTGGAGTGGTTGCAGATTATCATATTGATCTGCCCAACCCACTAGGGATAAGGGTGTGACTTTATATAAATTTCTGGTATTGAATGTGGTCCTCTAGTTATTAAATAACTTGTAATGTAAAAGTATACCCTCATTGATTTAAAAGATGTGTTGCTGTTGCAGTTTCTTGTCATTTCTTCTCCGCTACCATAACACCTTGCGAAATGACATAAATTCAAAAATTTTACATTGACCTTCAACAAGTTTATCCATGATGATTACGTTGGATAAATGTTCTGATTTCTGATTTATAAGTGAGTATGTATTCTTTCGGTTGTCCCGAAATCGCTCACAGTCTTCTAATTAGGTATTACAAAAGCTATGATCATAGTCCACCGAATAAAGTTCATCATCCGATCAAGAATGGTAACGTAGATTGCGCATGAAACGTAGGTAGTTGGCAAACAGCCCGTGTTTGGCACTATGACAATCTGGACTGAGTCAATAGACATATACTGCCATAATGCTTACGTAGGAACTGGGTTTAATGAACGAGGCTCTTTAGAAGAATTTATCAAATGTAATATAATATAAGGTAGATTGGTATCCGGAAACCGTCGTTGTATAATTTTTGGAGAAATATCAGGGGGGTTAAAATGGCCACATCGAAACAATTCATCCAAGAAAGCAATATTGCTGTTTGACAGTTGTTTTCATTGCGCACTTACTTTTATATGCGCAAATGTCAAATTGCAATATTGCTTTCTTTGATGAATTGCTTCGATGTGGCCATTTTAACCCCCCACTTATTAAATAAATAAATCAATTATATTTATTTATTTAGGTTAATCATAGTCACACTAAAATATTATAATTAATTGGTTAGATTTCCAAACTTAAAGTGAGAGGCAAGCGTTCTACCAACAGGACTATCACGGCGCCACGGTATACAATAAAGTATACGTAATGTCGTCTTTCACGCGTCGCAATTATAAATACGTCATTATCATTCGAGCCAGAAAAACGTCACATTAATATTACTATCACGTTTTAAACACGTGTCGCGTCGCGATCCAACTATGTTGTAGACAGCTTAAGATACAGAAAGAAAAAAGATTTATTTTAAATCGGTTAATCAACAAATTGCTCTAGATTTGTTGATTCTCTTCTTTTCCGGGCACTTCTGGCAGAGATTGTAATCACGGAGACTTCTCTATATTTTTCATTCATTGAACTCTACTATAGAGCCTGTGGTAATCACATCAAACCAATACGGGTCTCCGGCGGACTGGAGGTGTAGGTGATCGTAATAAAATTATATTTTATAGTATATTATAATATACATAAATGATCATCACTGAAGCTCAGCGTTGAAGGAAAACATCGTGAGGTAACCCACATTCCCGAAGAAATGCATTTACGGAAGTATGCGACTTAACCTGTATTGGGCTGGTTTACCCTTCGCGGGTTGGAAGACAGGCTGTCGCTTCTGTAAAAAACCAGACCTGTCAAATCTTCAGGTTAGGTAAGCGGACCCTGTGAGAAACGGGATGATGCTAGAGAAATGATAATGACTTACATTACTTTTAAGATCTCTATAATAACCTCTGTTACCTTGTAAGGTTGGTATCACATGCAACAATAGATCGGCAGTAGATACTGCTGCAAGAGGCCTATTGATTCTGAGGCCGTCAAGCCTTATAGTTTTCTTCCTTATAGTTTAAGCTTTATAGTTACTGTTTTCTAGATCGGAGAAAAGTCTCCTAGCTATTTAGCCACAGCATGATGTCTGTGAGTTCTCAATTTCTCATAGACAGGGGAATACTCGACGGTGTATCTTATTGTGAAATATTTTACTTTCTTTTTGCCAAATCAACAGAATGGTACTCATTCAGATTCTGACGCAAATAGTATCAACAAGTTGACGCCACGACCGTCCTACATATGTCTGTCTGTCTACCTTATTATATTACCTAATGGCAGTCTAAAATTTTCCAGATACTTTCAGTAAAGTACTGTCTCTTATTCCTTATTCTATGGTACTATTAAAAAATTGGTGTATAACTATAAAGGCTATTTATTAAAGTTTTAAACCAAAAGTATAACATTATAAGGTCGTTTTTTTTTCCAATTTTTTTCGAATTTTATTTATGAATTAAGTAACAATGAGTACGACCGCTTTTATTGATGACATCACAGGACAGTATTTCCATACAAACAAAAAAAAAGTTTTCTTTTTTGGTTAGACAATTCATAAAAAGTATCTCATGTGACCTGGTTGTCAAATAGCCTATTAAATTATTTTCTTTTAGACGTCAGAGAGAGCTAAAATTATCTAACACTAAAACATCTTGTTAGTGCTGATGTTTCAAGGAAAGTAGAAGTTTAATTTAATATTCGTAAATTCAGTAATACTCTAGCAGCTAAACATATAAACTAGCTAAAATTAGCCTGCCATTTTGAAACAATTTCGGCGCGAAGTGAACAATTGGAAAATCCACTCAAACTGCCATCACTAAATTATTTTAGGCGCAATAACTTCATGTTTAGTATTTCTTCGTAGACACGTTTTGCAATAAAACCAAGTGGTGATGTTTTAAGGACAAAGGTGCAAATATACCCTGATTTCGTTGTTTGGAACAATACATAAGAGAATGACATATTAAAATTCAAAATTCAAATTCCAAAATATCTTTATTCAGTAGGTAACATAGTTACACTTTGAATCGTCAATTTTACATAACGAACGTCTCATCCGCCTAAAACTACTGCAGCTTATTATTATACCTACATAAGTGAACGAGTGCCCTCTACACCGGTTCCCAGGTAGCATAGCTGAGCTGCATTGTGTGACGGATGCGGCAGAGACTTGGTTAAGGGAGCTGGATATATGATCCACGCAGGATATTTCATTTTTGTCTGCCATACGCAATAATAATAAGAGAATGATACCCAAACAGCCTCCGTGGTCTAGTGGTTAGAGCGTTAGGCTCACGATCTGGAGGTCCGGGTTCGATTCCCGATGGGGATACTGTCGAAATCACTTTGTGAGACTGTCCTTTGTTTGGTAAGGACTTTTCAGGCTTGAATCACCTGATTGTCCGAAAAAGTAAGATGATTCCGTGCTTCGGAGGGCACGTTAAGCCGTTGGTCCCGGCTATTAGCCCTAAAAACACCTCGCGAGGTGGAGTATGCTCCATACCCCCTCCGGTTGATTGAGGGGAGGCCTGTGCCCAGCAGTGGGACGTATATAATATAGGCTGTTTATGTGATACCCAATTACACCCAGTTACTATTTAGGTAGAAAATAGGCCGCAATACCAGAAACACCTTAGTAGCATTTTCTCTTCAAATTATTCAAAAACTTTTGTGTTTAAGTAAACATTTAACACAATGATGCAAGCAACTAAACTCTATCACAGCCACACTTTCCCTGGTGTTACCATAACAAACAATTTGGGCATACTTACTATTTATAGAACTAAATTGATTGACCGTTTTAAAAGCGATCGTTTTGGCTGCAATTAACCTAGTTTCGAAACTATCAAACCTAGAGTTTTATTGTTTGTCGACAATAGTGAGTTTACTGACCACACCGCATACACGCGACGTTATTTTCATGTTGACATAAAGGCAGAAAGAAACTTCCTAAGTATAGAAACTAAATATAATTTCAGTAGGTATTCCTGTTCAATTATATTGCAAGTAGCTATGTACAGTCATGAGCAATATAATGTACCCACTTTAGGACTCTGTCGCACTAACATATTTGACATTTAGTGAGACTTACAGTTCAATTTGTTAAAAAAGTTAATGTGACATGGTACCAAAGTGTATACATATTAATGCTCGTGACCTTACTACGATACGGTGAACATTCTTAAATCACATAAGTAATGAGGGATTTTTCAGGTTGTTCGCCAAAAACAACATAGATGGGGTTGTACAGCTTTAACGTGATGGTTACCTATTTTCTCATTACTCGGGTTAATACATTATTTATTTATTTATTTATTTATTGCAACACACAACAGGACATTGACAATACATGATAAAATATACAGTTACAAACAAAAATGGTCAGTCAACATCCCAAACAGGGTGCGTTGACAGCATGCAAAATCATATAGCAACTAAAAAGAGGTAAAGAAAAAAAAATAAGATTACAATTCAAAAAACAAAACGACTTCAGTTTTTGACTGATTTTAGACTTTTGATAATTTGTGTTCTAAATGTTCCAAAATTATTAAAAATATCCAATTTTTTATCCATGGAGGCGACATTATTGTAAAACCGACACATGCGTATGATAGGATTGTTCGAGTCTCTTTGTGTTCCGAAGTTACGCAGCCAGAAAGTGAGGTCACGCTTAGCCGCACGAGGTAAACGAGACGGTGTGGTTATGAATATTTCTGAAAGAAGACTAGTGTGAAGTGACCCATGCAAAATTTTATGTAATGTGCACAAATCTATTTGTTGCCTTCTTAATTGCAATTATTATTCCAAAATACAATGTAATAGCAGAAGCATATACAGGGTGTTAGTGACATCGTAACGAAAACTTTGAGGGATGATTTAGGCCATGATTCTGAGTTGATATCAAGTGAAATTTTCCGTCGCAAAAGTTTGGAATGGAAAATAATTTAAGAAAACACAAAAATTTTCATGAATTTTCCGACAGGAAATTCCACTTAATATCAACTCAGAATCATGGTCTGAATCATCCTTCTCAGTATTCGTTACGGTGTCACTAACACCCATACCTACTTGTATGGCTACCTGTATGTACTGGTACGGGGTGTAAGTGACATCGTAACGAATACTGAGGGGACTGATTTAGGTCATTATTCTGAGTTAATATCTAGTGGAATTTTTGATCGCAAAAGTATAGAATTGAAAATAATTAAAAAAATAATAAAAAAAAATCATGAATTTTGCGACGGAAAATTCCACTTGATTTTAACTTAGAATCATGGTCTGAATCATCCCCCTCAGTATTCGTTACGATGTCACTAACACCCAGTATATGATATTTAAATGACATTCTCAATCTCTTTATTTTAAATCAGAAAAGAATGGTTGGAATATGTAATTGTGCCCGGATGTAATAAAAAGGGTCATCCTTTAGACCCAAAAACAAAGATAAAAGATGCTTTGTCTGTTCCGTGTTAGAAGGTTATTCATCATCATCAGCCCATTAACGTCCCCACTGCTGGGGCACGGGCCTTCCCTATGGATGGATAGGGAGATCGGGCCTTAAACCATCACGCGGGCCCAGTGCGCATTGATGGTTATTAACGACTGCTAATGCAGCCGGGACCAACGGCTTAGCGTGCCTTCCGAAGCACGGAGGAGCTCGAGATGAAAACTTTTTTTGTGGTCACCCATCCTATGACCGGCCTTTGCGAAAGTTGCTTTACTTCAACAATCGCAGACCGAGCGCGTTAACCGCTGCGCCACCGTGCTCCTCAGAAGGTTATACGTAGGAACATCTGTACAGCGCCATCTATATTGTTTTTGAGGAACGTAGCTTCGAAAGTCCCTCATTGTAATTTTCACTGAACCCTGGCCTTTTTTGGTGAACTGCGGCACCCATATACCTTTATGTTTTCCAACTAAATATTAATGTTAAAGTGTGTATATTTTAAAGTTGTAAATGTATAATTATGTGTGTCGTAGATTTTACCTAAATAAACTTTTTTATTATTTATTATTATTTTATTATTATTTATTGTAAAAATGTCCGCTATTTCTTACGAATCATTTCTGAATCTTACCTTATATTCTGCAAGAGCACGTTAGCGTAGATATTGCTATTTTCTCATTTGTATTATACTTATGGCCACATCCAAGGAATTCATCTAAGAAAGCAATATTGCAATTTGACATTGGCACATATAAAAGTAAGTGCGCAATGCAAACAAATGTCGAATAGCAATATTGCTTTCTTAAATGAATTGCTTCGATGTGGCCATTTTAACCCCCTGATGTCACGCGTTTCTATCTCTCAGCCGTCAATACATTCGTTTTATTTCTTCATTACATCTGTTCCGTTTTACGAACCGTTCACACGGTCTAATAAAAAGTAAGAAAACAAAATAGCGGTTTAGTAGTATCTTTACACAGTTTTCAAAGCTAGCTGTTGTCTAAACTGGACCGGCTATTTTAAACAATTGTGTAACGTCTACTAGCTTAGGCGATTCTCACACTGCCCCGCATGATGCAGCGTAGCGCGTGGATGCGTGTTCTTTCGTTGCTTGTAAGTATCTCCGTTTGTATGGAAAACACGCACAGTCTAACACAGAAAATGCATCCACGCGCGTTCATGTGGATCGCGCGAATACAAGCGGAGAAACATGCATCTCCACGCGTAGGTGCGGGGCGAGACGCAAGGTATGGCACACCACACCGAATCCCGCAGTGCCGCGCGAGATTTTGGAACGGCTTTGAATGAAATGAGAGCCGCCGCCGTGCGTTAATCTACAAAAGGCCCCTACGCGCGTGAGTGCGTAAAAAACCCGCACGATGATGCAGATCTGCACTACCGCAAGCACGCGCGTAGGTGCGTCGACACGCAACATGCAGCATGATGCGGGGCAGTCTGAGATTCGCCTTATACTACATAACCGTTCTATCTTTATCTTCGACTTTCAGGCTTTACTCTTCTCATTTTATTATTAAAAATAATTTTCTTTCTAAGAAACTGCCGGGTAGCCCAAATATTTGTAAAAACTTAAGGCTAAAAGGACTGTAGATGGAGTAGATAAAAGTTATTTTTTCGACCTTCCTTGGCCGAGTCGTTTCATAAATTATTCTCAGAAGTATTTTTGGAGAGTATCAAATCCACATCTCGATGTAAGATTTTTAGACAACTTACCCGAAGAAATAAGATATTATTTATCACAAACAAAACATAAAACATTTAAGAATATTTAAATTATAATAATACAATATATTATTTATTATTTAAATTATTTATTATTTCTAGCAGCTTTCCTAACCTCTCTGTAACATGAAATATAGGTAAGTACATAAAAATAAAGTAGGTAAAAAAGTATGTACTTATAAGTAAAGTTTTCTTCTTCCACATTGTTACGTCGCCGTTTTTTTCCAAGATTACAATGATTACGCAAGCTTGCGCAGTAAGCATATGAAATGAGCTGCCCTTATAAATTACTCCGCCTACGCGTGTTATGTCCGCGTGTCTGTGCTTTGAACTTTATAAGGGTGAACATTTTTCCCCCAGCCAGATCAAAGCCAATCTAACCGTTCACATTTTATGCGTGAACGGTATGTGAAGAATCTACCGGGAAACTGACCTGCCTCATGTTTTTTTTTTAAGAACGTCTAGGGCGCTGTACCGAGGTTTTTCTTGGAGCTACTTTTCCTCTGCTATAAAAGTTCTGCGACACGCAGTAGGTTTAGGCGGATGAGATGGTTGTTCGTTATGTAAAAATTGACAATTCAAAAACTGTAACTATGTTACCAACTGAATATTTTTTTTAATTTATACTTATTGAGGATACTGAAACACTCGTCATTTAAAAAACTGGTGTAACGTGCTTGAATATCAAAACAGGAAGAAAAAAAATAAGTCCGACATTTCATCCCGTTTTCTATGACGTCACAGTGTGCTTTTTCATACAAATTCCACAGTAATTTCGTGTTTTGACGTTTAGTAAAAAGTAACAGATTTAACTAGTTGGAAACAAGCCTATTCGCTCTCCTAACTTTTTTAAACCTGAGTCACATCTAATCATGACTGGTTCTCGTGACTAAGAAAGCACGAATTGTCACCACGATCGCGAGAGACTGAAATATTCGAATCGTTGAACCTTCAACACGAATAATTTTCCTGAATACTCGTACTCCGAATTGATGAGTAGATGCTTATATATAAATACGTGTCATTCGTTAGCTGTTAAGAATCATCATTCGGGAAATATGTAGCTATATATACCCACTATATATACTTATGTACTTAATAAGAAATTACTTTAAAAAAATACGTGGGTATTATTATCATAAAAACACATAATTCCGGGTTCTTACCATGTTATGTACACATATTACCTTGGTGTTTTAACGATAACAAATACAGCATGAATGTAAAAGATTAGGTATTCTTGACATTTATTCACTGAAATATCTTCTGATGCTAAAATTTCAATGTGATGTGCCCGCTGATAAATAGTGGAGTGTATGGAGAGTGCTTGGCTTTTTGCGAGAAGATTTACTGTTTTTTTTTTCTTTTTTTTTTGTGGCGTAGTTTACCTTTACAAATACAATACAAATACACTTCAATACCATACCTACCTACCTATACCTTCCAATACCTTCCAATCATCCAAATCAAATTCAAATTTCTTCCTATACCTTTCAATTTTATAATTGTAATTTTTTGTTTTTCATGTTTCATTTGTCTTTTTGTTTCTTTCTTCATTCATAGTTTATTTTGTATATTCGTTTTTTATATTGTTTTCTCGTTATACAGCGCATTAGGGCACACTGTAATGTTGTATGTAAGTACTTTATAAATAAATAATTACAACCAGCACCTAGTAGACCGGTAGGCGGAATACCTAAATAACCATGATTACAACCACACTACAAAGTTTTTCCACCACAAAAGCTCGTATCGTCACAGACCGCCAAGTGAGCTGTCATCGCTTTCGTTCAGAAATAGCTACAGTTGAACCCTCAAGGTTGGTCCTGAAGTACGGCGGCGCTTCGCCAACTGTTGTGTAAGTGGATAGTAATTAGCACGAGCAAACACGTCTTGTGTACGGTCACGAGTACTAATGTTGAATCCATGTCACATTAACTTTTTTAGCAAATTAAGCCATAAGTCTCATTAAATGTCAAATATGATATTGCGACAGGGTTCTAAAGTGGATACATTGCTCATGACTTACACGGTCTTTTAAGACCGTTCATGCATTATGCTACGCTACGCAAGGCGATATACTTAATATATGACTTTATGAGTAAATGAAGGAATTGATTAATACTTAAAGTTTATAGGTATGTCCATGAATACCAATTCAAAGAACGAGTTATTAAGTTATCTACATAAACTCACGACTTTACCCCAATAGGGATAGTCAGAAGTACATCCATCGCAAGATGAGCTTACCCACATCTCACCAAGCTTTCTGTTAGACCAACGTGATAGGCGGTGATTTTAATTAAGTTATTTAATCGATAAAAAATAGTCATTAACCAGCTTAAACAAAATTAAGCAATACTTTATAAGCTTAAACAACACTTTCTCCACAAATATACAAAATGAACGTTTTAAAAGATATCCGTATTGTAAAAATTGATCGATAAATTTACAAACATTGCAAAGTGTTTACAAAATACCTACTTAAGTTGCCGCGGAGCGAGGGACTCTTTTTAAAAAGCAAAAATTGAATTTTGAATTTAAACTTTTAATGCGTACTTTACAGTGGTCAACTTAAGACTAAACTTATGAGCTAGTTCTATGATCTAAGAAAGCTATGCAAACAACAATACCTCCCGGTAGTTCGGGCTTATCTATAGCTGAATGCGCAGGACGGATGTTGTTCGTCTGCGCCGGAGGTCTGGGAATGCGCTTCATACAATACTTAGAAAGCTTACGTCGGGACTCTTACAGTACCCGCGGTAGGTCCGGAATACATAACTCCTCCCTCCATAAGATTGGAATTATCGGAGGGGTGGTTTTCAGCCCTTTGATGATTCCGATCTGATAATATGAAATTCTTAAAACGTTTAAATGAATATATGAAAATACTTAAAATTATGATTACATAGAGAAGTAGAGTCCCTATACTAATGTTTCTTGCGTTCACTACACTTCCATATGTGCTCACTTCACTGACTAATTCACTTTCACTATTTTTCAGGACATGGGACAGGCTTTGCAGGGTCTGTAAATCTATTTCATCCAGGTTAAGTGGTTTCTTCGAGACGACTGGCTTTGACGTTGACAGTGATGGTAGATCAATTATTGGAAGTTTCTCGTATAAAACGTTGCCCGCCTTCGATCGGTGTTGTTTCAGAGTTACATTTTGGATTGTTATTTCGCAGGCGTCTTCAATGGTAAGTATATAGGTTCCTTCTACATATGTTCTAGTGACATCCTCTCCACATTGTGACGTCATTAGGGTAGCGGTTTTGCAGTAGAATATCCAACGATTTGACTCTATTGGCTGTAACTTGAATTTTGTTATATCCACGTGAATAGGGGAACACATGGTGGTATTAATGACGAACTTCAGTAGATCGGTGATGCAGGCATCTTCCATGGTCGCCGGAACAATGGAGTCTTCATGACACATGAAGATGCTTCTTTCTATTTCCAGGCAAGAGTGGGAGAGCGACAGAGCTTTCGACTGATTCACAATAAGGTAAGGATATTTAGGAATTATTAGGGTAGTTAGATTTAGGTTATCTGTTACAGGTAATGACAAGACTCGATAATAATGATAACTCTCGGATCTGACTAACGGAACTTCAATAATAAAGGTAATCTGATTTTCTTTAGAAAACGCTTTTAACTCTACACATTGTTCAATTCTTATCAAATTATTTAATTCTACGGGATAAACCAATTTATCAGTTAATTCTATTTTCCTAAGTACAGTCATAAATTCATCGGTATCAATAATCGATTGATGTAAAGTTCCTACCTTACTAAATGCAACGGCAGTTTCAATTTCGTCCAGCTTTATGTAGAGCATTTGGAAGTTATGTAAGAAGAGACTATAGACATGGATAACTTTATTTATACTTTGGCTTGTTTGGATTGATTCATTTAGTAGTATTTTCAAATCGTGTATTTCTTTATCGAGCTGGATAAAATTGTTCTTCGTAGCATTTGTTACATTTGCAACAGATCCCATAATTTCGGTTATCAAGGCGATTTTCATAGAGACACTATGTTGTTGTTGTTGTAATTTACTGATCTGACTATCGTACCTTATTGCGTCTTCGTTGTCTAAGTTCCCCGTTAAAACTTTAATTAGTGAACCTATTGGGTTTAACAGTCCTCGTTTTTGTCTGACAGAAGGAATAAGTTGTCTAAACTTTTGTATGGTTATGTTCTTTATATGTTCAGTTTGCACTTTAAATATTTTCCTTGTGGTCTATCATTTTCTCTGTTAGGTACTTATATAAGAATTTTGTTCGGTTCGCATGATCGTTGATTAGTTTTTGGGTGTAATGTTTATTAAAGTCTACATCAAACGCGTTTGAGGAATCCGTGTGTCCTAATACTACTTCAAATGGGGTTAATCCAGTAGTAGAATGTATTGTATGGTTGTATGCCATGATAGCATACGTCATGACGGAAGCTGCGTCGGTAAGTTTTCGCTCATACTTTGCGATACGATAAATTTCTAAAATGGTAGAGTGAAACCTCTCTACTATTCCCATGGAATTTGGGTTGTGCGGAGTTCCGATATGAAGGTTTATTTTGTAGAAACATAAGGTTTCTTTCAAAAGGGTATTGTTAAACTCTGTGCCGGGGTCTACATTTATGATTCTAGGGGTACCGTAATAAGAAAAGTACGAAATTAATGCGCGTACTATTTCAGGGGTGTTTTTGCTTGGGATAGGGATAGCTTGTCCCAGTTTGCTGAAAGCATCTACTATTGTGAGGAAGTATTGTCCTTCTATAGAGAATACATCCATAAAAAGTTCTTGAAATGGTTTATTCTGAGTTTGCGTTAACTGTAATTCCGGTTTGAAGGGTTTCCGATCGTATTTAAGTTTTTTGCATGTTTCACAGGAATTGATAATAGCGGTTACTGTAATGTCCATATTGTTCCAATAATAGACACGTTTTAATTTCATTAAAGTTTCTTTTATACCACGATGACATGTAGAGCCCTCATGATATTTCAGCACTATCTGTCTCTGTTCTTCTTCATTTTCAACGGTTATTACTCTTTTGGTACATTCCATGAGATGTACAGCGCCCTTCTTGAATAGGGATATAAATGCCTGTACAAACTGTTTGCGATGAATTTCACTCTCGAAGTAAATGAATTGTTTTATTTTGGGTCTTACATAACCTTTCAGGAATTCTTTTACTAGATCCGGTCTATTTAAAGGTAAGGTTACTTCAATTATTCTTTGCTTTGAATTGGACAAATTATTAATTGATGTTTCATTTCTGTTCCAGGTATAAACCAGTATTTGATTGGGTTTGCTGTCGATTGCTTCGTTCAAGATGGGGATTCCATTAGTATCAATATCGCGTGCGGAATGGATTGTATCGGTGTTACTATTAGTGTTTTCAGGGATTGTAATGGTACTTTCCGATGGTGAGACGATTGGGAATTGGGACTCCAATTCGTTGTGTCCCGCCCTTGGGGTTTCGCTTCCATCGTCCGATGAGAGTTCTATTACATCATCTGTGTTTACTTGCTCATTACGTCGATTTTGGGGTCGGCTTCCTAGTCTGACTACTTCGTTTACCACGTCATCCAAGTAGGATCTGAGTCTATGTTCACTTTCGTCAACATTGACTCGCATGGATTCCGAATCGTTACCTACTGCGTTTACCCTTATTCTGGATAGTGCATCAGCATTGTTATTCTGTTTTCCTGCTTTATATACGACATCGTAATCAAACTCTGCCAAACGTAGTTTCCAACGAGTTAATTTACTATTGGTTTCTTTCATGGACTTTAACCATGTTAGTGGGCGATGATCTGTATATATGGTGAACTTATTCCCATATAGGTATGGACGGAAGTATTTAGTAGCCCATACAATGGCAAGAAGTTCCTTTTCAGTTGTGCTATATCGGGTTTCTGCATCGTTTAAAGTACGACTAGCGTATGCGATTGGTTTATCCGAACCGATTGGTCCTTGAGATAGGACTGCACCTATCGCATAGTCTGAGGCATCAGTGGTAAGTACAAAGGGTTTTGTGAAATCCGGAAATTGTAGCAAAGGGGCATTTACCAAAAGCTCCTTACACTTTTCAAATGCGTTGATGTATTCTTGATTGATCTGAATCCGATTTCTTTTTTTTAAACAGTTAGTGAGTGGGCGTGTTAATTTGGAAAAATCTTTTATAAACTTTCGATAATATCCGACTAAACCAAGAAAGCTTTTAATTTCCGTAGTTGTTTTTGGCAAAGGGAATTTCAAAACGGCTTTAATTTTGTCATCGTTTGGTTTCAAACCTTCCTTAGTTATTACATGGCCTAAATAGAGTACTTCTTTACGAAGAAACTCGCATTTATCAAGTGTGACTTTAAGATTTGTTGCTCTTAATCTTTCGAATACCTTTTTTAGCTTTTCTAGGTGTTCTTGTAGGCTGGATGAATAGACGATTATATCGTCGAGATACACCAGGCAATGTAATCCTTGCAAGCCGCGGAGGACATTGTCCATTGCTCGCTGGAACGTCGCGGGTGCGGTTTTAAGACCGAAAGGCATACGGGTAAATTCGAAATGACCGGCTTGCGTAGAGAACGCAGTTTTGTGTCGATCCTTCTCGGCTACTTCTATTTGGTGGTATCCACTCGCTAGGTCGATGGTACTGAAATATGTAGATTTGCCTAGTTTGTCAAACAAGTCGTTGATGTTTGGAAGTGGATACTTATCGTCGACTGTGATGTCGTTGAGGCGACGGTAATCGATGACCATACGGAATTTGGTTTTTCCAGAAGCGTCTTGTTTTTTGGGGACCAAGTGCACTGGCGCACTCCATGGAGAGTGCGACTCTCGAATAACGTTATCTTTCAATAACTTTTCAACCTGATTTTGAATTTCAAAATTTTGTGCAGGTGGGTGACGATAAGGTCTGATATAAATTGGATCTTCATTTGTCGTGCGAATTTCGTGTTTTACTTGATTTGTAAAGGTTAACGGAATGTCTTCACTGTAGAATATATCTCGAAACTCATAGCATAATTTTGATATTTTGTCTCTCTCTTCTTTGTTCATATGGTCCAGTCTTAGTCTCTGTAAATTTTGTTTCAATAGGTCGTCAACGTCATAACTATGATCGGTAAAATTTACCATGATCTCGTTCTCTTGGAATGGTGTTACAGGCAGAGGTTTATTAAACGTCACTGTTATGGTGTCGTCAGTAGCGTTTTGTATAACTGATGTAGCCATAAAGTCTACACAGTTCACTATTGCGGTTGGCATGCGGACACCTTTGGTGAACTCTATAAAGTCCAAAATTGCATGTCCGTTTTGTAAATCAGTTGGGATGCGAACCCTAGTTTCGGTACGAGGTCCTAAAATCAACTCGTGTGGTGCTTCGTATAGTATGGGTATCTCGGTGTCACGGGTCCGCAGTACTTGGTGTTTCATATCTATGGATGCGTCCAGTTTTTTCAATAAGTCTGAGCCGATTAGACCGTCATAGCGACTATCAACATCGTAGACATAAAATTTTTGTTGTAACTTGCTTTTAAATGTCTTTAAAAGGGGAATTTGTATTACTTCATTATGGCAACTACGGGCATGTGTGCTGATAACCTCGAATGGTTCCAGAATTTTGAATTTTGCAAAAAATTCGTTTGCCTTTTTGGGACTTATGAAAGACCTAGAGCTTCCGGTATCGATCATAAATGTAGCGTTAATTTCAGGTATTCTAATATGGGGTAATTTTAATGCGTTTACGCAATTTATTCGGATTATTTGAGACGGGGTTTTGTTGAGGCCTTTGACTGAAAATTTTCGGCTGGCAAGTCCGTTGGAGTCAATTCACTTTCTTCAGCTTGTTGTTCAAATTCAGGGGGAGGAACGCCCTCGCAGTTCTCAGAAAAATCATCTTGCGCGGTGAAATAGTTTTCCTCATAGTTGTAATCGTATGGGACAAAGCAATCATCGGTATAGTAGATATTATTATATTCGTCAGGGGAGTCGATCATGAATTGCGCTGTAGCAGTCCGCATCGACACGTCAGGCTCGGGTAATGCACATGCATGCGGTTTCTGAGGTTCGGCTTTAGGCATAATTTGATACAGAGGTCGTGTTTGTTGCGGGTTATTAAAGTTTTGCCTATACCACGGATGATTCATTGGGAAATTAAATCGTGCGTTTTGGTTTGGGATTCCAAATTTGAAATTTTGTTGGTTAGGGATACCGAATTTAAAGTTTTGGTTATTAGGTATTCCAAATTTAAAGTTATTTTGGTTGGGGATACCAAATCTAAATCCTTGATTTTGGTTCGGGGGTCGATATCCGAACTGGGGTTTTGGTGTGAATCCGAATTTATTAGGTTGGAATTGTTGGGTAAAAGGATTACGGGACTGTTGTGGAAACGGTCCAAATCCAGCACCGGATGGAATGAATCTGAAATTTTGAGCTGTTCTCGTAAATGGTGTTTGTGAAACTTGTGCGGGTTGAGTTTTGTTCTTATTTTTCGCGTCGTATTGAAATTGGAAATTTACTTCTTCCGTAACTACGCTTAAGGCGTTCTCGAGCGTGTTAGAACCCTTAAGTCGCACCGTCCTAATGAGGTTCTCGGGCAGATTATACATGAACACATTAAGGCAAGTGTTATTGTAAATTATCATTTTCGCGGCCTTAACGCCTTCATCCTGTAATAGATTCACTTTAGCAAACAGAGTGCTTCGCACTTGTTGGATTCGACAACAAAAATCGTGATACGATTCGCCAGATTTAATTTTCATTGATTCCAATTCGATAGCTATACATTCTTCCGACCTTGGGTCACCGAAATGTAGGATTAATAAATCTTTTAAGGAAGACCAAGTGTTCACATCTTGTCTTTCGCTTAGTAAATGTGCTGCTTTGTCTATTAGTCTGCTTGAAATAGCATGAAATACATATTGCGTTTGGTGTGGATTGTCCTGTTGCTGGGCATATGCCGATAATACATACTCAGCTTTATTAATGAATAAATTTAGCAACTGTGGTTCGCCACTGAATTTTGGAATAAGGCTTAGCATTTCGTTTGGAACAAGAGAAATTTGTTGCGTCATTTTTATCTACTTAAAATATAACACAAGACACAAAATACAATAGAAACACAATAAAAACACAATAAAAATACACAAGTAAATGACACAAAATAAGACAATAATATAAATCACTTCAATTATTTCTGTTCAATTATATTTTATTATTTTTCTTTAGAAAATCAGATCACTTAACTACTTTATGCTAATTATCTAAAACATTCGGCGATTGTGACCAAATGTCAGATCCTATCTAAACTATGCTAGCTGTCTAAAACATTCGGCAATTTATGTCCGATTGTCAGACCCTACCTAAATGAGTCTCACAATTAGCTGGAATAGAAAGGGATAAGACAGGATAGTGAAAAAGTCTACTCACAGACCGCTCGATCCCATTTCCTCCTACTAGAGTTGTGCGTTGCCACCGAGAGAGTACTCGTCCTTTGTCTCACGCCGCTTGTCCAAAAGTTATTTATTTGGTTCGTAGAATATCCACCGTACTGTAACCCGTGATAACCGAGTTGCAGGTCTTCTGGGTACAGCTTCTTCCAATAGCGGATATCCTACCGGCTGCGCCACTTAAGTTGCCGCGGAGCGAGGGACTCTTTTTAAAAAGCAAAAATTGAATTTTGAATTTAAACTTTTAATGCGTACTTTACAGTGGTCAACTTAAGACTAAACTTATGAGCTAGTTCTATGATCTAAGAAAGCTATGCAAACAACAATACCTCCCGGTAGTTCGGGCTTATCTATAGCTGAATGCGCAGGACGGATGTTGTTCGTCTGCGCCGGAGGTCTGGGAATGCGCTTCATACAATACTTAGAAAGCTTACGTCGGGACTCTTACAGTACCCGCGGTAGGTCCGGAATACATAACTACCTACTTACCTCCACTCAAACAAAAACGAAACGCGTTCAATAAAAGGTTTTCCAAGTACTTAAATGAGGATTATACTTGCTTGATGCGTAATAATTTAAAGAACACATTGATATTTTTTTGATACCACAGACACAGACTTAACACAGGACAAAAACTACACGGTAAAAAATATAAAAATTCTCATCGTCCCCCTAGCATTAACTCGTTTTTCACAGAGTCCGCTTACCTAACCTGACGATTTGACAGGTCCGGTTTTTTACATAAGCAACTGCCTGTCTCACCTTCCGACCCGCGATGGGAAAACCAGCTCAATACTGGTTAGGTCACATATCCCCGAAAATGCATTTCTGAAGAATGTCAGTTTCCTCACAATGTTTTCCTTCACCGCTGAGCACGTGATAATAATTTATGATCCAAACATGAATTCGAAAACAAATTCGATAATCATTGGTTTAGGCCTAGAGGAGAGGCCAATAAGTTACCTGGGACGCAGAGCGTTGCGCAGGCATTGAACGGTGTAGAGCATCCCGATGCGGGAGATCTGATCAAAAGCGTTGTCGTGTAATCATTTTTTTAACAACATATTCCTTTCTTTCCAGGACCACTTCACCGCCCGGCGAGCCGTTGGTGCGCGCGCCGGCGGCGGGAAAACCGCGATGTCCGCCAGCTATCTCGCGCCTGCGCGTTGAAAAGGTGGAAGGCGGCCTGGCGGTTGCCGGCGTCGTTGTTGCCGCCAACTGTCAGATTGTACTGCCCATATTCGGCTTCTTGTTCATGCTAGTCGGCTGTGTTCTCACTGGTTAGTATTCAACAAAGAGTACTACGTCCATAAAGGGTATTCAACCAAACAGTCCACTATCTCTGTTGTATTAGAACCTTACCGAGTACCCTGATAAATATTAGGAATAAATCTTTATCATACATATTATACATATTATATCGAATCGACCCTCCATTTATAAAAGAAATCATTTTTATAAACATTTTTTAACCAATAACCAGATCGGAACGCATAATCGCAAAAATAATTAAGTCTATGGTTTGATTAAAACAATTCAAATCTCTTCTTTTTCAAACAGCGCGCGTCAAAACTTACGTACATCCTTTTTTTTTTTTTTTTTTGTTTGGTTTTCCCCGAAGGGTAAGGCAAAGGGAACTATGCCCATACAGCCATGTCTGACGTATTTTTTTTCTTGATGATTAATGAAATGATGAAAGGTGATGATGATGAAACCTAAGCCCCCACCCTCGGAGTAGACTCCTACTCCGAACCCCAAACGAATTAACTCAAAAGTCCGCATAAACTTTTGAGTTATGAAGCGGCTTCCTGACACGAAGCGAAAATAGGCAGATACACTTTGTTTATTGAATACTCCAATATAATAACACTCGCGAATGTCTTTCGACTAACTTAATGCGATCATTAACCACAAAACACCACTTCGTATTAATTATTTAGATTATTCAATGAAGAAAGCAACTGTCCCGTTCCCGCCTCCCGCCAAAAACTCCTTACGTACATCCGTTTTTAAAGAGAAAGAAAAATAAGGCTGCCAATTCAATATTTTTTTCTTTATAAAAAAAATGTAATAGTGCTGTAATGAGCTCATAATAACTGTTATTATGTACTACTAAATTATTTTGACTGCTTTTCGTGCGGCATGTTAGTAAATGAAACATAATATTATTACAGCGGCTTCATATCGCGGTTGCGGCGAGAACGAGGAGCCGGATCATTATGCGGCGCGGATCGCGTTCACCGGCAACTCGAGAGTGCTTGGCCCGGTTTGCATCGTCGCTGGCGCCCTTATGACTATCGCTGGTGAGAAACATTGTAAAATTAACTTTTAATGAGAATAAAAACTGCCTATTTTTCCCATCAGGTGTCTCTGCTATTAAGTATTCTCAAATTTTGACAGTTCCCCATACTATTTGGCATACCTATTGCACAGCGTTTGACTGCAAAATCATAGTGTTATATTTATTCCCTAACCACTCTACAGTCGTTGGTAATTATAGCTACCGATTCCAAATTCACCTCAGGAGTCGATGGTAGCTATACTTACCAATAGTCGGGGTTCCGTTAGGGTGACCAATTTTATGGATTAACTAGTTTTACAAGCTAGTATAGATTATAAAATTATACTAGTATTGTGTACTATAAAAATCCTTACTAGGTGGTATTTGCATCTCTTCCCTATGAGTTGGTAACATTAAAAAAACAACTGTCGAAGTCAGACGAGTGTTGGTCGAGTCTACTGTCAATTACTGTGTTTGCGATTGAGTGTTTTAGACAAGAAATATGCCGTAAGTATATAAAATATATTATTTTTATTGATTAGCATACATCTTGAATATATCCTCTACCGTTTTCTACAAAAACCTGAACATTTAAGCCATGATTTTGTTCCAAAAACATTAAGAGAAAAATATCGTATCAAAAAAAACGTCTCTTGACACTAAAATGGAGGCAAATTACGGAATATTACACGACGCATTATATTTTATAATGTTTTAAATATACCACGTTACTTATTAGTTACTCGTGGAAACACATTATTTACCGAAATAAACAATTATTTCAGCAGATGCCCAGGATATTGATTACAGGGTACACCAAATTTGGTCAACTTTCATCATGGTAACTAAACCTACCATCGACTTATCTGGGTTTAAGGGTTCGTACAAACGGAGCGCTAGCGTTATTTTAACTTCAGTTCTAAACAATGACTTTTTTTTCAGAGATGCTATAGTTCAGCTATAGAGAGGACACAGAGAGTAATTACAAAAAAAAAACGAATTACTAAACTGCCAGTAGATGTCCGACAGGAGCTTACGGACAGAAAGCGGCAGGCGCAATTAGATTTAGCAATAAGGCCGCCTTTTGTCTCTAGTGTCTCGATTTATTTGTTTGGTACGTCATTTTGTGCAATCAAGTATATTGTATTGCAAGACTGTAATTTTAAATTCTAATAAAAAATATATACTTTTAAGGTCCGAATGTTAAGTGCTTGGTAAAAAATGTAAATAAAACAAGCATTCAATTATAAATTGGTTTTAGTTCATATTAATAAACCTTAATTTTTCTACTGGTTTTCTTTAATTCCTGAAATCACACACACAAAATGTCTATGTTAATCTTACCCGTTATTGGTAACCATAGTTACCATCGACTTAAAAAGGCAGAAACGCTCAGTGCGAACAGAAACTTAGCGAGGGCGGCCATCTTGGTAAGAATACGGTGTTACAAATAAGTCGTGACCAGGTGTTATATTTATATTTCTTGTGTTTAAACTAAATAACATTAAAATATAATTTGAATACTAGTAAAAAGTGTAAGAAATGCGCTTTCAAATAAAAATTATTACAGTCCCTAGAACATGATACTTTACATGCTATTAACAGGCATGGCTGGGATAACTGAAAAAATGAGCGGATTCTGTCAATTCTAATTGGATTTGAGATAGATTTTATAATGTGATCTTTTTTATTTTTATCTAATTAGAATCATTGCACATCTGGCTTGCTGTTTCTGAATTTTCTTTATTATAGCCACAGTAGTTTTTGAGTTACAAGCCTATTTATAACACGCCACGATATCGCCCACCGAACGCCGCGCAAGTTCGAAATGCCTGGACTGTTGAGGCTAGATTTGCTAGTGCGCCTGGACTGTCAAGTGGCTAAAGACCGGAAAGAAGAAAACTTAGAAAAAGTTATTATCAAACAAAACTGCATTTTTCCAACTGGTTGTTTTTCTTTTTTTGTAACTCATCGGCAAGGGTCGCCAATGTGGTGATGGGGCTTGGAAGAGATTGTTCAAATTAATAAATCCTTTGGATATCGGGTTACACGTGTTTATTAAGACATGATACAATGCAGAATGCCCTCTTACATCGAATACAATGTATAGATTGCATACAGACCCTAAATATGGTGCGATTAATATAAACAAAGGGTGCCTCACTACACTTCAGACGGGATACACTCCACGTTGCTCTACATTATATAGCAATTTATCGCGAATTTTAGCTGAACAGTATGGAAAACTGTCAAAATTTAGGAACACTCAACAGTCCTGTCACCCACTTTTGGGTTTCTGGTTTTTATCTCCATTAAGAACTAGTTTTTTGAAGCTAGTTTCAATTTTAACGAGTAGATTTTAAGTTTCATCTATTAATGGTGATCACATTTACTATGAATTATTTACTGATAAAAAGCTCTTAACCGGTTCATAAAAAATACATAATCATTGTGTTTTCTTTTCTAGGCGTCGTCTTATGCATATTAATGAGGGCCGCTCAGCGCCGGCAACGTCGATTAGCTTTCCACTGTCCAATTCACGGAGACTTCTATCCTCTTAGTCCTCAGAATAGCAGAAAGTATTCACGTAAGTCGAACGTTTTAGTATCATTTTCGACAATCATTTAAAATACACACATTGTTTATTAAAGATATGTCGTGTCGTTTGCCAACAGTTTGTGAACTGCAAACGTGACTCGCGGATTTCTTATTAATAATAATTTACTGTTTTGCACCTGCCTCACAGTTTTTGTCGCTCTGCAGGTAGTCCAAGCGGCCTTTGGCGCTGGTTGCGCAGCTGGTTGGGCATGGTAGAGGAAGGTGAGACCCCGCGGTGTCCACGCTCAGCGGAACCCGCCTCACCGGCGCGTGCCGATGCACCGTGTCCCCCTCCCTTACCCTTCCTCGTGCCGTCTGACTCTGTCGTGTAAGTTTATTTATAGGTGTTTATTAATAATTCAACTCACCCACGTGGACTTGTTACGTGTAGCTGTACTCGGATAAAATTATTGTTTTATTACATGAGAGACGTGTTTACCACATGGTGTGCAATAAATATTTTGACTTTGACTTTGAGACGAAAAGATAGTCAAAGCAGTGATAAAAAAAAAGTTTTAGATTACTGTACAATGTATTTTATCTTTTTTCAGGGGTATGGCGTCGGTGTTAGGAGCTCCTCTCAGCCCAGAACAAACGTTTGGGTCCATCAAGTCGCTAGCTATATCGAGGGAAGTCGCCAGCTTTCCTCTTTCACGATCGCCGACTCCTCCACCTTTGAGGTGAGCATATATTTATTTATGCTCAAATTGCGAGCATCCTTTAGTTAGATACTGTAATCCCTGATGAGGTGGGTAAGGTCATTAGTAATCAAAGACAACTTGCTGCAACTGTTGATACGATACGAAGTCCTAAGATAAATACGCAGAGCCTTATGATGACAAGAGATCGCCTATCGTTAGAAAGCCCCTTTTTTGCAATCTCCATTGTAGGATTTTACTATATGCCCGGGAAGACAAGTAGCTGAACGCGTTCTACGTTTGTATTCGCTCCCAGTCGAGCATATAATAATTCTTTCGTTAGTTTTTCTACTTAACTACGAGTATTTAGTTAATCTTAGTATATACGTCCTAATAATATCTTAAATCGATTGTTGCAGCTGTCCTCCATTCAAAGAAGATTCAAGAATTCCCGATGACAACATACCGAACGCAATAACATCGCCTGGAGACTTTGACTGCGGCTCACCAACATGCAACTATCGAGTAGTCGAGTGTAAACTCACCACCACAGACGAAATACGCCGAAGTGCCCCCGCCACGATAGGCATACATAAGATCTCAGAAAACAGGCATACCAGACCTGCCACAGTTTCTATAACTATACCTGACGAAGGCAAGGGCTAAAATTACTAGATATAGAGTCATTAGATAATTTTACATAATTAAAAAAATATATTATGGTCAAAGAGGAAGGAATTAAGAGAATGTGTTGGATTTATATTTGGCAACAGATTGGTAGAAAATGAACTGTTTTATTTTTAAGTGTGAATAAAATTACAACCTTATTGTAAATACATCGTAAACGAGATTTTCATCCCGCTGTAAATCCACAATAAATGCTTGTTCAAATTTGATCTCTGCTCAATAATCACTTTCGTCTTCCGCTACCTATCGCTCATATTAGTAGACACTCCTTCATTTGGAAATAGTTATAAAGGATACATCAATAATGTTCTTTATTTATTAACACTTCTTCGTCTTTTTGCTAATTACCAAGTTTGCAATTTCTATAGGTACTCAACCCCATTGTACAATCACAGAATCACTAATGAACTTAAATAATTGTTCATTAATGTATGTTTAATGTAGATAAGAAAATGTAATCCTATATACTTACTTAATATTAATAACAATGTAACTTTTTGTCACTATTAGCAATATTTTGCGCCAAATATGTAATTGTGTGTTTGATTGCAACTTTGTGTTAGAGCAAGGAGAAGAGAAATGTGGCAATTAAAATGTATTTATCTTCCTTCAGTCCTTCTCTGTTAAGCAATTATTGATCATAAGTATGAGACAGTGTTGTAATGCTCACTATGGTGGCATTCTAGTCGTATCGCTCGATATCATTTATTTAATGTATTGTAGGGGAAAGTAAACGAATAAACACTACGTTGTTGGCTCAGTAGGATAACCCTTTACTTCTACATGATATAGAAATTTGTCCATTGCGTTCATTTAAATTTAGCGTAAGTTTATTATTATAAGAGTACATGAATCCTGTACCCTAGTTTTTATAGTTCCGAAATGTGATATTTTTCATTTATTTTACACAATATCATGTACGTTGTACAAACAGTTTGAATACGTTTATTTCATTTATATTCGTTATTGGATCATTATCATTATTTTGATTAATGAGCCAAATAAGATGCCAAAATGTACATTTCATCGCGTCCATGATTGAGTATGTGTATGGTTGCTTTGTTTATGGATACATTGAATCAATAATTGTGCTCACAAAAGACAATTTAGTAGGAGGCAAGAATGTAGATAATATAACTATTATAATGTTGTAGATCACGCATATAAATTATTAGAGATTATGGTAGGTCATATATTATAATATTAACAATTTATAAGTTTGTGATGAAGGCATTTATTGGCCAAGTTATTCGAAATTATAGGAAATGTAATTTTTTATAATCATTAGTTAAGTGCCACGCCTAAGTAAGCTATTATTAATAGTAAACTTAATTAAGCTTATTTAATACTGTTATTATTATAAGAACGAAATGAAATACAAATTTTGAGTTAAAACATTATTTTTTATTCTCAATAATAGTAAATTCAAACACAACATACCTATTTATGGCCCACTACGGGGTCTGCGTCTCGTACCCCTTAACCGAAAGCTCCCCGAATACTCCATACAAGAATATGAATAGAAGTATGAGAATACTTAGGGTGCGTGACTATGAGATACAGTCCATGCCTGCCCTCTCTGGGTCTTATTTTAAGCGCTTATTTACTAACCAATCGAGCATTTGGATCGTACAGTAAAATATAGCTCATCGGTGGGCGGGGCCCCGATTTTGCTATACATTTTATACCTATAAGTACCCGGTGAATCACGGTAATGTAACTAATAGGGTTTTATCAGAAATAAATCATTATCTAGATCTTGCTTGTTATCCTTATTGGCATGCGAAATAACACAAAGAAAATCTTTCGTACTTACTTATCCGTGACGTCTTATTTATTTATATTTGGCGACTTATGGTTCTGCCCACCGCCGCAAAGATTAATGTTCTTTGCCAGTGTAGTGGAAAAATTATAACTCCTGGTTTATCGAAAGAAAAATGAATTTTATTATTCTTCTGATTATATAAAACAAAAAATGCTAAAAGTTATGTGTACAAAAAGCAGTATTTATGTTAAAACACAATTACTCTCACTAACGCATTCACTTGATTTTACCCGGGAAAATAGTGAAGTAACTGTGATAACGTAACGCTTATAACGAAATACTAGTGTAGTGTAGTCTATAGGCCGCCTTACCAATTATTTTTCACACTGGCAGGTATTCGTGTCGCCGCCATCTTGAATAAAATCTCTCGGTGGCATAAAGTGTATTTCCAAATAAAAATTTTCATGAAAATAAATGGTCGCTTCAAAAATTTAAACAATTTATAAAAACTACATCAATTTATAAATCACGTTTCTTATAGACTTTATCCATTTTAAGTTACTTCAAAATTTAAAAAGATCATTTATAAAACAAATCAGCTGTTATACGTCAATTGAGATCGATGTCAACAAAATTATATAATTTTGTTTAGAAAAACAGTGCAGTCTCCTTTTTTGAGTGTCATTTTGAAATTGGCAAACATGCAGATTCACTCAAATGTTTTCTTGGACAAATTGATAAAGTAGATGTGTTCAAAAAAGGCTCACAACATTGGCTACTTATTTGTGGATTTTTGTATAATGTAGTCCAAAATAATTCTAGTTATGGATCAAAACAATATAATAGAGTGCGGTGGTTTTTATTTTATACATAATTTTGACTCGGGGAACCTCGGACATGTAGAGAGAGTGCCCACAGAACTGATTGGTAAGTCGACGCTTGCTTGTTTTGTGTTAGAAATACAAAGTCCAAGGAGTAGTTTCTTATTGGTGCCAACCAGACGCCCTTCTCTGTCTTAAACAATTTATGGCTTGCAATGCTATTGTTTCTAATTACACACATGGACAGGACATATGAATAAATCAAACTAACTGTAGCAGCTATATTGGCCTTCCTTTGTCTGAAAAAAATACAAAAAAATGTTATAAAAAAAATATACAACTTAATGAGTAAATATGGAGATAATGATCAGAACATATTCTTTGACACCTAGGATTATATAGGTTGTCAATCATAAGCATTTGTACCTGAATTCCCACTAATACAATACAAAGTAGGTTGCATTAAAAACTTGTTTACAGTTCCTAGTGTGGTGAACCAAAAGGCGAATACGATAGAGACCCCGGACTATGAGTTCAATCTGTGGACGCGGCCAGACTGTGCGGGCACAGAGTTTGAGAATGGGAATCGGACCTGGTTCTACTTCGGGATTCAGGCCAGTGAGCCTAATGTACTGGTTAGTTCACCTATTTTAGTTTGTTAAATTATTTATTGGTGTGTCCGCTGTTTCATCTGATGGTAAAAGAATAGGGAGCCATACTGAGGAAAACTGTTCTAGAACTGTTGATGAAAGTATTGATAAGACACACTCTAGTGTCTTTGAACAAATCTAGCAATAATATAAATATATTTTCATTTACTAAGAAAATGAATAATTAGGTAACTACCTATATTTAAAAAACAAAAAGACTAGTAGTTTGCACTGCTACATAATATAAAGTAATTAATAAATTACCATTATATTTTCATTTATTAATTTCATACATATAAATACAATCCATTCTTCTTGACCAACTAGATTGTGGGCTTTCTTATTGAAGTTTGTTTCAATAAGACTAAATCACACAATCAACCAATAATGTTACTTAAAAATAAAGAAAGTGTTTATTATAAGAGGATACCACAGTAGCAATACAAAAACAGTAGGGTAAAAAAAACTTACGCAAAATTTCACATTAACAGAAACGTAAATAGAAAAGAAAACCTATGACGTCACAGTGTGTTTTTTCTTAGTAATTTTGTGTTTTGATGTTTAGTAAAACGTAACTGATTTGACTAGTTGGAAACCAGCCTATTCTGGATTTACGATGACTGACTGGTTGAATATTAGGCATAGGCTATCCCAGCCGGGACCTTAAACCTCAATCTGCAGCAGCTCCCATTTTACATGGGTAGCCTTTTCATTCAATGTGTGTGGTAAGTGTTCGGCGGGGTAAACTTTCACAAAGGTTTTTAGAAAGGATTGTGAAAGCATACAGGGCCGAGCCTGGCTTTTGCTGCCCAGTTTACACTGACTTTCAAGTTCACAATTAAGCCGCGTTTTCCACACTTCTATCCTCCTAAATCCTTCCTCCTTATAAATCCTTATAAATGAATACAGTGTAATATCTCTGCTTTCTCGATTGCTTAACTTTGTGGACATAGATATAGCTTCACATGAACTTGACAGCATCTGTCAACTATTAAGAAATTCGTATTCCGCACGAAATCCACATCTTACAATACAGTACCTCACATCTCACCTTACCTATACATAATATTCAAAGAAACTCAACGGCTTCATAATATTGTAGTGACTAACTGCCGTATCTGCAATTTTCGGTGAAACTGATTTGCACCTTTTGTAATTGTCAATGAAACACAAATCAATTTACCAAAAAAAAGATATGCGACGGTTAGTCAGGAGAGGGACGAAATGTTATTTTTACTGGGTTCTGGTGAGAGCCTTAGCGATCAACGGGAACTCGTGGATGCCTTCCGAAACAAATCTTCAACAAGTGACGTTAAAAGAAAACCTTCACCAATTGATCCTTAAAATAAAATATCGTAGCGTACAGTGTGTCTTATCTTTTGGATCACAAATTAAAATAGATTAAAGGCCTTTCAACCATGAGTTGGCAAGAATGACGCTACAAAGGAGTGTCACCGCTCTCAGTGGTTTACAGG
The DNA here is from genome assembly GCF_024362695.1 of Pectinophora gossypiella. Classification (NCBI taxonomy): domain Eukaryota; kingdom Metazoa; phylum Arthropoda; class Insecta; order Lepidoptera; family Gelechiidae; genus Pectinophora; species Pectinophora gossypiella. Next base: position 2,420,175 of record NC_065412.1, on the reverse strand, counting down.
CTTGCCACTCCGCATCCACATCCTCACTTGCAGAGTTATCCAACTTAAGTTCAGTATATAAAATACGGTAACATGGATGCTAACACAGTTGCCTTGACCGTTACAGACGGCGATACGGCTCACCACCCATCACGTTGGTTAGTTGGTGGTTCATCATGCGATGGCTGGTCTCTGTCAATCTCAGTTGGAAATATAGTCGTGAGGTTATATTTATGGTTGTTTCCGTCGTAGGTGCGGCTGAACCTGATCAACCTGAACAAACAGGGCAAGATGTACAACCAGGGCATGGCTCCGGTGACGCGCACGCTGCCTGGCAAGCCTCAGTGGGAGCGGATTCGCGATCGCCCTGTCCACTCGGTAACTATACATACGAGCGGGAGTCACTGCTGACAGCATCCCCATAGCACTATCCCGTTTTCACAGGGTCCGCATACCAAACCACATCATCCCCATAGCATTATCCCGTTTTTCACAGGGTCCGTTTGCCTAACCTGAAGATTTGACAGGTCCGGTTTTTTACATAAGCGATTGCCTGTCTGACCTTCCAACCCGCGAGAAAACCAGCCCAATGCACGTTAGGTCACATACCTCCGAAAATGCATTTCTTGAGAATGTGGGTTTCCTCACGATGTTTTCCTTCACCGCTGAGCACTTGATAATTATTTATGATCCAAACATGAATTCGAAAACAAATTGGACAATCATTGGTTTGGGCCTGTGCTGTATTCGAACCCGTGACCTCAAAGTGAGAGGCAAGAGTTCAGTTTACCAACTGGTAAACCTAAATCTGTAGCTTCCGGGTTAGAGCCCTCAGAGCTCCTCATTTGTCCGGCCAAATAATGTTGTTGTTGTTGGCCTCTCAAAGGCCAAAAGATGTTGAAGCTGCCATCTGAGGCATGCGTACAGTAAGTCAGGTCAAAAAAGGACCTGCATCCGGTAGTGTCTTGACCGGATTAGAATCCCTTGGAAGACAAAATCTTCTATCGATGTTCTTTATGGAACATTCGAATCATTTTGAATTCTCCCTTGGCGTACAGACGGACGACAACACGTTTACACTGACGTTCAAATACCGGACGTCGGACAACGTGAAGGCGACCACGTTCTTTGCGTTCACGTACCCGTTCTCGTTCGCGGAGCTCCAGATCGCGCTCAACTCCATCGACATGAAGATGTTGCCGCTGCCGCCGCCGCAGTCGCCCGACGACATCTACTATTACCGGGAGTGTCTCATCTACTCGCTTGAAGGTACCATTCTACGTCTTCTATCGTGTGGGTTGTACTGTAGACGACAGGTCGACATGGCAATTCTCTAGTAACGTGACGTTTTCAATATCGATATATTTTTATTATGTATGTAACAAAATGTGAATAAAATAATACCACGTTTTCATTTAAGTTAATATTTATTCATCTGAATCATCTAACGTATCGCTACAAAAACTTTGTAACAATTATTTTTCCGTTCAATGTCACAATTTTCTAACACTTTTCTAGCTAGTTCTCGAGCTTGAGAGTGAATTATTGGTTTTTTTGCTTGAACACGCGACGAAGATGCAACCGTAGCCATTTTTAAAACACAATAGTAATAAATTATGTGAGCGAGATTATAATCGATAAACGCGGTCGATACGGACTCGTGCGACACTAAGACTAAGACGCCGCGGGGACTGTGCGGGTGTGCGGGGCGACCCCGCCTCCGCGGCTCACCTCATGCCCCGATTGCCATGTCGACCTGTCGTCAACATTAGGTGGATTATTGAGCACCAAAGGCCCATACCATTCACCACACTATTCATGTTGACTCTTTATTGACTATACCTCTTTCTTTCATTCTTTATTAGTGGGCTTGGGTCCCGGGTTTGAATCCCGGTGGGTACTTACCACAAGAATCACTTAGTAATCTTTGTGACAAGGAGAACTATATATTATATGGTTAGGACATTGCAGATCACCCGATTGTCCAAAAGTAAGATGATCTAATTCGGAAGGCACATTAGCTGTCGATCCCGACTACTATTTACGACCACTTCTACTTTAGTTAACTGCTCAATAATTCACACACGAGAGAAGAATTATATAATTCTTTATTGTTTTACAAGCTGTTCCATGCATATCTACCTACGTAATTGGGTCGTGTACTAGGTTCAAGATAAATTATAAAATTCTGATTTCTAAATAAAGACAGATCTAAAACTAACAAAAAACATTTTATATATTAAACTAATTTATGAATTTTAATCAAGAAAAAAGTAATAATAAGTCCGACATTTTATCACGTTTTTCTAAGATGTCACAGTGTGCTTTTTCATACAAATTCCACAGTAATTTTCTGTTTCGACATTTAGAAAAAAGTAACTGTTTTGAATAGTAACTATTATATGTATTGTTTTATAATTATATATTATATTACGACCTTGTATTTTACAGTTTCGCAATAAGGGATTCTAATTGTAGAAGAATACTGTAATTAGCTTCTTACATTTTAGGCAATACGTATTACAAGACGACCAAATCAATCAAAATTCAATTTAAACACTTTAAAGTCATCGTTAACCTGCCGTAACTATCGGGTCAAACAATCGTGCCGTGTCAAATCGATGGTATCAAGGAATTTTCTCCTTTAGCCACATTGTATGCTTCGGCGAACCAAACATTTAAATACTTAGTAGTTGATTTCTCTTAATTGATTTTAATTAAGATCTTCATCAGAGGAGCTCGGTGGCACAGCGGTAAAAGCGCTCGGTCTGCGATTGTTGAAGTTAAGCAACATTCGCAATGGCCGGTCATAGGATAAGTGACCACAAAAAAAAGTTTTCATCTCGAGCTCCTCCGTGCTTCGGAAGGCACGTTAAGCCGTTGGTCCCGGCTGCATTAGCAGTCGTTAATAAACATCAATCCGCCCTGGGCCCGCGTGATGGTTTAAGGCCCGATCTCCCTATCCATCCATATGGAAGGCCCGTGCCCCAGCAGTGGGGACTTTAATGGGCCGATGATGATGAAGAGCTTCATATGCTTCTTGAAATGAAATAAACTAAGAGTAATGTTTCTCCTCGTTCAGGACGGCGGGTAGATCTGCTAACAATAACGTCACACCACGGGCTGACGTCGGAGCGAGAGGAGAGGCTCAAGCACTTGTTCCCTGAGAATCAGGACAGACCGTTCAAGTTCAACAACAAGAAGGTAAACAGGACATGTTCAATATGTTGTTTAATGTCTTATTATAATGCGTTTCAGATAAAAGCCCAGGTTCGTCAAGTAAAAGCCCAGGAGTCAAATATTAGGCATTTATCCTCAGAATTAAAACACATAATAACGGGTTCTTACCGCGTTTAAAGCAGGGATATGTGACTCCCGATATTTCGACACTGTTGCAAGTGCTGTTACAGTGCCGAAATATCGTGTATGATAATAATCGCGTAAACTTAAAACAATTTATCCTCAGAGACTCGCAATACACAACGAACCTGTTCATTTGGTTCTATATAAAATCTTGTCACATTTAAAGCAAAACCACATCGAAGCAATTCATCTAAAACAGCAATATTTCTATTTGACATTTGTGTGTATTGCGCACTTACTTTTATATGCGCAAATGTCAAATTGCAATATTGGTTTTTAGATGAATTGCTCCGATGTGGCCTTTTTAAACACCCTGGTTCCAATTTACATAGAAGAGAAATTGTTTATTATAAAAGGACGCCACACACAAAGACAAGACAATAACATCACTTAAAAATATTCACAAATCAATTAGGTACAAAAAGCATAGAGCATGTTCATTAGAATGATCATAAGGTGGTGGTGGACGTCCTGTGATAAGGGCCTCACTCAGCACAAGTCGCGGCGTGAACCACGACGCTGGTGTTTTGTGGACCCTGCTGGGTGAGGCATACATCAACCTTCTTTGAAGCTTACGTCAAAGTTCTTGATGACTTCAAAGTACTAATAAAATAATAACGATCTCCGTGGTCCAGTGGTTGAGCGTTGGGCTCACGATCCGGAGGTCCCGGGTTCGAGTCCTGGTGGGGACATATCACAAAAATCACTTTGTGATCCCTAGTTTGGTTAGGACATTACAGGCTGATCACCTGATTGTCCGAAAAGTAAGATGATCCGTGCTTCGGAAGGCACGTAAAGCCGTTGGTCCCGGTTACTACTTACTGATGTAAGTAAGTAGTCATCACATGAGTCATGCTCAATAATAACCCTGACACCAGGGTTGATGGGGTCGGTAATTCACCTCACAACCCACACGATAGAAAGAGAAGAATAAAATAATTAGAATTGTGACATATTTTACGGAACTGAGACAACATTTAACTAAAAATATCAATTTTTACACGTCCTTAATCATCACCCAGGTGATATTCATATCAGCGCGCGTCCACCCAGGCGAAACACCCTCAAGCTTCGTATTCAACGGATTCCTGAACCTTCTGCTGAACCGACATGACCCCATCGCGATACAGCTACGGAAGCATTACGTGTTCAAGATGATCCCCTTTTTGAACCCCGACGGGGTGGCCAGGGGTCACTACCGGACGGACACCCGGGGGGTCAATCTGAACAGGGTTTACTTGAATCCGTCGCTAACCTTGCATCCGACTGTATATGCGTCGAGGGCGTTGATCAGGTAAGTTGGAGCCAACGAGTACATACTTCAACTACTACCATTTATTTACGTCCTTATAGAGAGGAAATGCATAATATCATCCATTTGACAACGATGGGTGCAGAAGCATACAAATGCTGGAGCGAATAAAAATCTCTCCTAGCTTAATGAACCATACTAACGATATCGACCGATCCTTATGAGCGATAAGGGCTGATCGCCTTTCACCAGGCGTTGAAAGACCTGATGACCGAAATGACCGAACCGGAATGTATATCTTAGGATTTTATATCAAAAGTGACTGCTAATTAACTAATTATCTTCTGATTACTTGTGACCCTGCCTATATTACTGCTCTATACGGATTTGCTCCATATTATAAACCCTTACCGATTGTCTTAGAAAAGTAACAGGTAAGACAGGTTGTGAGAAGCTGCAGTAGTTTTAGGCGGATGAGACGTTCGTTATGTAATAAATGACGATTCAAAGTGTTACTATGTTACTTACTGAATAAAGATATTTTTGAATTTGAATTTGGCGATTCCTTTTCAGATTCTACCACTACGGCTGTGAAAAAGAAGATATATATGAGGATAGCAAAAGTTTTACCTCGCGCAGTATTCAGAACATCAGCGAAAGTGTAGAGGTATGTCTCGTTTTCAACCATAACTCGCATAGAATATTCTAGATTATCTTTTGTGACTACAATAACTTGATTTTCCTACAATAAAATTTGCGTGAAAAATAGAATAGAACAGAAATAGCTTGTTATAGACGCCACATACAAAAACAAAATAATAATTTAAGATTTTCACAAAACAATTACAAAAAAAGCAAAACGGGCGTTCGTCGAAATGATCATAATGGTGGTGATGGTGGACGTCCTGAGATAAAAGGGCCTCACTCAGCACAAGTCACGGCGCTGCTCCATAAATATGCGTTAATAGTGTACATAGATTATATAATACCAAATTTTACGCTTATCAGAGCCTCACGAAAAAAATCGTCTTCACTTGTTTTTATATTCCTTCGAAGTCCCAGACAAAAAAACTTTCCTTTTCATCAAAAAGTGACGTTCCTTTTTTGAAATTGCCAACACATGATCTAAGGGGTTGCCTGCCATATCTAAATACACCTCCCTAGCGATATCCCGTTTTTCTCAGGGTCCGCTTACCTAACCTGAGATTTGACTAGTTACATTTTTTATAGAACCGACTGCCTGGCTGACCTTCCAACCCGCGAAGGGTATACCAAGTCCATAATAGATTAGATCTTCCTCCAGATTGGGTTTCATCAAGACGTTTTTCTTAATCGCTGAGCACGCGATTATCTTATGATCCAAACATGAATTCGAAAATTATTGGTTTAGGTTCGTACTGAGATTCGAACCTTCGACTTCATAGTGAGTGTCAAGCGTTCTTCTAACTCTCAAAACCCTCAAAAAACAATATAAAAATTTAAAAAAGATTCCAGTATTTTAGTACATGAATTGAATGGCTGCGTCGGCTACGCTGTTCACAACTGTACTTTTTTTTTGTAAAAAAAGTGTAATCCTCATGGATACATCGTCGCCCGGGGTAGCAACGAGGTTACGTCAGACTCTTACCGACTAAACCCCTCCGATGGCCCTCTGCTGTGCATGTCAGGGAGCTCCGGGATCTCTGTCGAACGCACCGGTGCTCCCCTGGTACTTGTTTTTATTAAAGCGCATCCCGGGGTTGATCCCCACCCCTACGCCATCCCAGTTTTACAGCGCTTGAGGCGATGTCGCATTGCCGTCCCTCCCGGAGATCGTGTGTTGAGCGGTTCGGGCCCCCGCCCTTACCACCCACAATCCCCAGTGTCCCCTTTCAGTCGCCTTTTACGACAGGCAGGGGGTACCGTAGCCCTATTCTTACGCCCGGAACTGCAGGGCGGGTTCACGACTGTCCTACATCAACTTGGTATTTGTTCCAGTTGTTAGACGGTAAGAAGAAGAAAAGCGCCCAAGCGAGCACGACGTCGTACAAGGCGGGTGACTACCACAAGCGCTTGCTCAAGTCAGCCAGCGGGAACAAATCCTCCACCACATTGAAACAACCTTCCGACATGAAGCGGGACTCTTCACGCAACAACCCCGACCTAGCCGACCAGGTATACCTAACACTCTTTTGGAGTGACTTATTTTAGGCTGATTGTCCGAAAGTAAGATGATCCACGTTAAGCCGTTGGTCCCGGTTACTACTTACTGATGTAAGTATGCAGTCGTTACATGAGCCATGTCAGGGGCCTTTGGCGGCTCAGTAATAACCCTGACAGAAGAAGAAGACGATAAGAAGAAGATTGTAGACTTGCCTCAGCTTAGGGCTCTCATCTGGTGGTATATAACACTAGAATACTACTCTTGCTGTAGAAAATCTATCACGCGGGAGTAAATCCTCCCCACACTGAAACAACCTTCTGGCATGAAGTGAGACTCGTCACGAAATACAACATAGCATCGCGCCCGTGCCCCCAAAGAGGTAGGCAGAGGTGTATAATATATACACCCACTCCTCGGCAGCTATGTTTAAGTCCCTTGTAATAAATAGAGGGCGAGCCTATTGCCGTTAACCGGGAACAAATCCTGGAAACTACGTGATATCAATTATTTATAATCCAAACAAACCCGTGACACTAAAGATGTAAGTTAGTCTTGCTCTGGAAGGGCCAAGACACACCAATACCTATATCTATATACACATCAACAAGTCACGCAACCGCCTAGCCTGGCGGCGAAACGAGCTTTCGAGCAACCCCGCCACGTTAGAAAGACAATCTAAGAATGTACTAACACTTATTTGACTGTAGGGTGCGCTCCCACTGAAGCGAAGAGCAGTACTAATAGGCTAGCTTCCAGTTAGTCAAATTAGTTACTTTTTGCTTAACGTCAAATCACGAAATTCCCACGGAAATTGAATGTAAAAGCGCACTCGAGCCATCATAGAATGTCAGACTAAACCGTGATAAAATGTCAACCTTATTATTATCTCTTTGTTGATTTCAATTCATAAATAAGTTAAATAGAAAAAATGAAAAGCTTTTTCGTCATTTTTACATGTCCTCTTGTCGGTGTAGCATTCTCCATGCTACTTTTTAGGGACAAATAGGGCAGTGGTTTCCCTCTTGCCTTCCACCCAGCAGTACTCTGTCTGACGCGAGTGGGATGTGTGTGTGAAGTCCTTATTTAGTAAACAGTATTTCATAATTTATTTTTGACCTAGGATACTACCCAATCATAAAAGTCAATTCCACGAGAATGCATCCTGCAGAAGCATCACTGTTCTTCACAGCAATCATTACAACTTCACGAGTTCTAACGACGGAAGCCATCCATTTCAATACAAGCTTATATTATTAACGGCATATCGATTAGCCGATTGTTCAACACTCGTTGACGTCAATTTTATCTAAAGCCTTACTCGTGAAATTTGGATATTTGATTAAATCGGTTTTTTATTTGACAAGATAACATGGGATTTGAATGAACGATTTTCCAGTAGGTCGGATCAGTGGCGGCTCTAGGGCGGTGCGAGCGGTGCGACCGTACCGGGCGCCGAAATAGGGGGGGTTTAAAATCACCCAAGACTGGTCCACCCTGGCCGCAAACTATCTTCATCGGGTTGGATTGTGGCCACATAGAACTCGTACCGAGTGGCCGTTAGGTAAATTTCGGTGGCCGTAAACTGATCGAAAAAATTTGTATTTTAAGGGACTGAGGGGTGCCACTTTGAAATCTCGCACCACCTAAATATTTTGCTAGGGCCGCCACTAGGCCGGATGAAAAATACAATAAACAAAAAATTGATTCCCAAATGATTGAACACAAATACTAAAACATAACCAGTAAGATAATCCGGGGGTTTCAAAAAGCCACATCAAAGCAATTAATCTAAGAAAGTAATATTGCTATTTGATATTTGTTGACATTGCGCACTTACTTTTATATGCGCAAATGTCAAATTGCAATATTGCTATAGAGATGAATTGTTTCAATGTGGCCTTTTTAACCCCCCTAAGCACCCAAGCTTCACCGAGCTCCCTGATAGACTAACGTGATAGGTGGTGAAAGTGAAGGAGTGAGCAGTATCGCAAATCGTAATTCATAATAAACCTTCACCTCAGGTATGCGACATGAGCTTGCGCGAAATGCCCTCACAAACCAGTGACTCGTCATCAAAGCAGTCGACCACCAACCTGGAGTCCCCATCACTCCTCAACGAGCAGGTGCTCAAGACCTGCCTCGGCTCCAGCGTGCATCTCAGCACCAGCGAGGAGCTCACCACCCAGGTATTGCCCCGATTCCTGCAGACACCTAATTTTATTTTAAGTTATACCTGTCATTTTCTTATCCGCCGAAAAGGAAAGGGACAGATGATTGACAACTGTTAATTTTAAAATTAAAAAAATAGGTATCTCTCTGGTATGCAAACCGTTTGCCGTGTGCTGTCAAATTGATTCTGTCGGGTTATTAGCCAAAAGTAAAATTTTTTAGAAAGTTGTTTTAAATTTGTGTTTAAAATTGACGTGTGTTCCATAAATATTATGCCTGTCGATTACCCGTCCCTTTCCTTTTCGGCGGATAAGAAAATGACAGGTATAACTTAAAATAAAATTAGGCGGTGTGTGCTGGAATCAGCACCATTGTCGCTAACTAAAATAGAATAGAATAGAAATAGTTTATTATGAAAGGACGCCACACACAAAAAGAAAGACAACAATATCATATCAAATTTCCACTAAAACAATTACAAAAAAGCAAGAAGGATGTTAGTCGAAATGATCATAAGGTGGTGGTGGACGTCCTGAGATAAAAGGGCCTCACTCAGCACAAGTCGCGGCGTGAACCACGACGCTGATATTATGTGGACCCTATTGGGTGACGCAAGAACATCGCGTTCCATAAACATGTGTCCTTAAGGAAGCTTCTAGAGTTCATGGGGGCTAAAAGGTTGCTATTCGACATTCAAATTGCAATGCTGCTATTTATATGAATTGTTTCATTGTGGCTGTATTAACCCCCCAAATCTTTATTGCAAATCCTTAAAATCAATATCCTGTCTGTTTGTCACATACTGCCACCATTTCCCTAGCATTATCCCGTTTTCCCCGAAATTCGTCATACCTAAAGATTTGAAATATTTTTTCCAGCAACGACCAATATGTCCTTCCAACTCAAAGAGAAAAGCAGCTCAATTACAGGATAGGTCACATACCTTGAAAACACACTTCTCTATCACCGTTCGGTACTCTAAACATGAATATTCGAAAATAAACAAATCGAATTCGTACATAACTATGATGTGGTTTACAGGTTATATTTACATCGGATCTATATAGCACTATTCATCATCTCCCAATATTGTCCTCAATTTAAAGACAATAAAAAAAAATCGAACCGAATTGACAACATTTCATTTTTACTAAGGTGCCTTAAATCGAAAACCATTTCGAGATATTTCTATGATTTACACAAAACACATTTTTTTCAGATTTTTTAATTCAGTAATAATAGAAATATATTGAAAAATCCACGAGGTCAGAAGAGGAAGGCATAATAAGTTCAGACCTTTACATAAAAATTATAAAAAAAGTAAATGTCATACATAACATGACACTTTGTTTGCGACTTGTTTTAAATACGCATGCAAAGGTACATTACATTATACTGCCTTCATTCTATCAAACAAAGAATCCAATTTTCAAAAAATATTTTTTGTAACTTCTAGTGGAAAAATCTTGAAAAGAAAAAATACGTGTCTTCTATTTAAACAAGTACTTTCGAAATAGCACAAAAAAACCACGGCTTAAAAATTTGAAATGTTGTCAATTGAATCGAATTCAATGGTTTTAGATTTGATGGCATTATTTGAACTCTCCCCTTCGCCTCGTTCAGGTGGTGGATGCACTTTAATTTGTTGTGACGGGTATATTTTAAAATGTCGCGTGTTTCAGCAGGTGGCGGGCAACAACCCACTGCGGCCGCTGCGGGACGCGCTCAAGAACAGCATCAGTCTGCTCATGGAGTCCAACTCCTCGGTCACGGGGTATATCCGCATTTTTTATTATTTTTTAGTGACCACACTAACATTATCAGTAAATCATTGTTTAATCAGCCTGATTCCACTGCAGAGCAAACACTTTATTTTTATTGGAAAACCAATAGCTTTTTTTTTTTTTTCATTTTTGTGCCCAAGCATGCGATCGGTCGACTGACCATAAGCAGCTCTGATGGTTTGGTTTTAGTGGCGTGCAGGACAGGCCCCCTCGTTAGAAGGCTGCCTTCATTAAGGTGCTACTGTATGTTATCCCATATGTGCGTCCTTTTGAGGCGTCTCATATAGTGGTTATCACTTAAACTCCGGGCCAGACAGACCAATAGCTAGTGATACAAATTACATCTTATAAATATAAAAATATAAAACAAACAACCACGCACATATCCTCACATGCAGGGCTAACATGCGCATCGTGATAGAATTATTGATCGATTCAATAAATGTTGAAATCGATGAGATTTTTTTTTTTCCCTAACATGCGTGCCACGTGATTTTGTTCGTATTTTGACAGAACGACATGAATTATTTGAGTTCACATATTAGCACCAATCGACAAAACGACATAATTAAATCGTCAGAATCGATAAAATGACCGTGACAAAATTTTATCACGTCGCGCATATTATAACGTTGCCCTACTGGACATCTGTATTATAACTTTTCAAGGATTAGTACTTCGGATACCCCAGGAGAATGGCTTTGTCTGAATTATGGGCAAATACCAAAACCACGTTTACTTTCTGTCCTGCAACCGAAGTAGGGAGCATCCTCTACCACGATTCACTGCAGGCTAATTGACCTTACCAGAAATCCAATCTACAATATCTGGTTTGGTGCTCAAGATTCTAACAGCACAATTGACCATAGAAGCCCCTTAAGCACCTTTGTAACTCCTCTAATTACTCCGTCCAGGGACAGTGCGATGTCAGGTAAGGACTCCCGGCTGACCAACGTGAAGATGGGCTGGTGCCGCGACTGCCGTGCCGCCGTCTCCAAGCTGGAAGACACCATGCCCGGAATCACTGGCATGGTGCCGGGGTATTCCAACTATTCTGTGAGTATATTAGTCTGTGGAAACAGTGTTGGGTTTAGTCAAGTCAATTGCTAAAACTGAAGCCACATTATGTGTTATTGTGGCATATCTTATATAGACCGTGTATAATGACCACGTCCACTATCAAGACCCAGCTTTAACCTTCTTCTCCTCCTTCTCCTCCTTAAAGCCGAGATTTCCAGACACAATAGTTTGGTTGCCAACAATGGGGTGAGGATTTTAAAAGGACCTTCGGTCTTACGACTATAAGGCATCACGGAGCGTTGAAATCCTAAATAAATCATTTGTACGTCTGAAAATCGCAAAAGACAGCGCATACCCTATGTATGTGTATCTCCAACTTCACCTACTGGAGTCAGGGATATCATTGAGCCGCCGCAGGCCCCTACATGTCTGTCTACCCTGGTTTTAAATTTATATAAAATTACGGAGTACTTTAGAATAATCCTGTAGTAACCTTGACAAAATAAAATTCCCGCGAAGTCCATAGAAGTCTACCTTTATTTTGTTTGTTTCTGATCCCCTGCCAGGCTACCTTCCCTACTTATGCGCATTTCCAACAGTCACGCGAGCTCCAAACGTACCGATCAATTGACGAGTACAGGGAACACCAGAAGAAACAGTTCGAAGACTCGGAGGCTAAGGTTAGACTTAGCTGTCGTGTAGTCGTACAGTCATGGGCAATATCATGTACCCACTTTAGAACCCTATCCCACTATCATATTTGACATTTAATGAGACTTACGGTTTAATTTGTCAAAAAAGTTAATGTGACATGGTTTCAAAGTGTATATTAGTACTCGTGACCGTACCTACTATTTTTTTTATATTTTTTTATATATCAAGTAATAATGCCCGTACAATACAATAAATACCCCCATACACTATAACATTATTTTTGCATAGGTATCACTAGTTACTACAATAAGTAGCACTTATTAGAAGATAAAAAAAACGTTGCGATCCAAGCACATATGTACTCTCAACATATTTAGGAACACTTAAAACCTTTTCAGGAGTGCTATCTCAGTTTATGGTTGAAATCAGGCGACAGATGCAAGTTTCTCCATCGCTCAACTCCATCGCTGATACACTTCCATCTAGTAATTAGATATCACTGCCGACTGTACTTCAAAATTGCAACGGGATTCACCATCGGATCTTTTCGGGGTGTTATTAATAAACTAATCTCAGCTGAGACTGCCCTCAAGATCATGCTCAAGTTCCTGTTTTTATATGAGAACTGTCACATTGACATGATCTTGAGGGCAATCTCGAAGTTGAGATTAGTTTATTAATACCACCTTAAGTGTCAAAACTGGCCTTCTAGTAATCAGATATTCAAATGGGAGATTCAAAGAGGCACTTTAAATAACCCTGTGACCGTCTCTTGCAGCAAGCGGAACTTGAACGCGAGGCGAAGGAGCGGGATGACAGCGTGTACTTCTGCACCAACTGCTTCAAGCGGTACATGATCTCTGATAACAACGAGGAGATTGTAAGTACGAGTACACAGCTCACTCTTTCTTACTCATTCTTCTTTGTTTTGATAGCCTCAAACCTGGTTCACATTATTCTGATGATTCAAGTCCAGCGAGTGAATACAACGCCAAAATTTTACTGGAATGGTCCCTTACCAGTTCTTCTTCTATCGTATGGGTTGTGAAAACCTCATCAATCCTGGTGTCAGGGCTATTATTGAACCGCCAAAGCCCATGTAACGGCTATTAACTTACTACATCAGTAATTAGTAACCGGGACCAACGGCTTAAAGTGCCTTCCGAAGCACGGATCATCTTATTTTCAGACAATCGGTTGATCAGCCGAAAGCGTTTTTTGGTGATATGTCCCCTCGGGATTAGAACCCGGGACCTCCGGATCGTGAGCCCAATGCTCAACCACTGGACCCGGTAGCCAATGGCTCATTCCAGTGGAAAAATAATAATTTATTGAGTCTCTTGTTAGACTTAGCTAGATATATAACATTGTTCATACAAAGCTACCTATTGACAATGTTATATGGGTCAGGTGCTGACGATGCAGGTGTGCGACACGGTGTCAGTGGCCAGCGTGGCCGTGTCCGCCGGCGACAGCGGCTCCATCCGCGCCGACAGCCCGCCCGGCGCCCACCCGCACACCACCGGGGACACGCTGCCGGTAACTATGTACACAGCCTATACGCACACAGATTAGACTCACTCAGATTATACGCACTGAGATTATACGCACACAAACTATACGCACACAGACTATACACACAAAAGCAACACGAACATTGACTATGCACACTCAGACTATACATAGAAGACTATATACATAGATACTATACTCACAGACTATATGCACAGATATTATAGATATGATTGGATCATAAATGATTATCCAGTGCTCAGCGGTGAAGGAAAACATATTCTCGAGAAATGCATTTTCGGAGGTACGTGACCTAACCTGTATTGGGCTGGTTTTCCCTTCGCGGGTTGGAAGGTCAGACAGGCAGTCTCTTCTGTATAAAACCGGACCTGTCAAATCTTCAGGTTAAGTAAGCGGATCCTGAAAAAAACGGGATAATGCTAGAGAGATGATGATGAGACTATATGCAGAGATACTATACGCACACAGAAGTAACGAATTTTGTTATACTTGTGGTTACATTGTAAGAATCAACAAATCCTCGTACATGTTTATAATCTCTGCCCAGCCCCCACCGCCGCCCAAAGAAGAGAAGAAGCCTGCGCCCCGCAGCTTCCGCAAGAAGCCGGCAAACAAGCCCCCGCCGCCGCCACCGCCACCCAAGGAGCCCGAATCGGGGCTTTACCTCTACATTGATCTGCATGGACATGCTTCGAAGAAAGGTCAGCATTATCGTAGTTTGGCGTCGTCATGGTATTGAGTAAACCAGGTATGCTCAATCCTATGACAAGCCATTGCTAACCCTTTGATGACGTAAGTGTTACCATTAAATAAGAGAGGGGTAAGACGAGTATGTGCGCCTGCATTTTGCGCGAACGTCTGCGCACCTTAATATATCCTGCGTACCTGACCGCTTCCGTTTACTCCGTTTACCATTAAATTGATATCTCCAACATTCTAAGGACGTAAATTTCATTATTGAAAATTAAATTAATTACTGACTTATGTATTTAATTACTATTACTTGTCACATATGTAAAAATCATTAAAACTGTAAGTAAATCTTTTACTAAAAGTTCAAAATTTCCTTGCAAATAAAATTAAAAACATTAGTTATGCAAATGGCAACACAGGGCGAGATGACGTCAGCTGGGCTAACCTTGAAATGTTAGCTGTCATTTTTGAGCATACCTGGTTTTCTTATACCATAGGCGTAGCGGTAACCAAGGACGAAGTACTCTTTTAAATTTATTTCATTACTAGCAACCTGTCCCGGCATCGTACGGGTAGTGTATTGTGTTTGGAGTGGATAGCTTTAAAAATAAAATGTTTTCCCAACTTACACCCTCTATTTCACCCCTTTGTAAGGGTTGTTTTGAAAAATAATTAAATACACTTTATTTCAATAATGAGCATTTTCTAGTAATTTCGAAACCCTACTATTAAAACTATAAAAGTTTCATACAAACTTTGCCACACCTTTTTTACCGCCTTAGGGGTTGAATTTCGCTAAATTTGCCATCTTAGTAAGCAATTACGTTCTAAAAGGAACCCCCATGCAAAATTTGAGTCTCCTAGCATTTGTAGTTCCTGAGATTTCCTGATGAATGAGTCAGTGAGTGAATGAACTTCACTTTTGTAATATAGATTCAGAAAGCCTTATGTCCTAGCACGGCTTTGAAATAGACTACTCTGCGGGCTTAGCACCGTAAGCGCGCGACTCTATCTCGCCTCGACAGACGTCACCCGTCACTCTCTCACGGTACTGCACAGAGAGAGACAAATGATATCTGTCTGTCGGGGAGAACCAGTCGCGTGCTTACGGTGCTAGGCCCTCTGGACGCCATGCCACTCGGGACAGACAGAATACAGCGGGGGCGGAAAGCAAGAGGGAAACCACTGCCCTGTTTTTCCCTAAAAAGTAGCATGCAGAATGCTGCACCGACAAGAGCGTGGCTCTTAAATTGGTGGTGATGAATCCTTACGTGCACCACTCCTGGTCATGAATAGAATAGAAATCTAGAAATCATTTATTTTAGATATAAGTAGGTATAGGTACACAGTAGAAGTGAACACAATAATTAAACCTTATTTCTAAAAAGGGACGTCAGCTCTGCAATATGTTGTGACACTCCGACATTGAGGGAGATCCATAACGCTGATTTTCAGCTGTGCCCCCAAAAAAAATGCTTAAATCTAAACAATAATCAAACAAATTAAAATTAATGAACTGTGTTAATAATGTGTGGATTACAATGCATGTAGAGGGTGTATTTGCGTGTGTTTGTTAGGATGTGTGTGCGTATGTTCGTTAAGAGGGTGTGTAAGAGTGCGTGTGAAACGTATGCCCCGAATAGTTAGGATAACTATAGGTAAATTTCGGTCACGTAAATAAATTGTTGCTGGTTGTCATACAATTATGAAACCAGTTAAATATGAGATAAGGTTTTGCGTATAGAGAGTAGGAGGTAAAATAACAATTAAAATTTGAAGATAAGGATATTTTTGGCAGAATGCAGCTGTATATTAATTACAAATGTCTTAATTTTATTTTTAAATGATGATCCTGCTACACCACTTTGCGACTATTTGCCTCAGGTATCTTCATGTATGGCAACCACTTTGATGAGCTGGAGTCGTGCGTGGAGTGCATGCTGCTCCCGCGCATCATGTCGCTCAACAACCTTCACTTCCACTTCTCCTCGTGCAACTTCACTGAGAGGAACATGTACCTCAAGTATGTATACTTTTATAAAAATATTCCTTTTGTAAAGGACTTTGTCACAATCACCCGTGGTTACGGAAACTCTCAAACAAAAATTTAAACATATAAAGCTTCGATTCTATACAGGGTGTTAGGGACATCATAACGAAAACTTTGAAGGATGATTCAGACGATGATTCTGAGTTGATATCAAGTAGAATTTTCAACAAATATTTTTGAAAAAGTGTGGAACTGAAAATAATTTAACAAAACACTAAAAATGACAAGAAAACTTGATATCAACTCAGAATCATCGTCTGAATCATCCCCCTCAGTATTTGTTACGGTGTCACTAACACCCATATGTACTTGCATGTGCTTGTACGAGGTGTTAGTGACATCGTAACGAATACTGAAAGGGATGATTCAGCGATTCTGAGTTAATATCAAGTGGAATTTTCCATCGCCTGTCAATATTTATCATCTCGATAGATGAAAGGTGTCTATATGTGAGGGATTGGATCAAACTGTCTCACATACCTAATTGTATGTTTGTCGTTTCATGTTAATTACATAGTTCATGAGGAGCTCGATGGCGCAGCGGTAAACGCGCTCGGTCTGCGATTGTTGAAGTTAAGCAACTTTCGCAAAAGCCGGTCTTAAGATGGGTTACCACAAAAAAATGTTTCATCTCGAGCTCCTCCGTGCTTCGGAAGGCACGTTAAGCCGTTGGTCCCGGCTGCATTAGCAGTCGTTAATAACCACCAATCCGCACTGGGCCCGCGTGGTGGTTTAAGGCCCGATCTCCCTATCCATCCATAGGGAAGGCCCGTGCCCCAGCAGTGGGGACGTTAATGGGCTGGTGATGATGATGATGACATAGTTCATAATTTATTTACTAACAACTATGGGTGGAAAAAAATATCCGAAATAAAAGTTTTGAATTTGGAACGCCTGTGTTGAGGACGTTTGTTGACTATTCCCAACTGTCCTCAACAGAGACCGCCGCGACGGCATGTCCCGCGAAGGCTCTGGCCGCGTGGCGGTATACAAAGCAACCGGGCTGGTCCGCTCGTACACCCTGGAATGCAACTACAACACGGGCCGGCTGGTCAACGTGCTCCCGCCGACGGTCCGCGACGGCCCCGGCAGTGCTTCCTCGACCAATGGCGCGGTCCCGCCCAAGTACACGCCTCACATCTTCGAAGAGGTAAACCCCTTCCAGGTTTGTGCGTCGCCCGATGTGTGTAGTTGCTCGTTGTTGTTAGCCAAATTGTAGTCTACGCTCATTTCGTAAAGATACATTGGTGCTAGTTCCTTTAAATACCATCTAATTTTATTTTAAGTTATATCTGTCATTTTCTTATCCGCCGAAAAGGAAAGGGACGGGTAATCGACAAGCATAAAGTTTATGGAACACACGTCAATTTTAAACACAAATCTAAAACAACCGTCTAGGGCCAATAACCCAACAGAATTAATTTGACAGCACACGTCAAACGGTTTGCATACCAGCGAGATACCTTTTTGATTCGCCCGGGTTACTCATTCATTTACTCATTCTTTCTAAAATTAAGAGCTGTCAATCATCCGTCCCTTTCCTTTTCGGCGGATAAGAAAATGACAGGTATAACTTAAAGTAAAATTAGGAGGTGTCTGCAGGAATCGGGGCCATTGTTTGAGGTTTACGCGGTTATTATCATAATTAAAACACATAATACCGGGTTCTTACCGCGTTAGGTAGTTCAGTATTGTATGTTTTAATTATGATAATTGTCTAATTGAAGGAAATTAGTATGCCCACTTTACACGGAGTGTTTTTGATTTATTATTTTGACAGATTTCGGTTTTATTTTTAGTACGAAATGAGCCCGTTTTAGTTAGGTTTTTCATCCTGTATAATGTAATTCTTTGGATCCGATTCAGTTTATAACATCTTCGCAATCTAAAATAGGGTAGTTTCCAACTAGTCAAATCAGTTACATTTTACTGAACGTCACAACACGAAATTACTATGGAATTTGTATGAAAAAGAAAACTGTGACATCGTAGAAAATCGTGACAAAATGTCGCACTTACCTTTTTCTTTATTAATATACGTTTTCTTTTTTCTATTTATACCTTTAGATCTGTCCTTATTTAGTAATCAGAGTTTTATAATTTTTCTTTAACCCAGGAAACTACCCGATTGTAGATAGGTTTTTTTTTAATTGTGGGCATTTTTGTATTGAAACATATTTTTGGAATGCTCGGATCAGCACAAACAAAACACTGCAACGATATTAATAGTGGTTAATCGTTTTTAATTAATATTTCGGACTTACACATCGTGCGTTTTGCATAAATACTGGGCGTTGGACTGAAATTAATTAAGTTTAATATAAAGATGTTATAAATTGTACAAGTAGACAAAAAATATTTCAGATGAGACTACAAAGCAAATGGAAAGCTTTTCTGGAGGTTTTCGAAGACATAGACCCTTTGGAGGTTTGTCCACCACTCATTATATCCAGTATAACATATGTATTATAGAGTTGCTACTTTGCGTAACTGTATGTAGCTTATTGTACTCTCACTAGATAGTGCTTTGGTCTACGCTTATATACCATGCAGTATCTTCAAAAACCTCCAGATTTATACAAAACATCGTATATATACTACAACACACCGTATACAGCCACAAAATGATTAATTCTGAAGTAAAGTAGAAAATCTAGAAAAAGGTACAAAATGGGTCATATCTCCTAAACCGTAAATAATTGCTGAACATACATGGGAGTGTTTCTGGTAGCTAATGAGCCCCTCTATCTATTTTTTCTGTGAACTTCTTGGCCACCCTGTATATAAGTATTTGTTTATTTATACAGCTTAGATATATTGGTGCTAATTCCTGTAGACACCATCTAATTTTATTTTAAGTTGTATGTGTCATTTTCGTATCCGCCGAAAAGGAAAGGAACAAGTAATCTACAGCCATAAAATTTATGAAATACACTGCAATTTTAGGCACAAAATTAAGACAACCCTCTAAAAATTTTACGTTGACCAATAACCCGATAGAATTAAGTTGACAGCACACGTCAAACGCTTTGCATACCAACGAAAAACCTATTTGATTCGCCCGGGCTACTCATTCATTTTAAAATTAACAGCGGGCTTAGCACCGTAAGCACGAGACTCTTTCTCGCCGCGACAGAGATCATATGTCTCTTTCTGTGCAGTACTGTGAGAGAGTGACAGGTGACGTATGTCGAAGCGAGAAAGAGTCGCACGCTTACGGTGCTAAGCCCGCTGTTGTCAATCATCCGTCTCTTTCCTTTTCGGTGGATAAGAAAATGACAGGTTTATGTTAAAATAAAATTATGAGGTGTCTTGCAGGAATCGGGGCCATTATGTGTCGAACAGGAGTAACCGTTAAAGTTATGCTGGTCGTTGTTATGTCACATGTGATAAAATCAGATTATGGTGTGTTGTAAAGGGACGCATACATTTCCTAGTATTTTTGAGTAACTTTATATTTTTAAATTCAAATTCAAAAATATATTTATTCAGTAGGTAACATAGTTACACTTTGAATCGTCATTTTTTACATAAGGAACGTGTCATCCGCCTAAAACTACTGCAGGAGCATTCCATGGTCACGTAACCGACATTCGTACTCCTTTTTTAAAGTTTACCAGTCTGTAAAACTTTAACAGTAACCTATAGAGAGTAATGAATGATATTTCCTTATAGATAAATGGTTGGTTCATAAAGGTATACCACATACTTTTATTATATATCACTATGTGCTGAGTTACCAGTACAATAAAAAGCGTCACGTAAGCGACATCAAATCTACCGCGTTTTGAAAGCTGACTGTAAGTTTGAAAATTTCAGCGAAATTATTAATAATATGGAAAGGGTTTAATAACATAATACAAGAATATGGTACACATTTTTATTTTCAACAAAAAATATACTTCTTACGATTATCATTTCCAAAAAAATCTAACAAAAATGCTGCGTCACGTAATCGACAAGTTTGTCACGTAAGCGACACGTACGAATTTAAAATGTACAGCTTCTCACCGCCTGTAAAGCCGGGGAAAAGAAGCTGCAAGAAAAACCTCGGCACAATCCCTTGATGTTCTTAATAAAAACATAAAATATTGTTATACAATTTAGTAATTTGGCTGCCTAATAATAAACGTAACGTATACGCTCATAAGCTGACTACAACCCAATGGAGGTAGTCAGAGGGTACATCCATCGCAAGATGAACTAAGTACCGACGTGTCGCCGAGCTTTCTGTTAGACCAGCGTGATAGGTGGTGAGCCGTATTGCCGTCTATGACGGCCGAGGCAACTGTTTTAGGTTATATTTTACTTTGTGGAAGGTTTTGTTTTTATTACACTGCTTAATGCATCAATGAGTGGTACTGTCCTCACGCTCCCTATGCTTGGTATTTTAAATATATATATGGGTTGTTCTTCTTTTTTATCGACAATGATCTGTCCTTCGTTCTGCTTCTGATAAGTTATGTTTTAGAATTTTATTTCATGTTTTGATTGTCCAAAAATATAGTTATCTTATTATACTCAAAATACAAGCAAAGTACTAATCGGTTCCTCAATTAGTTATTAACGTAGCTTGATCTTTTTTAACAAAATTATGTGACAGAGTGGTAAATTGAAATGCTGTCTCCGATGAAAAGGGCCACTCTGTCACAATATTTTTTGGAATGCGCCTGCAAAGAAAAGTATGTTACCAAGATAAAGAGAACCACTAAATAGTCCTCTACAGACACATCTTTATATGATGTTTTAAAATATTTATTGCCGTTATAATTTTAAAGATGTTAAATCCGATAAATCGAGAAAATGTCTTTTTATTGTCGATAAAAAAGAAGAATGACCCACATACCTCTTCAAGCAAACACAAAAATAATACAAACATAGCCAGCTAGGACTAAGTGTACAGTCAAGAGCAATATAATGTACCCGCTTTAGGTCTCTGTCGCACTAACATATTTGACATTTAGTGAGACTTACAGTTCAATTTGTCAAAAAATTTAATGTGACGTGGTACCAAAGTGTATACATATTAATGCTCGTGACCGTACTATATACTTCTGCCTGTGATACAGGCGCGATGAGTTTTAACTCATTTTTTTAGAAATAGGTGGAGTACGCTATCCGCTTTTATGTATAGTCATGAGTAATATCATGTACCCACATTAGAACCCTGTCGCACTATCATATTTGACATTTAATGAGACTTACGGTGTAATTTGTCAAAAAAGTTAATGTGACATGGTATCAAAGTGTATACATATTAGTACTCGTGATCATACATAGCACAGGGGTTTAGTCCTCAATATAACGTACTATTTAGAAGTAACAGATTAGAAAATTATAAGGATTAAGATTAATATTTTACCTCTACGTACTTGGTACATCTTCATGTTTAGATCATAGTTGTCATATACTTACCTGAGAGGGAAAATATCGTGAAGAAAACCCACATACTTAGAAATGTGTTTTCGGAGGTATGTGACCTAGCACGTAACTGAGTTGGTTTCCCTTCAGGTTGTAAAATCCGATTGGCAGTCACTTCTGCAAAAAACCGGAAAAGACGATTTGACATGTCTAGTTAGGAGGCGAACCCTGTAAAAACGGGACGCTAGTATAAAGATGATGTAGGTACTTAGACTTACATACTTGTTGTAAGATTTGTATCGCAAGATGAACTTAGGGTTGTTTTAATAAACCAATCTCAGCTGAGAATATCAATGTTACAGTTCTTAAATAAAAACAGGGACATGAGCATGATTTTGAGGGTAGTCACGAAGCTGAGATTTGTTTATTAATACCACCCTAAGTACCCACACCTCGAGCTTTCTGTTAGACCAACGTGACAGGTAATGGTCTAACAATATAACCATCAGTAATAATGTAACCATGTTGCCTCCAGGTGGGTCGTTCCCTGGGCGCGTCCATCCTGGACCTCACGGGGCAGCACCCCAACTCGCGTATCCCGTGCTCCGAGCACCGCAACCTGGCCGCCGTGAGGGACTGGCTGCGTGCGCATACGAAGACCATGCGGCCGCAGGTACGAGGGGCGAACGAGGGGCTACATCTAGGCTTTGAAGGAATGAGGATAAAAACTAGAAGTTCAAATGTAGGCGGCAGCACTGTTGACATTTTGACAGTTCTCCATACTGTATAAACAACCTCGGTGGTCTAGTGGTTAGAGCGTTAGGCTCACGATCTGGAGGTCCGGGTTCGATTCCCGATGGGGACATTGTCGAAATCACTTTCGACAAGGACTTTTCAGGCTTGAATCACCTGATTGTCCGAAAAAGTAAGATGATTCCGTGCTTCGGAGGGCACGTTAAGCCGTTGGTCCCGGCTATTAGCCGTAAAAACACCTCCACCAACCCGCATTGGAGCAGCGTGGTGGAGTATGCTCCATACCCCCTCCGGTTGATTGAGGGGAGGCCTGTGCCCAGCAGTGGGACGTATATAGGCTGTTTATGTATGTATGCCATACTGTCCAGCTAAAGATCGTGAAAAGTTGCTATAATATGTGGAGCAACATGGAATGGAACGTTTATTATTATTTGTTATTTATCTTTAAGATTCTCAATATTTTTAAGAAATATTGGTGTACTAATGAAATACACGGGCCTAGGCCAAGTGTATTTCAGTTTCAATGTCTGGTTCAGTCAAAGTTTGGTCGACGTCTGTTGGAGTAGCGATAGGTATATTATTATTATGTATCCTGAAGGATGAGTTACGAAAAAGAAAAGCCATCAGTTGAAAAAAGACAGTTTTGGTTGAGAATATTTCCGATCTTTAGGGAATAAATATAACACTGATTTTGCAGTCTTCTTCCATCTTCTATCGTGTGGGTTGTGAGGTGAATTACCAACCTCATCAACCCTGGTGTCAGGGTTACTATTGAGCCGCCATAGGCCCCTGACATGACTCATAATAACGACTACGTACTTACATCAGTAAGTAGTAACCGGGACCAACGGCTTAACGTCCCTTCCGAAGCACGGATCGTCTTACTTTCGGACAATCAGGTGATCAGCCTGTAATGTCCTAACCAAACTAGGGACCACAAAGTAATTTTTGTGATAATATGTCCCCACCGGGAATCGAACCCGGGACCTCCGGATCGTGAGCCCAACGCTCAACCACTGGACCACGGAGGTCGTTGCAGTTAAACGCTGCGCCAAGGGTTATAGTTCAAAAATATAACCAAAACAATATGTTTGTTTACTCAAATAGTATGGGGACCTGCCAAAATTTAAGAACACTCAACAGTAGCGACACCTGTTGGGAGATATAGGTAGTTTTTATCCTCATCGATAGAAGCGTGGTATAATAAAACCAGGTATGCTCAAAAGTGACAGCTCACCACGCACACTTCATATAAACAACCTCGTTTTACACAGACACTACACATTGACGTTATCGTACACGTGCATCTGTGTGTGTGACGTCTGACGTCATACGATTCAAGTCTAAACTACGTTCGAGGGGGGTGAGGTAAACCTAGCTCAGACGTTGGTGGGGAGTGGAGAGTTGGCGTTCTATACAGGGTGTTAGTGACATCGTAACAAATACTGAGGGGGTTGATTCAGACCATGATTCTGAGTTGATGTCAAGTGGAATTTTCCGTCGCAAAATTCATGATTTTTTTTTAGTTTTTTTTAAATTATTTTCAATTCTATACTTTTGCGATCAAAAATTCATCATCATTCATCATCCCTGAAAGTTTTCGTTACGATGTCACTAACACCTGTATGTCATCATCATCATCAATTTAAGAGCCACGCTCTTGTCGGTGTAGCATTTTCCATTCCAGTCTATCAAAGGCCAATTCCTTGACTTCCCTATAAGACACGACGTTAACCTTTTCTTTAATCTGTTCCATGTAAGCTCTTCTTGGTCTTCCCCTTCCTCTCTTTCCTTCCAGCTTTCCTTCTATGATGTTTTTAATGAATTCGTCGTGTCTTATTAGGTGTCCAATCATCTTGCCTCTTCTGTCCTCAATAATTCTCAGTATTTGTCTCTTTTCCCTTACTCTTACTAGCACTTCCTCATTTGTAACCCTTTCTGTCCAACTTATTCTTTCCATCCTCCTCCAACACCACATTTCAAAGGCCTCGAGTCTCTCTCTGTCCTTCTGTGTCAGTGTCCAAGTTTCACATCCATAGAGGGCTATACTCCATACGAAGGTTTTGACACATCTTTTTCTGATAGATTTGGCAATCCTAGCCTTGAATATGCACCCTTTGTTATGGAAAGCTTGTTTTGCCATTGCTATTCTGGTTTTAACGTCTAAAGTACATCTTGAGTCATTCGTTATTATGCTGCCTAGATACTTAAAGTTCTTTACATTTTCAATCGGGATATTATTTAACTTAATTATTTGGCTGTCTATTTTTGGAGTTTTGGAAATTGTTAGAATTTTGGTTTTACTTATATTAATTTTAAGGTCGTATTTTTCAAAAACTGTGTTCATTGTGTTAAGTAGGGTTTCTAGGTCTTCTTTATTACTGGCCAGTGCCGCAATATCGTCTGCAAATCTGATACTAATTATATTCTGTCCATTTATTGTTATTCCGTTACTGATTTTAGCTATTTCCTTCATGGCACCCTCTATGAAAATGTTAAATATTAGTGGAGATAAGGAACAGCCCTGTCTTACACCTTGCCGTACTCTAGCTTTTCTCTTCACTTCTCCTATTTCTACGACAGTTTCCTGGTGTTTATATAGTTCGTATATTATCCTTCGGTCTCTATAATCCATTCCTACTTCCTTCAACCCCCTCATCATTTTCCTCCAGTTTACCTTGTCAAAAGCCTTTTCAAGGTCTATAAAAGCCACGCTGGTATCCATGCTTAAATCCAATCTCCTGTCAATTATCAGTCTTAAAGCTAATATTGCTTCTCTTGTACCTTTCTTTTCCCTGAACCCATACTGGTCATCTCCCAGACATCCCTCAGCTTTAGGTCTCAGTCGGTTTTGAATGATTTTAAGTAAAATTTTTGAAGCCTGTGATATTATGCTCAGTGTCCGGTGTTCTTCGCATTTCAAAGTATTTGGTTTTTTTGGTAATGCCAAAGTTTTACTAACTTGAAAGTCTGTTGGTATTTTGCCAGTTGTATACATTAGATTGATTAATTCGTAAATTTCGTTCAAAACTAAGGGGTTTGCAGATTTTAGCAATTCTATAAACAACTTGTCGTCTCCGGCCGCTTTTTTATTTTTTAAACTGTTTAAAGCTTTATCAAATTCCTCTCTCAAGATGTCCGGGCCACGATCATCCTCTTCCACCTCTTGTTCATCTTCTATATCGTCCTCGGTTAGTCCATCTTCCATCTGTATGTATAGGAAGAATATTCCTTATTCTATAGTGAACATTTCAAGGTTAGCCGTGCTGACGTCATCTTACACTCTGTTGCCATTTTGTAAAAAAAAAAAATTACCCACGACTAATGTTTTTAATTTACTTTGCAACGCAAAATATTTACTTACAGTTTTAATCTCTCTTATATATAATGTGACAAAGATAGTAATCAAATGGCTAGCAATAGCGGCTTATCATAGGATTGAACATATCTGGTTTTATTATTTCATGGATATAAGCATATCCCATACAGTTTTATTCCTTTAACTTTTTTGTTCGGCTAAGCATTCCTTTAATAATAAAGGAGAGAAGCATAGACAATAATAATGAAAGGAAGTAATAGCGGTATATGAATTAAAAAAAATCGTATCCGCTTGAAATTAAAGTACTTAAAAGAAGTTCACGTAACGTAACATTTTAGTTACAAATGGTAACATAATCGTATTTAATTTTTCAGTGTTAAACTACTAAATAAAACATCAGCCTTATAAATAATGCCAGGGTAAGAACCGGAGTGATTCGTGTTGTCTATTCGATCAAATAACACCATACTTTAGAGGTACTAAAACTCATTTGAAGCAGTTAGCGAATCACGACTTATCATTGGGCATCGAAATTCTTAAATATTTAGTTCGATGCATGAGTCAGTTGCCACTGAGAGATGCGTTAGTGCTGTGATCATTTTATCTTATTTAGACTGAAAAAAATTCGCTATAAAAGGTGTTAGTGACACCGTAACGACAACTTTCATGGTTTCATCGGAATGACTCCACTTGATATCAACTCGGAGCATGATTCTGAGTTGATAACAAGTGGAATTTGCTGTCGGAAAATTTATGAATATTATTTATTTATTTTAAATTATTTTCAATCTCATATCGTGCGTTAAGCTGCATAGAACCAAAATTAAAAACAAAAAATATTGAATGAATGACAAATATGAATTAAATTATTAAAAACATCAATGTAAATCGAACGACATATCCATTTCCGCGCAGCAAAAACCCAAAATCATAAACATATATTATCCGACAACTAAAACACCAACTATCGTTTTAGTACAATCAAGTAGACTTTCTATTTATGTTTTCGTTACGGTGTCACTAACATCCTGTATTTATCTTGGTCGGTACCTATAATATTTTCCACATTTTTTAACGTGCGGAAGGGCGAGACGGTACTGTCGCATTTCTTCGCTAGACTCGATGGCAATTAATTCGCGCGACGTAGATACGATGCGGTGGTACTGAGGCGGCGTGTGTTGCAGCTGAACATGCCGCGGCTGCGGCCCAAGACGGCGTCCCCGCCGCGCGTGCCGCTGTACGCGCGCTCCAAGCAGAAGGTGACGGACGAGCGCAAGGAGAACGCGTACGCGGCCGCGCGAGAGCCCGGGCCCGCGCGGCCCGCCGGGCTGGCGCCGCGGCCCGGCCTCGACCTGGTCAACGCCAACCTGCGCCTCGCCAAGCGCAGCGAGCCCGCCAAGGCGCCCGAGCGCGCCAAGTACCTCGCCGACCCCGAGCCCAAGCCCAAGACGCTCGCCACCAAGCGCCGCAACATCCTCGGCATCCGCAAGCCCAACGCGAGCAAGACGCAGGTGGGCGCGTCCAAGGCGAAGCTCAACCGGCGTTCCGCCGACGACACGGAGAGCCCGCGGGCGTCGCTGGCCTCCAAGCTGGGCAAGCGCAGCTACGGCCGCGCCGGCCGCGGGCGGCCCGCGCCGCCGCGCTGCCGCGCCATGGCGTCGTCGTCGTCCGACGACATGCTGAGCGCCGGCGGCTGGGAGGACGTGGCGGGCGGCACGGCGCTGGGCGCGGGCCGGCGCCGCGCCGCCTCGGGCCCGGCGCCCGCGCACCTCAAGAAGATCCGCCTCAAGAGCGGCCTGTAGCGCCGCCCGCGCGCCCGCCCACGCCGCCCGCCCCCGCCGCCGCCCCGCCCGCCCGCCGGCGACTCTCCGCACTCCGTGTAACTTATGCCATTCAAATCTACTTGTGCTCTTTACTTAGTTTAGGAATCGTTATCTCCAAGTGTTAGCGTTAGGTTAATTTGTCTTAGATTATTTCACCCGGGTGCTTGCCATATGTATCGGAGAGTTCTAATATATTTTGCAGATTTTTATCGACGTAATTTTACTATACTTCTGTTTTAATGGCATGAGATATATATATCGAGTTTACGAGTCTATTTTTAAATTTTTGTTGCCGAATTCTATGTTCTATTTTTTAGCTGTAGAGAAAATTTTGTGTTCCATCAGCATAATTATTTTTATAGTGTTCGAAGATAATTTCTATATTTTTTTATATTTCTCGAATTGATTGATACGACTTATTTCAAAATTAATGCGAAATTCACAATAAGGGTTATTTAAAAAAAGACATAAACATAGGAAAGATATTTTAAAAAATTACGTAAATTTGTAAAGTATTGTTGTGTAGCGTTGTGGCGCCTGCGCCGCCGCGAGTGGATTGATCTCATGGAACTTGGCGGGAGTCAAACGTGCTCATGTTTCGATCACAAATTTCTGTATCCATTGATCCCGCGACTTAACGAAGCTTTAAAAATACCACAAAAAAATGGAAACAGAAATAGCGAAAGAAACAAAGCGAGTTTGTGTGATATCATATAACTGTTTTATAAGAGTCTATTTAGGAGTAGATTGTGTTTTATGTATTTTAACAATTATATTGGGGATGAGGTTAGTAGTCCTCACGCTCCAACAGTGCAATAACTTTTATACTACAAGTATAACATATTTGTAATTTGAATGTTTATAAAATTATATGTAACGCCATCATAGAAAGTATTTCAAAATTGATCAAGTTTGTATTATACAATTATCTTAGAGAAACATAGTACCTACCTATGTATATTTTAAAATAGCAACTATTTATTTTATTGAAAATATGAATAATATATGAAATATATCATCAATACCATGTCCTGGCTAAATGTATTTTTTTCTCAAAACTTAGAATTTTGTTACACACAACTTGAAATTTATAACCTATTTGTACCGATATAAAGTAACTGAAAATACTTGAAATTGGATGTAGACTGACATCAGGGGCCTTATTGTTGAACTCCAACATCTATCACAATCATAAATCCCTTTGATTGTGAATAGGGCAGTTTCCAACTAGTCAAATCAGTTACTTTTTACTAAACATCAAAACACGAAATTAATATGGAATTTGTATGAAAAAGCAACCTGAGACGTCATAGAAAAATGCGACAAAATGTCGCACTCATTACCTTTTTCTTTATTAAAATTCATAAGTTAAATAGAAAAAAGAAAACGTTTTTTGTCATCTTTAAATCTGTCTAGTTAGCAATCAGAATTTCATATATCTTTGACCTAGGAAACTACCCAATTGCAATTTTTTGCCCATGGTCACTGGTCAGGTAAAATTACAATTGATACTGAAGTTATACAATAACCCATAGATTTACTGAAAACATTATCCACTTCAAATTTTGATAATCTATATTGTTTCAGAAATAAAAACAAACTAAGAATTATGTCTTCAATTTGTCAAGTCTCTTCTGGTGTTTAATTTGTGATTATTATTGTGTTGTTCTGTGTCCAATAAAACTATAAAACGAAAATTGGTTCTATTAACTGCCACACCATAACTCTAAAAGATTTGAATCTTCAAAATAAAACAAGATATACCGTTAAACTTTTATTAAAAGTAGAACAGTTGACAGTAGCTTACAACTAACAGATTACAGCCTGCGTCCTCGTCGACCACCCTTCCTGCGGGTAGAGTCAGAGGGCACGGGGGTCACATCCTCGATGCGGCCAATCTTCATACTGGAACGAGCCAGGGCTCTGAGGGCAGACTGTGCTCCGGGACCAGGTGTCTTGGTCTTATTGCCACCAGTTGCACGCAGCTTGATGTGCAGGGCGGTGATGCCCAAGGTCTTGCACTTTTCGGCTACATCCTGGAATATACAGAATTAAACTTATCAGTAATGATACTATTCTACTTTATGAACATTTCTAGATTAAAATTTTGACTAGTAACACTGTTGTGTTGAGCCTGTGCCCAGCAATGGGATTTATATAGATTTATTTCTGTTTAAATTATTATTTCATTTTCTTGCATGTTTCACTGTAGTCTGGTAAACAGAACAAAACTGTCCATTTCAATGCCTAATTATGGCTGTTAGTGTTTCAAAACATATATAAGTTGTACATTGCACGGCTGAACGTAAGCATCCCTATATCCGTTTCAGGGAATTTGGGGCATACTCTAACATATTTCTTCACTATGGATTGGTAAGAAAAACATCCAGACCTAAATTCACAAAAGTTTAGAGGATATAGAATATTATTATGCAGATATATTAAGAAAAACCACCACGACATCTTAGCTGAAGAACTAACACTTGTTTACAGTGGCAAACATAACCTCAAAGTGTATACTAAACAACGTAAATACAAGAGTAAAACGAACCTGAGCAGCCAACATAGCAGCGTAGGGTGAAGCCTCATCACGATCAGCCTTCACCTTCATGCCACCAGTCACTCTGGCGATGGTTTCCCGGCCAGACAAGTCGGTAACGTGCACGAATGTGTCGTTGAAGGAGGCGAAGATGTGAGCTACGCCAAATACCGTCTCGCCGACCAAATGCTGGGGGCCGAGGGTCACCTGCACCTCCTCTTTCGCAACTTTGTTTTTCCTGGGGGCCATGGTTCAGGCTGAAAATTGATAACACTTCTTGAGCACTTTATAACCTTCAAAAATCAAAGTAATCCAAACACCATTCGTCTTGTAATGAAGTTGGCAAATCAAATATATATTATTCTATTGAGTATTAGCAATATTTCACGAATAATCATTAATTTATAGCACTTTTAACACAAAAACTTGAAAATACCTTAGCTTTGAAAGCTGTCAAAAACTAGAAAGAATACCGGATACCAATGTTTCCAGCATCAAATTATGAAATTCCCCGCTATAGTGGCGAAGGCATAAAAAATCTCCTGCATTTTTTTTAAATGATGCGAAATAGTGCGAGAAAAATAAAATTTGTACTCTAGTAGCAGGTAACATCTAATTTATACCATAATTTGCAAAAATGACTCTTAACATAAATCACCCATAATAAGTAATATTTTTCACAGTAGTAACATTTACTTGGTGCGGCAAAATGACGCGAAAATGGCGCTACATATTATGCGTGAATGAAATAACGTTATACAAAAAAAACTATGTTCGATTTCTTCTATAAGCTCGTTTGAGTATAAATCGTACAGAAAACATCTGTTTCCGATGCGTTCAATTTTCAATTTGATCCTTCTCTCAGCCAATATGGCCTATTTTTATATATATTGAAGAAAATAATTTAGTGTACTAAACTTTTTTCATATTCCTTTACTTTCATGAAAGTTGTTTTTACCAAAAGATCCTAATTTTATTTTAAATATTTAAACAAATTTTGAAATATTGATTGCATCTTTAATGTAAAGTGACAACTTCCGGAAGTCGCGTACGTCATTGCCAACAGATTCATTATTTCCATCGCATTCACATCGTTGAGAAAAATCGTCGGTTTTAGCGACGTAACATATTGCAAATAAGTGCGAAACATTGTGATAAACTTCCTTTAGCATTAGTTAATCTAGTTCAATTTTAATAAGTGAGTATTTCATTTGTGTTTTAGTGTAATATTCACGCAAAGTTCAAGTACGCGAATGACGTCCTGTCATTCATGTTACTCAATTCAATATCGCAATCTTACTACGTTTTTGAGGTGTCTGAAACTAGTCTGACGGCATGTGAGCCGTTTTGTAACTAGAGTGTGTGATATTCCACTGCCAGGAGGTGCTACGCAATTGATAACAATAAGATTTGCAAGTCATTACTCATAAGCAAGCTCTTTGTGAAGTAATCAAGATGTATTGAAATAATCGTAATTTCATACTTCCAGATTCAAAATGTTCATCTTGGACTGGTTCACTGGTGTACTTGGATTCTTAGGTAAGTGATGATCTTATTAGAAAGCCTTGGTACGTGAGGAATCTGTGTCCAGCAAGGGTTGGGTCCACCACCTTGCTTACTGCAACTGTATTCATTGTTCCTGACTGAGTGTAAACTTCACACCACATTCATTCAAACTGATATGATTTCACTTCAGTATTCATTCAGAATTTTGAATTGTTTACTGAAACTACTTTGATTATGTAGTTCTAACTGCTAGAAACAATCACTTCTGTAGTTATTAGGTAAACATATATAGATATGCTAACACAAGACACTAATTACTTGCTAAGTAGTTAGCTGGTCCAATTGTATGCACGGCCCGTGTGGGATGGTGACCTGGTTTCAGCTTTATCAGGGTGGAATGTTGAACTCTTTGCATATAAACATTTATAAATCCATACAAATTATAGCAAGAAATGTCAGTCTTATCACACTTTTAACATTTATTTTGCTATAATAATGTGTTGTAAGTGTCTTGTAATTGCTACATGAGGCAATTAAATGAAGCTAATTTCACTATTTCAAGTTTCATTTTCTGATTGGTTTGCATTACTAATATTTTCCATATTAAATTAATAGTTTAAAATTGCAGTGTGTCTGGCCACAGACTATATTGTGATGGTACACTGAGGCACACAGTTTTGGCAGATGGCACTTTGATTTAAATACAAGAATCACCTTGAAGAAACTGGGAGTTTCCATTATTGTCACTGTCAGATTATAATGCAAAAAAAAAACCTGTTTTTTATCAATGTCATGATTGTTAAAGCTAAAAAACTTAGATTTTGTACATGTGGAATATACAATGTTTGCCTTTTTTTGTATTAAAAACATAATTACTTGACTGCAGCAAAGCACAAAGGAGAATTATGTGTTTGTTATTAATAGACAATTGTTACGAATGTTTGTCTGATCCCTTGTCATGATAAGGTTCATCAGATCCATCTTAGAATTTTGTACCAACAGTGGCTGCAAGTTGATTATGGGTGTAAGTATATCTATATATCACAAAATAATGACATTAAATAATTTAATAGTTTAGTGTAGATTATAATAAAGCCATAAGGGATGTAAAAAGGTAATTTATCTTTAGGTTACCTACTAATAATGCAAAATAACTTGCTATAAACTATTGCTATCTAGTTTCTAGTGTCAGAACAAGAAACTAGATAAATATGCATTTAGTTAATATTATTTGCATTGTGTTAAATATTACCTATATTATATTGTTGCCTTCTAGTAAGCTTGGTTTTTCTAAAATTAAATTTTAATTTAATTATTTTGAACCCGGCTAAAAATTGAGACCATTTTTTTTTTTAATAGACTCAACACATACACATCCTAATTTTGTTGGTGTTTAGGACTATGGAAGAAGTCAGGCAAACTGCTGTTCTTGGGGCTGGACAACGCCGGCAAGACCACACTGCTGCACATGCTGAAGGATGACAGACTGGCGCAGCACGTCCCCACGCTCCATCCCAGTGAGAACCTTTACATTGATTTCTATGATTATTTAAATTGATTACTTAGTCAACGTCATTTCGGCATAAACAGTTGACTAAAGATGTGTTTTTCAATACCGTTTGATTAGTTAATTAGAATTAGAAGAATTTATTGATGTAAGCTAACAGCAAGGTACCTTAAATAATACATATATAAGGACAAACATAAGCTAAATTGAGGCCAATTATAAGCTTCCATATAAAATAATCTGAATTAGGTACCAAAAAAAATCTTATTATTTCTTGGAAGAATAGGTAACCTCATTACAATTTTGGAATCTTCGTAACTAGACTAGATATTTACTAGGCAAGTGTGTACTATCTTGAGACATATTTTGTGAGAATGAGGTCAAAAGGCAACATATTATATATAAAAATTAGTTTGTATCCCAACACATGTAGTTGCAAGTTTTATTTTGATGTGCTTTGGCTCTGCCTACCCTAAAAAGGTTGATGTGCTTATTGTACTAGCAACTGCCTATCCCTTGTGTGGTATGATAGTACTGCTGAGTGGCAAACCCCAACATTAAGGATGAGAGGAATTTTACATTTTCCTTAAGTGTCTATGACCAATCATTTCTACAGTAATTTCGTCATTACTTAATGTAAGTGACGTAAAGTCCCCCATTCATTTTCTTGTTAATTCAATATAATTATTAACAATAGGTAATTTAATAATTTGTGCATTTACATAATTAATTAAACTCTAACTACCCCTTGAGGAGCTCGCTGGCGCAGCGGTAAACGCGCTCGGTCTGCGATTGTTGAAGTTAAGCAACTTTCGCAAGGGCCGGTCATAGGATGGGTGACCACAAAAAAAAATTTCATCTTGAGCTCCTCCGTGCTTTGGAAGGCACGTTAAGCCGTTGGTCCCGGCTGCATTAGCAGTCGTTGATAACCATCAATCTGCACTGGGCCCGCGTGATGGTTTAAGGCCCGATCTCCCTATCCGTCCATAGGGAAGGCCCGTGCCCCAGCAGTGGGGACGTTAATGGGCTGATGATGATGATGACCCCTATTGGGACATAGTTGTGAGCTTGTATTATGTTATCTACTTGTTACTAAGTGACTGACATTTATGTTATATATCGTCGTGTTATAGTGAACGCACAAAATTTAAAAATTACCAGCGTCGTTTTGAAAAATCACATTCGGATGTTATTGAAATTCTAGACACACTCATGTTTAGCGGCATGTCGTAAAATCCGACAGAGGGGTTGTGTCATTTCTAACATGATGGATAATTGTTATGGGCGGTAGACAATAAGGTTCTTATGATGGTCATCCGTCTGAGAACTTTATCTCGGCAGTAGCTGCAAGTTCAAGCTGTCAGTACTATTCAGAGGCAGAGGACAGGGGTCCTAGTATGACTTTGTAATAGACTGCTCTAGGCGCCATCCCACTTGCGTCAGACAGAGTACTGCGGGGCGGAAGGCAAGAGGGAAACCACTGCCCTATTTTTCCCTAAAAAATAGCATGGAAAATGCTGCACCGACAAGAGCGTGGCTTTTAAATTGATTATGATGAGCTGCAAGTTGTCCAAAATTGTGCCTCTGCTTACCCCATTGGGGTTACAGGCGTGAGTTTATGTTTGTATTCAATGGCATCAAATGCCATGTAAAAGGTACCCGACAACATACAGGAAACAATGACAAGCATGAATAATTTTGTGATGTATTTCATACAGATACGACACGTAGTAACCTTTGTATTATGTACAATTAGATAGCAGATAAGTGATATGTTTATACACTGTTCTGAAGCATGACTGACCCGTGACTTCATAAACTCACGTCCTGTCCGAAAATTCATGTAAATATTAGTGTTTTTGCGTTAGACTGTTTTTTAAGATATTTTCAATATATTCAATAGGTATTCAATATTCTTTATTTGCATACTATGATGGTGTACAAGTTTGTAAGTTACGTATGAGTTTCGGGCACAACAAAATAGAAGTTTAAAAGAGAAGGAAGCTTTTGAAATAGTAACATCAATATCATTAATTAAAAGTATCATTTAATAATTAAAAGTTCTTTTATTATTATTTTATTTTTTAATATGTTAGGTAGTTTATTATGAATATTTTCAGTTCCATACTTTTGCGCCGGAAAATTCTGCTTGATATCAACTCGGAATCACGGTCTGAATCACCGATGAAAGCTTTCGTTACGATGTCACTAATATATATGTCACCATAAGCCCACCGCGCTGGTCCAGTGCGTGTTGGTGGATCGCCAGAGCCTCTTTTGTTAATCAGCAGGGTGTACGTTGGCTTGGGCTCCGAAAGGTGTCATTTGAAGCTCCTTACACCCTGTATATTTTGCAGTGAAATAAATTATCTTTATCTCCCCGTAGCGTCGGAGGAGCTGTCAATAGGCAGCATGCGGTTCACGACGTTCGACCTGGGCGGGCATCAGCAGGCGCGGCGAGTGTGGCGCGACTACTTCCCCGCCGTCGACGCCATCGTCTTCCTCGTCGACGCGTGCGACCGCGCGCGCCTGCCCGAGTCCAAGGTAACACCGCCGTGAAGTTTCACCATGTAGTTCAATTGAAAAACTTGCATGTATCCGGTATTCCATATCACAACTATAACAAAAAGTTTAGTTTAGTATGATCTTTTCTGAACCGGCGTGCCGCGGCGCGGAAGCGATTGATGAATGTGGAGGAAGCAAGAGAAGTGTGTCAGGATCGAAGCAAATGGAATTCTATAGTCTCTGCTTACCCCAGTGGGAAATAGGCGTGAGTTTGTGTATGTATGTATTATAGTAGAGCCAAGAAAAAGAAAAAAACAGATATCTATTTTCATAAGATATGAGAAAATTGATAGTTTTTAACCTTTGACACACTACATTTTCAAGTCGATGCATGAGGTACCTTGTCTGTCAAATTCAACCACTCGCGCTTTGACATTTACTCGCTTGCAGGTATGTAACCCAATATTAATGTGTGCGTTGTCCAGGCGGAGTTGGACTCTCTGTTGACGGACGAGACGCTGAGCAACTGCCCCGTTCTGATCCTGGGCAATAAGATCGACAAGCCCGGCGCTGCCAGCGAGGATGAGCTGCGGCAGTTCTTCAACCTCTACCAGCAGACCACTGGCAAGGTGTGTATACTTTGAGTTGTAATCATGAAGTCTTGTGCTACCACGTTCATGGCAGTGACAAACGCACGCAAGTTCACAATATACAGGGTGTTAGTGACATTATAACAAATACTGAGGAGCGTGATTCAGCTCATTATTCTGAGGTAATTTCAAGTGGAATTTTCCATCGCAAATGTATAGATTTGAAAAGAATTAAAAAAACACAAAAATAAACATGAATTTTGCGACGGAAAATTCCACTTGATATTAACCCAGAATCATGATCAGAATCGTCCCCCTCAGTATTCGTTACGATGTCACTCACTCTCTGCATAAGACACTCGGCACACACGGACACAACATACACACACGTAGAGTCTGTGTATAACATACATTACTTATAATAACGGATGTAAATTAATTAGAACTTGCCTCCTTACTTTATACTTCATACTGGATATACAGGCAACTCACGGCCGTCATCCCTACAGGGGATGAGCTGCAACCGAACAGGAGACAACTTTCACCTATCCTTAGTATTGGAGTCCTAAGATGGATATGACGATCCGTCGCTATATTCTCTCGTCATAGTATATGAAGCACAATAAGGAATGTATGGAAAGGACCACGTAACATAAGAATTCATAAGATTAGCAGACGACCATATCCCAATTGGGGTAATCAAAGGTCCATCCATCGCAAGATAAACCCATACCTCACCGAGCTTCCTGTTACCGACATTACAAGGACCATGTGATGATGTGATCCAGCCGATTGGGGCTACGACGTTCATGTGCTCGCAAGTAGCTTATATAACCAATTTTTTTGAGAAAGATCCTTGCACATAGCGGGCTTGTCAGCACAATGTACATGATAATATGAAATACATTATTTATCCCGTGATTCTAATGTAAGTTTATCGTTCGCCAGGGCAAGGTGTCCCGGTCGGAGCTGCCCGGGCGGCCGCTGGAGCTGTTCATGTGCTCGGTGCTGAAGCGGCAGGGCTACGGCGAGGGCTTCCGCTGGCTCGCGCAGTACATCGACTGAGCGCCGCGCCCCGCGCACCCTCCCCGACCTCACGACACACGTTCACAGGTCCCAGTACGGTTCCACTACAAATAAAACTATCATATAAAACCTACATTACATAAACACTTAGAAAATCCTAATTTTAGCATTACAATGCACAGTCGATGCCACAATTCGCACGCATATTTGCTGAACTGAAATGGAATTTGAAACTTGAATAAAAGTAGGTACATAAGCATTGAAATGCAGCTATAAATCATGTTTTAAATGAAAACCGAATATGTAATTTACATCGGACCGGAACCGTATTGAAAACCTGAATCTTAATATGCAATCTTTACATATAGCCAGTTACAGCTGGCGTTTCAGTTCGTGCGTTCTTCGACTAGCAGAGGTTTGGTCATTTATACATATACAAACAAAGTTTACATAATTTTGAGTTGTAATTCAATTGAAAATTAAGCTCGAGTCAGCCCTTTAGTTGCAGGCCGGGCTGATGTGAGTTGATCAGGTCCGTAAGATATTTGCCAAGTTTTAGTGGCAATGTTTTAGCGTGTTACACACGGGACTGTTTGCTTTCTTCTCATACATGTATATCATGATAAGATCCCGTGTGTGTTACGCTGTTTTACTTGGGAATGCACTCGTTTATAGCAGTCTGCAGTTGGTCGACGTTCGCCCGGTCGCGGCCCTGGCCGCCCGCCCGTCCTGTCGGCAACCCTGTCTCGCTCACTAGTATAGCTCCTTGTTATTTTGATACGGAAATGTGTACATTATGTACACGAAGTATACAAAATGCGACGACACATCTAAAAATATGTAATATTCATGTTGTAATACTTAGAATAAGCTCAGTGAATCGTTAAAGTACTTGGTGATGGTTTTGATTTATCTGTTGACTTGTCTGTAATCTTAAATAATTACGTATAAAAACAGTACAAAAGAATTTTAATTCATTCGTCTGGTTGCGAGCCAAGCTTTACTAGTTAGCGAGATGTATTTATATGCTGCTCTAAAATATCTCACCTCCAAATAGCACCTCGATGTGTTTGTTCTGTGTACGACATTGACACTGACATTTTCCGATTCTGATGATGTTTTGAGATTTTCTCAAGTATTCTTTAGACTTGCGAAAGTATCATAAAGTGTGTCTATTTAATAAGGTAATGGTGCAAGGCATTATAGTTTGATGTTATGTATTATATCTCGGCCGACTTGAAGTATTCCGGCGGAGTCGCCTCCGCTAGTAATATGTCCTCCAAAGGCAACCTGTGTCCGTCGCATATCGACTCAGTGTATTGTAGTAAGATACAATTTTA
Organism: Pectinophora gossypiella; assembly: GCF_024362695.1. Classification (NCBI taxonomy): domain Eukaryota; kingdom Metazoa; phylum Arthropoda; class Insecta; order Lepidoptera; family Gelechiidae; genus Pectinophora; species Pectinophora gossypiella. Next base: position 2,381,266 of record NC_065412.1, on the reverse strand, counting down.
ATTCAAATTTGTAATATTTATTTTCTTATTCTCATTCCAACTTTATTGAGTGATACATTGATAATTTTGACTCTGCTATGTATTTATGAAATAGTGCTCATTGTGTTGTATATTTCTGAAACGACTTGTTATATTTTTGTAAATTATTTCAATCACTTACGTTTTTTTTTCAATGTGATCATCATGCATTGTATGTTCGAAACGGCTAGCCTACGCTGCTGGTGGATCGCGCCTCGACAAGATAGTTTTCTATTTGAATCGATTCTATCAGATGGTATAGATTGATTTATCGTAAATCATTATCAGTTTGAAGTGGAATACTAAAGCACAAACACATTCAACTTGTAAATCATTTTTGTACAGTTTGTAAATGTGACAATCAGTACAAGAGTCCATGTAAACAGATTGCCAAATAAATGTTTCGGTGTAAGGTAGTGGTCGGCGGTCGGCGGTCGGCAGTCGAGCCGTTTCTGTAATTAGTTGCGATCAATGCGCTGGCTTGCCAGCTTATTAGATGATGTTCTTTGGTATATTATTTGCAGTTTAAGTCCAAAAAAAAAGTTTGTAATAAAATTTATATGAAATACGCCGTGTTTTAATTATAAATACCACCCCCAGACCCATGAATAAAAACTAACTTTTATACTAATTAAAATTTTAATGATAGGAAAATAATGCAATAAAAATACTAATGTATAGAATATTTCTAAAGTAATAATTTTACAAACAACACTGTCAAAAATTCTCTTGTGAAAAATAATTTGAGTCAAGTTCAGTGCAAATGTAAGGGAATGCTTTTAATAAATAAATTGATGGAAAAGCTATGAAAACATTTGAATTATATAAAACTAATCCATTGATTACATTAGATCTGCAAAATGGAGATATTTACAATCTGTTCAAGATATGATATTGCACATTTAACACTTAAAATTATCATTGCATGAATTTATAACATTTGTAGATGGCAACCTGCTACAAATAACATAATTCCTCTGCTACCGAACACTAACGCGACATACGAAATAAATCCTTCCCTACCCAGTTCTTACAGGCTCTACTTGAACATACAATCTAATACATACTCTGTAGTCAGATTTAGAATAGCGAATACATTTTATATATTTATCTCGAATCACTAGATCACCATTGTACACAAGCCTTTGTGGACATTTTCGTATAATTTTGGGGATTAATATTTTAGAGCTAGTATTTTTTTAAATTAGTGGTGACCTAGTGTTTTCAGACTCGTACAACGACCCCTACAAAATGGAACTTCACGTGACGTTATGTGAGGTAATATCACATTTGGGAACTATTATATAATAAATTACTCTACCTACTTACACGCGCACAAATTCAACTGAGATAACGTGCTGCAATATTTTAATTAATAATTTCGAAATACGCACTTTTTTTTATAAATTGTACAAAACCCGTACGCCTGAAACCTTTCTATTAATAATCACCCTTTATTTAAGGCATAGGTTATGATTGCTTACATATCTACGTCAAATCGTGTTTGTATCCTAGTGGTAAATGAATTCATGCGCATGAATCTAAGCTACATACAAACTAGAGCCGCACACACTCAGGGACACTTGCACTCGTCACATTATTACATACAAATTTTATTTTACGGTATTAAATGTCTCGTAAAATTGTACATTTTCGTTGTATGGGACTTTTAAGGCTTCGTGAACAATATACGATGCATAATTGGGTAGTATCCTAGGTCAAAGGTAAATTATGAAATTCTGATTACTAAATAAAGAATTTAAAAGTTACGAAAAACATTTTCTTTTTAATATTTAATTTATTCATAAATTTTAACCTAGGATAACGTAATAAGAAGTCCGACATGTTGTCACGTTTTTTTATGACGTCACAGCAGTGTGCGTTTTCATACAAATTCCATGGTAATTTTGTATTTCGACGTTTAGTAAAAAGTAACTGATTTGACTAGTTGGAAACTAGCCTACCACATTTGTATTGGTAGGCTACTTAACAATTTAGTCAAATTAATCAGAAAATAAATAACGAATATTTTATATAGAATTTGTTTTGACATACGGTCGTGTGACGTCATCGATGAGAGCGTTAAAACGTGCTTTTTATTACTAAATTCATAAAGTCAAAAAGATAAATGTATGTAAGTATTTTACAATATATTTTTGACCAAGTAAAATACCCAATATAGAATAATATTACATCAATACACATTTGGCATCGCGCCATCAATATTTGCAAGCGTAGAGGCGTGACTAGTGCAAGTGTATTCCGCGGCAGGTACCCCACGAAGGCGCTGTGGTGACGTACGCTACGAAGCTACCCTACGCTACGAGTACATACAAAACTGTCAGGCACAACGTGGCGTCAACTATGTCAACTATAGTTCGCGTTAAGAGATTGGAAAAACCATATTAGAATGAGATATAGGTAAACAAGGGTGTATACAAATATGACGGAATATTCGTTATGTAACTCCTGCTGAAGAGTTGGCCTTTGATAGACAAGAGTGGAGAATGATACACCGACAAGAGCGTGGCTCTTAAATTAATAATGTTGAACTCCAGCCGAGAGGGCATCGAGGCAAATCCATTGTAGGTGTTTGAATGTCACACTACCAATGTATCAATTCTCTTACATAGTCCAGTGCACGATAAAGCACAATATTGGACTGGAAATAATTTTAAATAAAAAATACTAAAATTTTAATGATTTTTTAACTTGAAACATCTTCCCGAAGAGTGTTACCACACCCCGGACACTTCACACGAATCGCCCTCGTTTTACACAGACACTAACTACTCATTGACGTTATCGTACACGCCGAGGAGCGGACAGTCGCCGTTCTATGTATTAACTATTCTTCATTCTCTGACCCTGTATACGTCGATCTCTTAACCCGAACTATATAATCAATGGTTACGATACACAATCACATAACCGTGCATAATAAGCATCTCCCGCCGGCGAACCATTTTACTTAGTATCTGCTAACAATCGTCATAATGCTACTATTAATATTATAATTGTATAAAAACACTCACAGATTGTTAAGGCAATTGGAAATGTGTGAACTGCAGGTATCGACCTTGCTGGCCAAAGGAAAGTTGCATTCATCCTACGGTATTATTCTGTCGGTTAAACCTTTGCGATAGAATTGATAATTACGTAAAAATAGGTACCAGACCTATGGGTCAGGATCCTTATCACAAACGTACGAGAGGGGTAGTCAGGATCCTTATCACACACAGATCAAAGGTTAAGGACGTAGGGACCCTCGTCTAGTTCCTATCCAGTACCTAGATGGCGTAAGTATAGTGCATTCAGTGTAAAACGTAAATAATTTAGTATTTTTTCTCATTTACCATTATTTCTGAGGCGTCATTTTATTTGTGCCACAAGAGGTAAAATAATAATGTGTTTTCTATAAATTCTTGATTAAATATACATTCCCATACAAAAGTGTTTACTAGGTTTCTGTATTTTTGTTACAAATAAACGTAAATAAACCTTTACAAAACTGTTTTTATATTTAGTTTCAAATAGTAATAAAAAGAACATTTAAATAGGAAGTTGTCAATAGCTTTAGACACAGAGTAAATGAAGAAAATAGGAAGGGTTTATAATAGATTTTTATTGTTTGTAGGTTCTCTAAGACCTTCAAGTAGTGGCAAAAAGGTGTAAAGCTTATTTAGTTTAGTTTATCTATGACAAAAATAACAATTTCGGTCACCGAATGGTGTGGCTACACTAACGCCATCTATTGTCGCATAAGTCCGGTACAACAATGTTACATCATCACTAATTTAAGAGACTTAGTGTAGCATTCTCCATGCTACTTTTCTAGGGAAAACAGGGCAGCGGTTTCCCTCTTGCCTTCCGCCCCGCAGTACTCTGACGCGAGTGAGATGGCGCCCAGAGTAGTCTATTTCAAAGCTGTACTAGGACTCCTGTCCTCCGCCTCTGAATAGTACTGACAGTTACTGCTACCCTCTGTCAGGTTCCAGGTTGTAGTCGTGACTTGCCCCTTCCGTCCTGCATTGCCGTGCCGATGGCTCCCATCTCCGCCTCTGCAACCGTTGAGGTCTTCACCCGTATCCGTAGGTCTGGATCCCTATCTGAACTCAGGCACCATCTCACTCCGGTCTACTGAAGTAAGAGGCACCCACCGCCGAAGAGGAATTGCCTCAGCGTAATAATGTTACATTACAATGTTATTGTTGGTAGATACTAAATAAAACGGTCGTCTATCCCGTGGTACGCGTACTAAATGCAACTCGCTGTAACTTAACCTATCATCACTGCTGAGATTAACACTATACGATGTAATCGTCTCGATATCATTTGGATCATTACATTTAAATACATACTAAACATGTCAACAGACTGACGGCTGCGCTCTAAAACTAAATCTTCGACTAGAAAGAACTAAATCAATCACCTCTTTCCATCATTATTAATTATTTTATTGAAATACATTTATTGTAGCACAATATAACTGTTTCAGAACCGTTCCTACATTCGGCTCGAAGCATAAACGCAGTCATCAGTTTGTTTGACGTTAATAAAATAAAAATATAAATGGAAAACAGCAGCGGCACAGAACATTAATAGAAATACATCAAAAATTAAATAAGAAACTAATTCTAAATATAGTTGTAGTCAAAACTTTTGCGTCTAAAACATTTAAATTCAATAACAACAATGATTTCTATAATCAATCTAATTTTATGTACAAAATGTTCACTTCCAATGGCTAGAGGTGGGGATACATAGAGACGGTGATGAAAAATTATTATCAAAATGAATAAAACTAATAGAAACTTGCATTGTAACTAATCAGTGACCTTGTGTCGTTAACATACATAACTATAATGACGCCTAGAATCCCTATTGTCGTGAGGAGTTGCAATTTATCAGTGAGATAACGCAAAAGACTGATATGTCCTAACTGATATGATGCACTGCATGGTGACACTTGTTCAGCCCATCACCCAATTAGTCATCATTTTTGTACATTTACAGCCCACAGGCTGCAGTTCTAAAAGGGACATTAAACGAAAAATTTCCTTCTTTTTTGGACGCCCTCCACAATGTGTAGTTTAAGTGATTGATATACAGGGTGTTAGTGACATCGTAACGAAAAAAAAAATGGAACGCCTATTTTATTGTACTAAAAACGATGGTGGGTGTTTTTCTTGTCGCAAATGTTTAATTAAGATTTTCAATTTTTACTGTGCCGCAATGTAAGTCGAACAACGCGCCACACAGACGCTAAACTTACGCGCGGCTACGTTACGCGTGCGAGATACGATGTTGATATCTAGGTAGGAGTTTTCATTCTCTTGTATTTAGATGCTTAGTAGTGGTTCAACGTTTAAAAATGTTGTTTGTTGAAGTAGAACACCTACTGCCACGATTTTTCACGCACGGTACCTACCTACCAGTTATTAAAACGTTCCTAACTTATTAACAATAAAAACCCTACTCTTGCCTTACCTTAATTGTTATTCCTTCGGATGAAGTACCTAGGTAGGTACCCTAGAACATGTCACGTCACGTAGGTATGCAACATCGCGTTTCCTCCGCGGTAGGTAGGTATCACACGCACTCACAAACACAACACCTTGCTCTTTAATAAACATCAACAATCTTCCATACTTTTGCGCAGTAAATGGTCTATGATCTATCATCATAGTCGACACTACTCATTTACAGAATGAAACAAACACTCACAAACACGAAAAAAATATCCTCGAAAAACATCACGCGATTCGGGTCAAGCTTAGTATTCGACTGAGCGGAAGCGCGCGGCGGCGTTAGCGCAAAGCATCAAAGGCGCCGACTAAGGGCGCCGACGACGCACCGGCCGCGGCCGCGTCGAGCCGACGACTAGAGAGAGAGAGAGAAGTATGTTTATGGTGCAAGTGACAGAGAAAGAAATAGTATCTGTTCGTATGCCTACTTTATTGGCGAGCGTTGCCCTTGACCCGTGCGCCGGCTATTCACCTGCGCATAGCTGAAGTTGTAGATACGTTATTATTATTATTGATGACATTGATAAAATTTAATAATTAGTAATTTTTATTTGTTTATTTTAAATGTGCGTTCTATGCAGCTTAAAACACAATATGGGACTGAAAAAAAATCTATTATTTTTATGAATTTGGCGACAGGAAACTTCACTTGATACCTATCAACTCAAAGAAATACCTAGTATCTGTTCGTAATGCCTACTTTATTGGCGCGCGTTGCCCTTGATCCGTGAGGCTATTCACGTCCGAGTATCCATCAAGACAGATCAAACAAGCCCTAACTTGGAGGTCTTGCGTCCCAGGATCCTTTAATTATGTCTTAGAACCTTCTTGGCCTATGTGGTCCAGTGGTTGAGCGATGGGATGCGGAGGGTCCGGGTTCGTATTCCGGTGGGGACATATCACAAAAATCTGTTTATAAGGCCTTTGGTTGGGACGTTACAGGCTGATCACCTGATTGTCCGAAAGTAAAATGATCCGTGCTTCGGAAGGTACGTTAAGTCGTTGCTCCCGTCTACTAGGTACTTATGTAAGCACGTAGCCGTTACATGAATATTGTACACAGAACAGGATAGGTTTAATTAGTTCTTTACTGATGATTTAACAATGAGATTTAAAACTACGAATAACTTAGTACTTAGTACCTCGGTACGGTACCAACATGTAACAAGAAAAATAAGATCACTCCACTCGGACAATTTTTTTCTTTGAACATGCCGACATTGCCTACGCGGCGGAGTTGCCGAACTATCGATAGGTAGATTATCAATTGTTGAACTTGAAAATTGTCTAAACTATCGAAAGTAGTGATAGTACATTTAGATCGATACTAGCGATAGTACCGATAGGTCTTGCTTTGTAACAATAATGGGTATTGATCTAAAAGATTTATTTATTTTCGATTTTTGTGTAGCGAGGTTTTGCGTAGGTACTTACATACTAAGTTGGTGGATGGTTGACATAGTAGGTAACTAATTACCTAATCTGTGGTGGTTGTGTTAGTTGGTTGTTAGTTATTCTAATGACAACAAAGAATACAATTATTTACTGTTTTAACTGTTTTAGGTAGATAATGGCCCTGATTCCTATGAGTAAATGAATGAATAACCCGGTCGAATCAAAAAGGTATCTCGCTGGTAACTTAATTCTGTCGGTTGTTTTAGATTTCTGCTTAAAATTGACGTGTATTCCATAAATTTTATGCCTGTTGATTATCCGTCCATTTAAGAATAAGAATAAAATAAATTTATAATTTACGATAGACAGAGAAAGAAATAGGATCGGTTCGTAGTGCCTACTTTGTAGGCCGCGCCGCCGCCGCGCCGCCGGCGTGCGGCGCGGGGCGCGCGGAGCGGGGCGTGCGGAGCGGGGCGCGCGGCGCGGTGCGTGTGGCCGTTGACCCGTTCGAGCAGCTGTTGTCTCCATTACATCGAAAATTTTCGATAATTTGTCATTATTGTTTTTTTTATTGAAATTTGGGTTCTATGCAGCTAAAAGCACAATATGGAATTGAAAATAATTAAAAACAAAACTCAAAATTTCATGAATTTTGCGACGGAAAATTCCACTAGATATTAACTCAGAATCATGGTCTGAATCATCCCTTTCAGTATTCGTTACGATGTCACTAACACCCGGTATAATTACTTATGTCTTATTGTTTTTGAAGTATATTTAAGTTTGTTAATGTGGCGTCCAATATGGAAATAAATGTATTTTCTTTCTTAAAAAATACTGGTTTCCACACACTCGCTTCAACCCTACGCATGAGCTACATTGGGCAGTATAATGTTAGCTCAGTTGACGTCTCTCAATGAATACCCACCTCGAATACGAATTAATAATTAAATTGAAGATCATCAGTAAAACTTTCGATATTGTCTTATTGGTAGATCACACGTCAGAACAAATTCATTCATTCAATTCATGGTCTTACACTTTGGTACATATTAACTAGTATTCATAGCCGTCTCTACACTAATCGAAGGTAAACCCTGTCCTGTGAAATTGTGCAGAATTGGTAATTGGCAACACATCTACAGCTCTTTAACTTTACGAATGTGGTTGTGAAACCGTTGGTCCTTGGCGCCTCACATTTGCCATCCGAGGGTTGGTTTCCACTCAAACGAAGCAGAGTGTAGGAATCGACCAACCACCGCGAGGGACAGAACGACACTGTCTTCTTCACTCTCTCTCGTACGCTGGGATTGGTCGACTCCTTATGTCTCTACTCGTCTCAGGTTTATGTGAAAACCAACTCAATAAGCCCCTAGTCAAAGCTAAATGTCTCAAAACGTGTCACTTGTAAAAAAAATGTTAATGTCACTAGTAAATGTCAGACACGCCGGCAGCCGTCCGTGTCCGTGGTTATGTCTCAGCCACATGCGAGCACATGAACGTCGGAGTTGGAGAAGTCGCCGTAGCCGAAATCGGCTGGATCACATCATCACGTCTCAGCGAATGTTTTCACGTCTAGTTCATCCACTTCCTACAGTTGGGCGCGCCGCACATGCACATTATCTTGTGTGCGTCGTCCTCTATGTCGAATTTGTAGTCGTACGCCAACTGTAGGTGGAAAATATAAAAAAATAAGTTATAAAACTAAAAACCGACTACGGTAAAATCGCGCTCTAAAAATAATGAAACAAGAAAATAATTCGCTGAAATTTTTCCGAACAGTGATAACTTTGTATTTATTGTTCGTAATTCGTAATTAAAATTCGAAAATAAGTCGAACAGAAAAATGAGATTGAGGTCACGTTGGTCTAACAGAAAGCTCGGTGAGGTGTACCCACATCAACATGTAAAAAAATGGGTACTTTTGACTACCCCAATTGGGATATAGTCGTGAGCTTGTATGTTATGAGTTTGAGATTTGATCATCTTAGACTGGTTTCTATTTCTAGTTTAGTATGTTATATTTTATCTCTGACCCAGTAAAATGCCCACGTATTTTTTCTGTCAAACAAAGGAATATGATATGACCTCCTCCCCGCGCGCGATGCGCCGCTTGGCGAAGATGATGATGCGCAGGTGGCGGTCGACCTCGACGGTCTCGGCGACGCAGTTGGGCGCGCACGAGTGGTTGATGTACCGCGCCAGCCCGCCCGACAGCGTGGCGTCCACCACGCGCCGCTCGTCCAGCCGGAACATGTAGATGCCGCGGTTCTGCAACACACCATCAGTGATGCGCCGTTCCCGGGAACGTTCCCAAAGTGGGAATATTCGCAAAGTGGGAACGTTCCCAAAGTGGGAATATTCACAAAGTGGGAATGTTCCCAAAGTGGGAATATTCGCAAAGTGGGAATGTTCCCAAAGTGGGAATGTTCCCAAAGTGGGAATATTCGCAAAGTGGGAACGTTCCCAAAGTGGGAATGTTCCCAAAGTGGGAATATTCACAAAGTGGGAATGTTCCCAAAGTGGGAATATTCGCAAAGTGGGAATGTTCCCAAAGTGGGAATATTCGCAAAGTGGGAACGTTCCCAAAGTGGGAATGTTCCCAAAGTGGGAATATTCGCAAAGTGGGAATGTTCCGTTCCCGTTGTAAAACACTTGTCACGCGTGTTGATCGCGAACAAGATAGGTAGGGGACTTACTAGGGTGATGAATAAAAGAATATGCGTTTCACCGATCGGCGTGGATTGAAAATCAGTGTTGCCCTCTGGGTAAATTTTCACTGAACCCTGGCCTTTTTTGGTGAACTGCGACACCCATATTAATTGTTTTCTAACTAAATATTAATGTGTGACAAAGGTTTTACCTAAATAAACTTTTTTTAATATATAGAATAAATAAGAAGTTTATTTGCAAAAGGTTCCTAGTAAGTAAATTTATAGATAGATCTCAGAGTCGCAGATAAGTTAATACTGGCTGATCGCCCTTAATTTAGAAAGAAAACTATCACTTCCCTAAAATTCTTCACGCGTCGACACGGGGTAGATAGATGTATGCGTTTATTTGTGTAATATTTTCTTAGTTTTATGCAGTAGTTTTTAAGTATTCCTTATGTTAACTTTTTGGTAGTTTCTAACAGAAAAACAGGGGCAATAACACTCACTGAGTGACAAAAAACGGCAGGCGTTAGACTCTTTAATAATAAGGACACTGGCTGCTTTTCTTTTTTAAATTGCTCTTGATTGTGGACTGCATTGTCTTGCTCGCGCTTGCGCAGGCGGCACACGGTAAGAATAAGATTTATGTATGGAGTGTCCCGGGTGTGGCAGTAGTAAATCACGATCATGTTTAATGTAAGGTATATTTTAAAAAAAAAAGAGCGTCGAGGGCCCTGTGCCGAGGTTTTTCTTGCGGCTTCTTTTCCCCGGTTATACAGGTTGTGAGAAGCTGCAGTAGTTTTAGGCGGATGAGACGTTCGTTATGTAAAAATTGACGATTCAAAGTGTAACTATGTTATCTATTGAATAAAGATATTTTTGAATTTTTATTTAGTTCATGTCTCTGTTTACCTTAGCCTCGTACTTCTTCTCCCTGATCTCGGATAGCTCCGATCGGATGATCTCGCCGATGTACTCGATCACCATCGTGTGTTTCTCCAGGTCGCGCGCCGCGTACAAGCCCAGGCCCTGGATCTTCGATCTGGCGACGAAATTAGTGTTCACATTATTCTTGAAAGAAGCCGTAGTAGCCCAGTCGGAAGAACGCTTGACCCTCGTTGTAAGGTGCCAAGTTTGAATCCAGCACGGGCCTAAACCTATGATTTTCCAAATCGTTTTTCGAATCTCAGCGGTAAGGGAAAACATCGTGAGGAAACCCACATACTCGAGAAATGTTTTTCGGAGGTATGTGACCTAACCGGTTTGCCCTTCGCGGGTTGGAAGGTCAGATACGCAGACGCTTCTGTAAAAAACCGACCTTGTTAAATCTCCAGATTAGGTAAGCGAACCCTGTGAAAACATTTGCGTAAATGGAAGGCAGTCCAAGAAACCTGGCCAAGTAGACGTTGTTGCGCCACTCCATCTTCATCTTCTTGTACTGCGAGCTCTTGGTGTGCACGAACTGCTTGGTGTAGGGGCAGGCCACGTGGTCGGGCGCGGCGGGCGCGGCCGCCAGCCCGGGCTGCGCGCGCGCCGCGCGCCGCCACGCGCCGCGCCCGCGCGCCTCGCTGCGCGCGCAGCCGCTGGGGTTCACGGCCAGCCCGCCCTCCAGCAGCGCCGAGCGCCCGAACTTGAAGCGGTAGTCCGTCAGCGTCTCTATGCCTGCAACACACGCCTGGCGTTACGACACTGGCGCCCACCCTAGCGCTCTAACAATATTGCCATCCTTCACTGATGAAAAGTAACTGGGCAACGGTAGACTGCATTCTCACCATGTCTTCCCAGTTCGGTTTCCAGCACAGTTAATCATTCTACACATAGCCTAAAAATATAATGAAACCTTAAGTTGAAAGGCTGTACTTTTAAAAAATCCGAAAGGGATCGCCGCCCTACTATGTATACATTTCATTAAAATCGCAAATTGAAAACTAATAACTAACAGTTTTCACAATTGTGGATAATAAAGTAATAATCTTTGTTAAAATATTTAGTTCTCATGGTAAGTGACTATGTATAGTTTTTTTATGAAAATAGAACTCTTTAAACTGATATGGACGTTCGTTCGAATCTGCAGGTTAGGTAAGCGTACCCTGTGAAAAACGGGATAATGCTAGGGAGAAGAGAAAGTAATATGGACGTTGGACTTACCTGGCAAGCTCTCGAGCACTCTGACGACGGCAGGCTCCGTCAGTCCAAACAGATCCTCTCCAGTGACGTAATTGTTCCACAGCTTCAATACACCTTCTTCACCACGCCCCTCGCGTAACGCAGCCACTGTATCCAGTACCTGGATACAACATACCAAAGTTGTAAAGTTCGCCGAACTCATGTTAGTGCAATTATACTTTTGGCTCAAAAGTCCCATGCAAAAGATGATACAATACTATAGAAAAATGGATAGATTAATAACTAGATGGATAGATGTTCAAAAATCAATAAATAGTAAAATATTGGAGTATTATTTTCGCGAAACAAATAAAATTTAGGATGCAAATACGATAACAATTTAGATCCTCAATGATTACATTGTATTGTGCTGAACATGCTGTGAAATGTTAATTTGTCGTTTCATTTCATCACATAAGAACTAAAAATACGAAATCTTCAGCAGTAACGCCATCTGTTGACGTCACCTAGCTTACCTAGCCTGGATTTGATTTATTTTTTTTCAAATGTCCAATAAGTCTTAAAAACTATTTTTGTTATATATTTTTGTTTTTGTTCCATAGTTGGCTGTGACTGTAACCTGGAACCTGACGGAAGACAGCAGTAACTGTTAGTACTATTCAGAGGCGGAGGACAGGAGTCCTAGTACGATACTACTCTGGAAGCCATCTCACTCGCGTCAGACAGAATACTGTGGGGCGGAAGGCAAAAGGGAAACCACTGCCCTATTTATCCCTTAAAAGTAGCATGGAGAACGCTACACCGACAAGAGCGTGGCTCTTAAATTAGAGGTGATTCAGTAGCTGCATATCTGTTTACCCCGGTAGGAAAGAGGAAATAGGGATTTTATGTGTTTGTATTAAATATGTCCTGTGAAGTTATTGTTGGCTTCACGCTATAAATAAAGACTAGAATGACTATTCTTACTTCCATACTTATATTATAAAAATACACAATTAGCCGTTGGTTGTTGGAATGAGTAGAAGAGTAGAATAGTATGGTATTCACCGTGGCCCATGCGGCGCGCGGCGTGGGTGCGCTCATCTCCTGCTTGGTCTCGTCCTGGGCGCGCACGTGGAAGCGAGGGCGGCCCTCCTCCTCCGAGATCCAGCACAGGTAGCGGCAGCGGCTGTTGGCGCGCGACATCGACCAGTAGAAGCGGACCTGAACGCACAATAAGATTATACAAGAATGTGGATGAGCAAGACATAAAAGATTAAAAGGCTATATGCAAACTGGGGGGTTAAAAAGGCCACATCGAAGCAATTCATCTAAAAAGCAATATTGCTATTTGACATTTGTTTGCATTGCGCACTTACTTTTATATGCGCAAATGTCAAATTACAATATTGCTTTTTTAGATGAATTGCTTCGATGTGGCCTCTTCTTTGTTCTAGCTATTCTGCCTCCAATGTGACCGGATGCTCAAAACAAAGTTCGGCTTTGCCAGTCACATTCGAGCGCATGAGAGAAGAGACTGAGGTCACCGCTGTCGGATATAACAAGGAGGACTGTATATATACTTTATCTTTCTATCCTGCTGTCGTATACACCAACCTCGAGCGCTAGGACCTAGGACCAAACCATTCAAGCAATACTCACAATCTTATAGCCAATGGGGTAGATGTAGTTGGGTGTGTGGAAGGCGGCGAGCTGATGCGGCAGCAAATGTCCTGGAGCCAGGAAGATGAGCCCGCCCACGCGGATCAGGTGGTTGGTGTCCGAATGTAGCATCACTGACGCCACCTGGATATATTCATAAGTAAATTTTATGATTTTGATATATCGTCGCGTCAATCGTGACATCGTAACGAATAATAAGGGGTATGATTCAGACCATGATTCTAAGTAAATATCATGTGGAATTTCCTGCTGGAAAATTCATGAAAATTAAAGTTTTTTTTTATTATTTTCCATACTTTTGCGACGGAAAATTCCACTTGATATCAACTCAGAATCAAGGTCTGAATCATCTATCAAAGTTTTAGTTACGATGTCACTAACAGCCTGTATAGTGAAATCGGATGTGATTTTTGTTATCAAAACCTCGGAATAGACAAGCCAGCTTCAATCCAGGTAATAAATTGTGATCTCAATTTTCACCCGGAATGAAATTATTTGAAATAAATCGAGGTTTAGTTGAAGAAAATTACATCAGAATGTGATTTTTTAAAAACGCGCTTCGGCGTTTTAATAAGAGAAGATATAACTTTTATGTAATTTAAAGAGTTCTTATTTTTTAGGTTGGAATATTTGGAATAATTTCTTACCTGTCTCTGTTCGTCGCGGGAGACGTATACGCGGCGTTGAACGCTTAACGTGGTCAGCTCGTTATCTTTCTCGTTCTGTTGAAAGAAGGACGATTTAGTTGTATAATATAGAAATAAATAAACATATTATATTCCCAATTCAGAGAAGTACCCTCTTTTCACCGATTTATTTGGCCAACGTGATAGTGCAGTGTAAAGTATCGCCGCGCCGTATGTCTTGTTCAAATGTATGAACAAGACATACATATTCTGTTTTAATTTGAAAACAACACTTTTAATATCAGAGTTGTCATTCGGTAGTGTAGTAAATGCTCTGTAATAATACTTTTTCATCTACACAAAACTGAAACTCACCTTAGGCGCATGCGACGCGCAGAACGCGGTCTTATTCTTGTAGAACACGCAGCTATCCTTGACCGCGCAGCCGAGATGGTAAACGCTCCCGCAGCGCACCTTGAAGCACCTCACGGTGGCACCCAGCCTCCTACACACGGCACACGTGGCATTGGAACCAGTAGCCAGAGCAGTCTCTACGTTCATAAGAGCTCCACTCACAGTCTCATACACTCCTTCAGACCATAACGCGCAGTTCAAATGCACCCATCTGTCTACGTCACAGTTCAACAACCTCGAAACGCCGTCAGCTACACCGTCGCCTTGAATACCACAGAGCTCACACTTCCTCATATCTTCATTCGTCACAGGCATTATAGCCACACCTGTTCTAAATACCAGTTCCGTTAGCTCCCTATCTGTTGGTCGTTTATATTTAACCGGAGGTCCAATACAACCGGGCGACCACGCCTTATATCTAATTCCTTTGAATTTGTCTTTCTCAACGGGTTGGTTGCTCTTCTCGTCTGGCTCGTCAGTCTTGAGTTCTTCGTCAAGCGCGCTAACGTCATCACCTACTTCCTTCATTAGTTCGTCGTTGTCTAGTCCGTCCATGAAGGATAGGTCCATTTTCTCGTCTTTAATGTCTGGTTTGATATCCAGGTCGTCAGTCTCCATGCTTTCAGTGGAGGCAGTGTCAAAGTCGTCCCTCTCTTTAGACACACTGGTCTCAGCGTCAGATTTACTATCATCTTTAGCTGCAATTTTCGATTTCCCATCAAGGATGATGTTCGTCGGTCGCCACGCGAATCTTTCGTAGCATTGCGTGCTGCAGAAGTACAACTCTGAATCACTATCGCAAAGAATCTCTTCAGCGTTGCCTTTATTTGCCGATAATAATGGGAATTCTGATGCCTTCGCTCTAACAACAGAGTCTAAAATAACTACATCACAATGACGACAGAATTTCGCGGCCCCATTTAGGATGCTTTGAATATCAATCGGAGTGCCTTCTTTGCCATCTTTGCCTTTAGACCGGTAAAGACCAAGTTTATGCGAGGGAGGCGTAGCAGTTCTTTCCACTATTTGATACGAAGTCGGTGGAGGAATATGTAGGATGCCCGCGAGTTCTTTCAGTACTCCTAATATATCTTCCGCCGCTCCGGATGTTAGGGTGAGCGTAACTGTGACATTCTCATTGCTCTCGGTGCTGCCAGGGGAGTCGAGATTCTTTTTCATAGGCGAGTCTGTATCGCCGGACCTTAGTGACTTAAGACTGTCTTCCTCCTCCTTCAAGTTGTATAGGGACACAGGCTTCACCCTGATAGGCACAGGAGCAATGATCGGAATGATTGGCGACATCTTCCCAGACATAGCCGAATCACTGTCTTCATCTTCCTCTTCGTCGTCGATGAGCTTAAGTCCCGGGAATCTATTCTGAGGTTCGATGTCAAGACATTCAGGACTGGAGCAGCTGACAATGCTATCCGGTGTATCAGTGTCGCGTTCTTTACAGATGAAGTCGAGTTTCTTATCTTCTGGGTCATCGTCAAACATGATAGGTTGGAATTCCTGGTCGTAGAATCCTCTTTGCGTTGAAGCGACAGGCTTCTCAGGCAATGGTTCTTCGTCACCAAACGGTTTCGTGTTATAGTAATCAGCAACGTGAGGTATTTTAGCGTTGCCAAATTCTCCAGTTAAATCCCCTTTCAAAATATCATAGTCTTTGTTTTTCAGTTTAGTTAGGTCACCTGAGCCGAATAAAGGACAAACGGCAAAGTTTGTAGTTAGAGCTGGTTCTTGAATTTGCATTGCCGGTAGTAATCTTAACTGAGCCATTAAATTGTCAATGAACGTATCATAATCTTCCTCATATCTTGATCCCTTTCGAGGTCGCTTTTTCGCGTTAGCTGCGTTCAAACTGTTTTCCGCAGCAGCTTTCATATTCATTTGCATTTGTTTGCGTTTTTTCTGTTGATATTCTCGTCGTTTCCTCTTCTTGGCTTCAGAAGGAGTCTCAGCAGGATTCACTTCAGACGAAACATCCATCGAAGCATTTTCGGAGAATTCTTCTTTCATCGGAACATCCAATTTCCCTTGGTCTGATGCAGTTGATACGCCTGACGTTGCAGATTGTTGTGAGCTTTCGTCAAGTAATTCTTTCTTCACGTCCATAGGCGTAAATGGTCTGTGTACAGGGCTCTGTTGCGGTGGAGCAACTTCCTTTTTAACTTGATGCTGTAGCTGTTGGTTCTGCTCCACATTCATAGGATACATTTGCATAGTTTTCATAGTCGGTGAACTCTCTGGAAGAGGGGTCGTTTCCTCTTTTGGCATCACTTTCATTGGCGGTTTACGCACATCCATCAAAGATTGAGTAGAAGTCTGAATTAGAGGGGACATTGACGATGTTGGCACGGTGGTCTGCATCGGTCGGGACGTAAAAGGTGAACTGACAGAGGTGATCTGTCGCGGCGAGTTCTTAGGGATTTCTACTTCTTGTGTTAAGGCTAATGTCGGAGGCGGTATAGACGGCCTCGCTAGCTGAGCTTCCAGAGATGGAATGGTGCCTAAAGCTGGCGCTGTCCTCTGTATGGTCATCGTTCGTTGAGGTACTACCGTTGCTGTGGTAGTTGAAGTCTGTAGCAGCTGTTTTAATAACACGTTTTGAGATTCATCATTTCTTTGACCGGCGACACCTTGCTGTGGCGTTTTATTTCCCGCCGCATCTGTGGTAGCTGCAGCCGTGTTAGGATCATCTGTTTCCATAGGCTCCGACTTCACAGTGACTGCCTCAACGCTATGTCTCTTTGTGGGTTGTATATGACCCACGATAACTTCGCTCTTTGGTTCATCGGTAGACTTCGACCGTTTCAAAGGAGACGTAAGCTGTGTATGCAATAATTTTGACGAAGTTATAAAATTAATGTTACCGGTAGGTTTGTTCTGCATCTGACTTATTCCAGGAGTCACTATACTTTGAGTTCTGATGGTCACATTAGGCGCGGGTTCCTTGTTACCCAATAGTGGCCTAGAAGTCATGACCAAAGCTGGCGGCTGACTGGAGCTTATACTTTGTGGATTAAAAGGTAAATTGCTTGCACTGATTTGCCTTGTGGGTTGGAGTAAAGTATGTCCAAGAATGCTCGTTGGCAGAGTCTGGCCTTTTTGGAATCCTCCAACACTTGTCGTTATAGTGTTGCTTGTATGAAGCATGGTAGGTGGTGTCGATGGATTGTGTATTTTAGACAGCGCTGGCATTTGAATGATCTGCGAAGCTATCGAAGTGGCAACTTCTTCCTGTTGAGCATAAGTTTGCTGATTCGTTATCAAATGCGACTGCGCCGGCGACTTCATAACATTTTGCATGCCAACAGGCGAGTTTATAGGCGATACGGTTGGTGATTTTCTCATCTGCCCCATACTTGATAGCGCATTGATTCGAGAGCCCACCATCTGAGCCACGCTCATAGGCATAGCTTCTGAACTAGAAATGCTAGTCACGGGTTTCTCAATCCGTTGCACAGGAGACGGCCTGGACGCCGCCACCTCTACTTTCGAAGACGGAAGGAGATTCTCAAAGTTGACTTGTGTAGGTGTCGTAGCGTCACTGGTTTTCCTCATCATCTGTGGTTGAACTGTGGGAGTTTCAACCTTTGAAGTACTTGTGTTCAAAGAGGACATTATAGTTCTCAGCTGTTGCGAAACATTCGCCATGTTGGAAGTTAGTTCTGCGGGTTGAGATAGAGGCGATAGTTGAGGCACGGTGGCAGATTGTAGCCCTAACCTTTCAGTTTCCCTTTTAGGGAAAGCTATCTGTTCCTGAGTGTCTTTCGCTTCTGGTTTCATTTGCTGAGTTGGCTGACTCGGAGCGCTCATACTAGTATTTTGAGAAGGTACATTTTGAGACTTTTGCTGCTGTTTCACAGCGAATGGTTTCCCATCGTCATTTATGTTCTCGAGAATGCTGAGCATATCTTCGAAGGATTCTACATGTTTCTGATTGCCTTCCGCCGCTTCAGAGTGCTCTTGCATTGTGATGTCGTTCAAATATCTCTCTTGCGACGGCGTGGGCGATGGTATGGAAATTTGAACAGAATCCTGAGCCATTTCCGAGGTGATTTGCATGTTCGAGCCGATCACCATCTCTTTGGTCTGGTTAGCAATGGCTTTTATAGTCTTAACTACGTTTTCTTCCTGTTTGCTGACTGAACTTGGCGGGTTTGGAGGTGGCGGATCTGGCATAGATTTATTGTATTGCATTAATATATTACTCGGAATGTTATCTTCTGGTTTATCTTCGTCATCTCCCTCCATAATATTATCAGGTATTTTTTCGGGTATCGGATCTGGACTCTTAATATCTGCTTTACCTAGTAACAAGGGAGTTCTATCAGTGATACATAGAGTATGTGGTAACTCAGTTTGTTGACTTATCTCAGTTTCTATATCGATATCTTTGGAGTCTTTGACTATTGGTTTCAGGTCCAAGTGCGATGGGCCCTGAGTAGGTATTTGTATTTGTTGAAGCGGGATATGTTGCGCATCCTTTTCTTGTTGACTTTCTGACGTTACCGTGCTATCGGGCGACGCCGCTTCATCTTGGAATATCTTTGCTGGTAACGTTACGTCATGGCTCACAGACAAACTATGTAGTTTAGTGTTTGAAAGTGACAGTGCCATGGGCTTTTCAATAGTTTTTACTATCTTCTGTTTCACTTGATGTTGTGTCAAAATAGAGACTGGGACTCTAGAAGTACCCGCCACTGTGTTTGATGTCGCTAGAGTGATCACTGGACTCATCGAAGACTTCGGTACGTTGGAAGAGATCACACTTATCACTGAACTCACTGGTTTTGATAATGATGGAGTACTTGACATGTTAATAGTCAAAGGCGGATTGGTTATATTTAGAGGCACTTTCTTTATTTGTTTCGCGGCGCCAGGATGACCGGCGACATTCGCGATAGGCACTGAAAGACTTTTAAGCACAGGTACAGATATAGTTTGGTTAGCTATAGACACTGACGCTACAGTCGCTTGGGATACTTCGTTAAGTATTTTAGTATTGGTATGAGGGGATAGGACTGTTGCGCTCAGCATAGGTAGACGTGATAGTGTCGTGCTTTGCGCAATTTTGTATTGTTGCACATTAGGCGGCACAGAAGACGGTTGCTTCGCTGGGGCTAAACTGATAACCGCAACAGTCTTAGTAGTAGTCTCAGTTCTAGTCGGCTTCTCTACTGGAGCTACTTCCTCCTCCACCTCATCTTCAGGTTTCCCGCTATCTATTAATTCTTCAAAATCTTCTTCGGTAGCGATTCGTTCTTCAGGGGATATTGCACCTGGTTCCACCACTACTATATCATCGTCATCGAGATGTTCGACGTATTCCTCCATGTCTTCGTCGTCATCTTTGAAGGTGAGGCGAGCTTCGTCTGTTGGCGAGGAGTATTCTACTCCTTCAGAAGCGTAGAGTACGTATTTTCCGCTAGTTTCGCCTTCGTCTGTGCTTCTTTCGTCGGAAGTGGTCGGAGCGGCGGTTTTGCCGGTGAATCGCGGTCGCGGTGGGGTACGTCTTTTCAGGATTGAGACCTTGTTGATATGGGCGGGGCGTCGGCCCTCGTTGTCCTTGTTGGGCCAGACGGGCGCGCCACCGAAAAGACCCGCTTTAAAGTATCTGTATCCGGGCGGTATAGGCGCCATATGATGCTGATGATGGCCACCTGTAGCAGTAAAATGCAAATTGAGTTACAAAATCACAGCAAAGTCTTATGATTCAATTGTATCTCCGCTGCAACGGAGTTACACCGCAATGGCTAATTCTAAGTTTGGCAATTGCTTGCTACATCACTCAAGTGTAACGTGTGAAATGCTTCTATACTGTTTTAGTACATGATTTGTCCTGCGTTACTATAATTATATACAGCCTAGTATTAAAGGGATATATTAGGGAAATTATCTGTTCTAGATGAAATTCTAATCATACTATATTTAACGTGTGTAGAAAATACGTACCGCCGCCATGGTCGTGCGTGGGCGCAGGCGAGGCGATGGGCGACGCAATGGGCGTGCGGCGGTGTGGTGAGCGGCACACTGCGGGCGAGCCCGGCTGCCCCATCGGGCTGTACTGCTGCCGCGACAGCTGCTGGCGCTGGAATGACATACGTATATTTATTAACTAAATAGATGTAATTTAAAGGACTCTTTATTTTTATAGCACTCACCCGTGCTCACAAACTCACAAAGTGAAAATTAAATCGAAAATCGGCTTGATAAGGATATAGATTTAAAAAAAATCATGGACAGGTCGAGGTCTCGTGGTGTAGTGGTTCACGCTTATCCACGCTAGACAAGAGCTGCAGGTTCAAGTCACGTCCAAGTCAGATATGATTTGGTCAGGTCTATACTAACTTGTACTGATGGCACTGATCAAAAAAGCGTAGAACTTAATGAATCACCTATACTCAAGATGAAAAAGTGTCGATAGAAATATGGATTGATATAATACCTCGGTTACCTCGTATGTTTTACGTGGTTTGCCTTAGGTACACCAATCTTGCACAGCACTTAAATTCCTGAATCTAAAGGATTTCTGCCTCATGAAGATATTTTTTAGTATAATAAAACTAATACATACCGCCATTTCATTAGCAGGGTTGCCAGGCGAAGGCAAAGGTTGAGGACTTCCGAGTGGAGACGTCTGCTGACGGCTGCCGAAAGGTACCCCTACCCTCATCCCTGGTGGATAAAATATTATCACTTACACATCAAATGTAAACTCCAAAGGTATATTGTAACAGTCTACGTTGGATGTAAATTGGCTTTTCTTTGAGGTTATCCTTCTAGCTACTTTTCCTCGTTTGACAAGTTGAGAAGCTGCAATAGTGAGAATGATACGTTCAACATAAAATATATTTATATAACAGTTGACAATCCAAAGTGTAGTGTAGTAAGTACCTTTTATAGTTTTAATATGAATCTGAAAGAAAATTTATCCGCGTTTAAACCAGAAATATAGAAATCCGGTCATGAGGGTGCCTCTCAAACGATTATTTAATCTGTGTTACTTTTTATTTTTGGTGTAAAATGCCAAGTTTAAATTTTACACTAGTTCGAAATTCAATATTCAGTTTTATATTCAGAAATATCAGCCAACGCAAGATATAACTTCATATAACGCTTACCTTGCTGATGATGTGGAGGTCTAGCAAACCGATTGGGCAAAGGCGAGCACCCAGGCGCTGGCCGAGGGAACCTGCCCGTCGAATAGTCAGTCTGGAAACAGAAAGCCTTAGAAGGAAATCTTCACCTATTGCAACACTTTACAGTAATGACAAACACACTCGGGTTTTATTTATACTACTTACGTTTTGCATTTGCGGCGAATGTGAGGCCACTGGACTTTGAATTTGCGATTGCTGGTATATCTGTAAAATAATTTACTAGTTGATTCATTTGTAATTAGATGATAAAATCAAATAATTCTGTGTATAAAAACGACAACGCAAAACGTTCCTTTTTTCTATGAATAAAGTCTGATTTAAATAAAAATATTGAGAGTTATCGGGGTCAGAGAATAATGAAGAAGAGGAGAAGATACGACGTAATAAGACACGACGAATTTATTAAAACATCATAGAAGGGACGCTACTAGGAAAGAAAGGAAGGGGAAGACCAAGAAAAGATTACATGGAACAGATTAAAGAGAAGGTGAACATCGTGTCTTATTAGACAAGAAGGAAGTGAAAGAATTGGCCTTTGATAGACAAGAATGGAGAATACTACACCGACAAGAGCGTGGCTCTGAAATTAGTAATGTGAAAGTCTGATTTGTTGAATTAGGTTTTAAATACTATTGTAAAGTACCTTGTTTATAAGACAGTATTAAAACTTCTGTATTTCTATTACCTGTGGACTGCGACTAGGCGTAGGCAACTGAGGACTCGTTCTCTGCGCCTGCAGCTGTTGCAAGAAGTGCTGCGGCGACATCGACGACTGCATTGGACTCTGTTGTGTATGCATCGGGCTCTGTTGTGTGTGCATTGGACTCTGTTGTAAATGCATCGGACTCTGTTGCGAGTGCATCGGGCTTTGTTGAGGATGCATCGGCGACTGCTGCGCCGACATCTGATTCTGTTGTCCATGGAGCGGAGACTGGTGCATTGGACTCTGTTGGGGATGCATCGGACTCTGCTGTGGATGCATCGGGCTCTGTTGCGGATGCATTGGACTTTGCTGAGGGTGCATCGGGCTCTGCTGCGGATGCTGCATTGGACTTTGTTGGGGTAAGTTCGTCTGTTGGACGTGCATTGGTGATTGTTGCGAGTGCAGCGGCGACTGCTGCGTGTGTAACGGAGACTGCGTCGACGGATGTAGGGGAGACTGTGACGTGTGATGTAGGGGAGACTGCTGAGAATGCAGTGGCGACTGCATGGGAGAAGTCAGATGGTGGAGAGGGGATTGCGGCGCTAAGGAATGTAACGGTGATTGCGAGTGTGGAGATTGCACGTGTAGAGGCGACATTGCCGGTCTCGCTCCTGGAGGTCGCGGGGTTTGACTTCCAGCTGGTATGGTATTCCTCACGCCCGCTATCTGTTGCTGTCCGAACTGCACCATGCCGCCCACAGACTGTGGTCTCTCTTGTACTCCTGACAACTGTCTTACGAGCTGCTGTTGTGGCGCTCCAGCCTGCTCAATAACAAGGGTACGACCACCCTGGATGATCCTGCCTTGAGCATTCAGAGGTGATGTCACTAGCCCTATCCTCTGCTGAGACAGTTGCCCATCAGAGTTTATTACTTGTTGTGTTCGTATTAGAGTCTGTTGTTGCTGTATGCCAGTGCCTTGTAAGCCTAGTTGCATCGGTCTGTTGATAGTCTGTTGTTGCATCTGCTGAGATTGTTGGAGATTCTGGTTCTGCGTGAACACTGTCTGGTTCGTCGTGATTTGTTGTTGGTTTATGACCGTCTGTTGAGCCATCTGTGGGTTCTGTTGACGGTGTTTGGTTTCGTATTCCTGGAAAACAACGGTTTGTTTATTAAAAAGCACTTAACAAGTGGTCCTATGAATGAAAACGGTAGTTGGAGGAAGGAAAATAACCTGTATAAGCATGCTATGTTGTCTAGCCTGCTTCCGCGCCGCTTCTAGATGTTTCTGCAGCGCCTGTTGCTCGGTAGAGACGCGCTGCAGCTCGGCCGCGTCGTTTGGCATCAGTTCGTTGCCAGACTTGCGGAGCTGGCGCTGCTTGCTGTTCAGCGACTGTAAATCGTCCAAACATCACGTGTAGAACACAAGAAAAACGTTAGCGGTCAAGTACCCCGAGTTAGTTCACAGTATCATTCGGTTATTGACACGTAAAGGGCGACATCATCCCGCGCACCTGAAAGAGAGCACTACCGCGAGTCGGAGGACGCTATCACGCTACTACTGAAAGCTCACGAACACGAAAGCGCACTACTGCTCACCTTGCGGATCTTGCGGAGTTTTTGCACTTCACCCTCGTAGTAGCGCAGCTGGTCGGTGGCGAAGGCGTTGTACTGCTTGAGCCATTGCTCGTACAGCAGGCGCGCGTGCTGGTCGGCCTCGCTGGCGGCGCGCTCGGGCGGCGGCGGCGGCGCGGCGGGCGCCACGCCGGCGTACAGCGGGATGCTGGGCGGCGCGGGCGCCGCGGGGGGCGCGGCCGCGGCCGGCGCCGCCCACTCGCCGCCCTCGCGCTCCTGCTCGCGCTTCTCCTGCTCCAGGAGCTCCTCCAGAAGCAACGGTTGCTCCTGATTTACGTTCTGACGGTTAAATCGTGTTAGCTGACGTCACTCGGCCGGCGACGCCCCGCCTCCATAGACTGAGTCGCCGGATGCGTTTGTGTCACTATTTATTCTACCCTACCCTTTTATTTATCTTCAGCGATTAACAATATAAATTGATTGAATAGAATGAATACAATACTCTTACTTCTATATAATTATAAACCCATCTCATCTTAGCCGGGACGGACCGACTGAAGCGACTGGCGATCGGAAATACTTCTCTTGGAGAAAATTTCACTACGAGGAAATGAAAAAACTTCGTAACTACGTGAAAGTTCAGTCGGTCTCACAAACCGATAGAAAATACACTATATAAGATAGCCTTAGAAGTTTGTGCCGTATAGTTTGCAGTCTAGTCAGCAGGAAATATCTAATAGTTGTGCACACTATTAGCAATTTTGGAAATGGTGAAACTACAAAGTGCATAATTATCTATTGTATATTGTTTGTAACGACCTACTTACGTATATGTGAGAATGCCACCATAGGACAACTCGTCGCTACACAAAGATACAAACAGCTTCCTATATCTTCATGAAGACGAGTTAAACGTGTAGAAGAAGCGTATAAAAACTTAAGGCCCTCCTAACCTTTA
Organism: Pectinophora gossypiella; assembly: GCF_024362695.1. Lineage (NCBI taxonomy): Eukaryota > Metazoa > Arthropoda > Insecta > Lepidoptera > Gelechiidae > Pectinophora > Pectinophora gossypiella. Next base: position 2,356,501 of record NC_065412.1, on the reverse strand, counting down.
ATTCCCTCGATTTGAATGATCACTTTTCTGACATTTACATTTCATCTATAATACTGACATCTATATTCCCCTAAATGTTGAAATATTGTAAAGGTACATAATTAAACAGTAATAATAAATAATTTGATAGATAAGAAACTACATAACTCTGAATCTTAAAACTGAATTTAACTTTTATATACTTAAAAACAATACATGTCACAAGACAGCGAGATAATTATAATTATTTATTATTTTTAATATTATGGTCCGCTGTGACATGCGGCGCCACCTATCTGCGCCTAGACTATCAACGATTGGCGCCACCTAGCGGATTAGTAATTTATTCGAGGCGCACCGAGCGAGACCAGCAGGGCTAATATGCGCAACGTATAATAAATTTTGTCGAAATTGATGTTTTTTTGCCTAACCTGCGTGTCACGTGATTTTATTCGTATTTTGACAGAATAAAATGACTTATATGGGTTCACATATTAGTACATAATTTATATCGTCAGAATCGATAAAATGACCGTGACAAAAATTTATCACGTCGCGCATGTTAGCCATATTGGTGTATGTAGCATGTTCCGTTTTCTCTCTCTCTCAATAAACCGACTCCGTGACGACAATACGTGTTTCCTTGCTCTCTGGGTATGCCTGTGATCATTATACCTACTTCTGTTTTTTTTACGCAGAATCTACACAACATTCTAACGAAAAAACATCTGCCTCCAACTTGTGTTCACAGTATACCCTAAAAGACCATTGGTACCCAGTGTCCTCATACAACCAACAATGTTCCACGCCGACCCCGACGAAGATGAGACAGGCAGCCTAGCTTACATAGATGTCGTACAAGTCTATTACATTAGTACTGAGTGTGCTTATTATTGAGCCACTGGGTAAATGTGATAGAAGGAGAAAGAGAGAATTTTTTTGCTGTAATTTTATTAGAATTGCCTATATACGTGTAACTAGTGATATTCATCATCGAGTGTACAATCAAAAAGCAAAAGTGCAGTCACTGAGCCCAGCGAATTATTTATGTCACAACAATTATAAAAATTATGTTCTTGTAGGTTTTTATGGTCTATTACAGAAACGACATGCAACCAGGAAGTCAACAAGTTAATTTATTACTTTGCAAGAAACTGATTGGACTTTTGCACCTTATCGTACGTAATGAAATATCTGTTACAGCCATTTTATTTGCTTTAACAATATAGTAGAGATTTTATTTGGGAGGTTTTGTCCCAGAAAGAAACACTATTTATTGATTTTATTTTCTTAGGCCTGTTGACAAAGCATGTCTGATTGCAGAGTTTTACTATTTTGTTATTTTACTCGACTAATGAAAGGCGTACGGAAGGATTCGTATAAAAGATTCAAATATATCAGATAAGAAAAAATACAATATGAGGACATATGTTGGATGTTAACGATACTTCTTTATTGAACTTACTACTTATACTACTGTATTCCTCATTCGAAACATAATAAAAAGTAATAAAGATTCACGGTCACCCAGTGGCCTGTATTATGTTTAATTCTATAGTTAGTGTCGTGTTAGGGGATGCTGAAAAGATCAAAGGTTAGTCAGTACGCATGCGTGCGGCGAACAAGCAGAGAAAGCGTTACAGACGAGGGATAGCCGGCTTCGTGTGATGGGAAGGAAGGATAGGGCAAGGACAGTTGAGATTGAAAACAAATATAGGGGCAAAATCATGGTATACACTAAGAAACCTAGTAAATGTTTAGAACAATCTTGGTGGTTAAAATGGCCACATCGAAATTCATCTAAGAAAGCAATATTGCTATTTGACATTTGTTTGCTTTGCACACTCCGCAAATGTCAAATTGCAATATTGCTTTCTCAGATGAATTGCTTCGATGTGGCCATTTTAACCCCCCTTGATGTAAATTGGTGTTCCAAATAGTATTTAGTTTCCCTCATTGATTATCAAATGTTTTGAGGAAAATTTGTGACGCAGTATCTTTAAGATGAGGCATATCAAATGGTTATTTTGTCATTACATAGCTATTCTTTATCGTATCTTAGGTCGGATATTGCCCAAATCTATGTTTTTTTAATGAAATTACACAAAGCATCAGACCTGTATCTCCTAAGGGGTAAGCAGAGGTGTATATGGTATATACAGTCATGAGCAATATAATGTACCCACTTTAGTACTCTGTCGCACTAATATATTTGACATTTAGTGAGACTTACAGTTCAATTTGTCAAAAAAGTTAATGTGACATGGTACCAAAGTGTATACATATTAATGCTCGTGACCGTACACTCACTTCTCGCCAGCTGTTTAACTCTCATGTAATAGGAGACGAGCCTATTGCCTATTCTTATGAAATTATGATATAGAAAAAATAAGAGGAAAGGAAGGGAAAAATAAAAAAGGAGGCTATGTTTTACGCACGAGATCACGACAAACTCCTGCGTAAACTTAATAAGTAGTATAAGTGATTTGACTAAGTTTCTAATTGTGCGTGTGGTAAAGTAAAAAAATGGGTCAATATGGCGTGGGAGTAGACATTAAAGGATTAAGGATTCAACGTTCTTCCTTCCGTCACCTCTTATTCTATAAGTAACTTTGATCACTTTTTACGTCCAAAATAACATAGTACGGAATTAAGTCTAAATCGAAAATCTTAAGAGTATTTCGAGTTACATTACAACAGAATTAAAATAAGCAACATTTCATTCACAAATTCTGCTTTATCGGTAACGCAAAGGGGCTTATCCCGAAATTATAACAATAACGGTTAATTAAGGGTGACAAAATGAGAGAACAGATATAATAGGACGAGGAGCTACAAGGACAAATGTTTCGGGTGGAAGGTGGGGGGAGGAAGGGTGAGGGTGTGTGTCATGTCTGACCTGCAGCAGCAGCGGGCGGCGATGCAGCCAGTCGGGCCAGTCCGGCTCAAAGCCCTGCCGACAACCGTAACACCACCGACATGCAACAACGCCACTGTTACCTACCCTACTCCACTCCGCTTCACAAATACTACCACTACTTGGACTTGTATGACGCTTCCAGACAGGGACTACTATACATTGTGCTTTTAATAATACGGACATTTTAAAGGACATCTCAAATTCTACTTTTAAAATTATTTTATTTAAAAATTCGTTATTCAAACTGTGATTTGTACTAGATAACAAGTAGGTATATTGGGGATATTAGATTGTGGTTTATGCGTAAATTACGTGAGATGACAGCATAGAAACCTCATACAAATCCAAGGCGATTCAAATTCAAAATACCCATGCAATATTAGTCGTCCAAGCTTGTTGATGAACAAGCGTATTTTGATAAATTTGATAAAAATCTGTGTGTATGTATGTACACATTATGACCTCCACCAATAATGTCGAATTAATATTGCCATGGATATAAATGTTTTACTTCACATTGTCTGCTATGCAAATTTAAAGCGAATCATGAATTCCGTATTACTGGTTCATATTTAGATGTTTAAAAACATCGCTGCCGCCCCCAAAGTATTTATGTCATTAATTTTGAGATGGGAAATGCTGTTAAAAAGATTTATTCTAAGAGATATTCATGTTTCTGTTTAGAAAAATAAGTCTGCATAATAATTTTGCAATGCTGTTTACACATTTTAATTGAATGTACATCTGTGTTCACATTTCGTGTAAAACAACGGTTTGAACTTTAAACATTTTGGAGGCGCTAGTAAACTCTACGGACTCTTTAATAATAAAAACTCGTGTGACAAAAAGTGAATAAAAATGTGAACCGAAGCTTATACAGCAACATTTAAAGCATCGAACCCGTTTTGGTGTCGAACCAACATGAAAACGAATTCGTGTAAAACATGTAGATAAAAATATAACTGCATGCACGACAATGTATCCAAAAATCCTCCAAGTCGATACGAGCGCGTTACTTTTTAGGTTATGACATGAAAGTATGGTGATGTTGACTTGAAAATGTATGTTTGAAAATATGCTTTTATACTATGTCCTTTAATGCCAATGATGAATGTCATGAATGTCAAAATTACCAAGACAAAATCACCATAATTTAACATCCAGTATTTAGTAAAATTACGGATACGCATTCAATTTTGTAAGTAGATTATTTTTTTAATCTTTGCCAAAGATGCTTTTAATTTGCCTACATATATCTGTGGACTCTTTAGAGATATGTTTGACTTGATGTGAATCTAAACAGAAATGTCATGTTGAAACTATGCAAAAATCAATACGATTTTATAGAAGATTTTGATGTCACTTTTTTCTAAATAAATTTTGCTCGACATAATAAATGAAGAGATTCTATATGAGCAACAATGAAAGTTATCTTACGAGCAGATAGATGTATCTGGTTATTGCAAATCAGTTGGACTGCGCAAATGCGGTCATATCCATTCTTTTTGTTGAAAACTTTTTATGTATTTTCAACGAACATTTAACCTCTAATAGTCAAGTCAAGTCGTATCTCTGGGTGCGTGTGTGTGGGGTACGTAAGTTCCGGGCGTACCTGTGGGTAGGGCGGCGGCGGCGGCTGCGGCGGCCGCAGCGTGCCCGGGTACGGCGGCGGCGGCGGCGCGCGCGGGGGGGGCACGCCCGCTGCAACCATTTCATTAGTATTACAATCATTTGTAACGTCTATCGTGTAGGTTGTGAGGTGGATTACCAACCCCATCAACCTCAATTTGTAACAAGACAGTTACCCTTGACTCTCACTGTAAGGTGAAGGGTACTTGGTACTTTTTTCTTTACAAGTTTACAATAAAATATTAAGATATAAATGTAGGTAAACGTCAAAATTGCGTACTAAGCATATACGGCACGCAATAAATGACAGATTACCGAAATGCTATGCTCCACATTAAAAACAAGTTGATTATGTCTTAAGTCAACTTGAAGAACGATTGTGGAGGGGAAGTTATGTGATTTTATTCATGCTAGTCGAATAATGGAAGATACTAATATTGTTACGTAATGAAAAAGTGACAGATGTGTTATCTATTCACGCCTAACTCGATATCTGTATTCCTGCTACAATAGAAAGGAAATCACCTTTTTGTGTGTGGCGGCGCTCACTAGCAATATGACAGTTTATGGTATGCGTTTAGTATACATATATGTATATCTATATAATTATTTTAATGTGTCTATAATTTTATATATTTTTTTAATTTTATGTCATTTTTTTGTGCGCTACACTGCAGCTGTACAAGTGTACTATATCCTCTGCCGAAGGTTGTCTGGAAGAGATCGCTCTTAGCGATAAGGCCGCCGTTGCCCACCTTAGAATAAGTTTATCCTGTAAATGTCTTGTTTTGTGTGCAATAAAGTGCTTTGTAATTATTATTGACAGTTGCGTTACCCGAGTGTGGCAGAGCAGCAAGAGCGACGGTTCGGTCATGCCTGACGACGCCGACGGCGCCGTCGGCGCCCACGAGCCGCGTGCCCGGCGCGATGGCGCGGCCGGCGGCCAGCGCCGCGTTCACTTGGGCCGTCATCGCGTTCACTATGCTTTGAGTGTTCACTGTGCTCGCGGCCTTAATAAAAAATAAAAAGAGACCAAAATGTTACACGTACAATTGCGGAGGAAGCAAAAGTGGTAGCAATAGCAGAATGAGAGAATTCTGTGATAAATCCATACTAATATTATAGATAGGAAGGCGTCTGTCTGTTTGTTTGTCCGTCTTTCACGGTAAAACAGGGCGACGAATAGACATGATTTTTAAGTGGAGATAGTTGAAGGGATGAAGAGTGACAGGCTACTTTTTGTCTCCTTCTAACCCCCCACTTTCCTAAGCCGGGGGATGCAAGTTTGTATGGAGCATTCTGCAATTTTCAAGGTAGAAAGCTAAACGTTCGTATGCGGACTATTTGTGATACCAACAGATTTTTTTTTTTTTGGAAATCTGCCCCCAACCCTTTCAAGAGGGTGTGAAACTTAAATTTATATGGGAGTTTTCGCAGTTTTCAAGATAGGAAGATACATTAGGAAAGGGGAACCGTCATGCCCCGAATTTAACGCGAGGCCGCGGGCAAAAGCTAGTACAAGAATATAAATAATTCCAAGTATTTCTTTTTATGATTTAACAGGGTATCCAAACTGGAGATTTTACTTTTTACTTTAGTATATATCTCGTAACTGATTTCGGCTACAGGGACTGCTGCTTCTTATGGTAACTCAATTTCTATTTTTTGTACTGTAGTAATTCAAATTCAAAAATATCTTTATTCAGTAGGTAACATTACACTTTGAATCGTCAATTTTTACATAACGAACGTCTCATCCGCCTAAAACTACTGCAGCTTCTTACAACCTATATAGCCGGGGAAAAGAAGCTGCAAGAAAAACCTCGGCACAGGGCCCTAGACGTTCTTTAAATTAAAAAATAAATAAACATAAAATATTGTTATACAACTGAGTAATTTAATCGTTTTAATACCTGCGCGAAGTGCATGTGCTGCGCTTGCGAGGCGAACTGCACCTGCGGCCGCTGCTGCAGCGCGGGCGCCAGGGGGCCCGCGCCCGGGAACTGCGCGCGCGCACCCAGCGCACCCGCCACCTGCGCCCGCGGCACACACATTATACATTGTCATACTGTGTACTTGATTCAACTTATATACAGGCTGTTAGTGACAACGTACTGAACACTGAGGGGAATGATTCAGCTCATGATTCTGAGTTAATATCAAGTGTAATTTTCTGTCCACCCTCTTCAGTACAGTTCGTCAAGTAGAGTATTCTGACCTGTTGTTGCGGCGGCTGCAGTCGCTGGTGCGGAAAAGCGGGCCGCGCTGCGCCGCGCCACTCGGGCCCCGGCTTCACCTCCTCGCCTTCCAGCTTCACCTCCGACTTTATGGCTGCCATCGCGTTCTACGTCCAAAATTTACCATGACATTAGAGAACACGCCTGTATCCATAAGGCAAATGTGGATATACTGGGTGTTAGTGAAATCGTAACGAAAAAAAAATGGAACATCTATTAGATTGTACTTAAAACGATAAACGAATAATTCTTTCAAATATTTTTCCTCTCGCCCTGAGCCGAGGTTCGCGCCCAACTGGGCACTCTCAGGCCTGTTGTCTTAAACGTTGTACCGGGTAAGAGCCTTCAGCGCTCCCCATTTGTCCGGCCAAGTAGTTAATGCCATCTGCGGCAAATCTACATGATGTCACTATTGCTGTCACCCACTCATCAACAGCTCTGTGTATCGTATGTGAAGTATGTATATGGGATGTTTTGCCTTACCTGCAAAGCAATCTGCTGGTTAGGCGTGATCCCTCGCTGCACGCCGTCGAACATCTGTCCGGGCGCAGGTTCCTGCTTCGGTTCCTGGTCGGGTTTATCCTCCATCTCAGTCTTTACCTCAGGCTTGGCCTCTATACTCCTCACTGCCTTCTGAAGGTCTGTGTCCATCTTGTTGTCTTTATGGTCGGAGTCGTCTCTGCAAAACGATGTTTATGGTAAAATTTCAATCAATCAATCAATAATACTAAACACACAACAAAACACAACATAGCACAACATAACATAGCATTACACCTGTATCCCTGAAGGGGGTAGGTGTATAGTACATGCACTCCTCGCCAGCTATGTTTAACACATTCACTGTGTAACCGCAATGAATTTGAAACTCATACGTACATGTCCCATGTGTGGGGTGCACTAGGTAAAATGAAAAAATCTGACGGGACGCTTTTCAGATTGTTTTTTCGAGCCATAGTGAGTCTATTATCGTAAAAAACATTGCATGTGACGGGTCGATATCTAATTTTCAGTTACACAATCAACGTGTTAAGTCCCATGTAATAGGGGACGAGCCCATTGCCAATTCCTGGGAACGACATGATATCAATTATCTATGATCCAAAGATGAATTCAAACTCATAAAGTAGAATTCAGTGTTGTCGTGGGACCAGAAAGACGGTGGACGAGAACAGCAGTGGAGCAGTATCATCGAATATGCTTAGTACCCAATATATGAGTGGAGGTTGGCACTTATTTAGAGACATAGAACAATCATATATAAAAATATTTCTTGTTTGATATTTGGATCGCATTATGTATGATTGAGGAGCTCGGTGGCGCAGCGGTTAACGCGCTCGGTCTGCGATTGTTGAAGTTAAGCAACTTTCGCAAAGGCCGGTCATAGGATGGGTGGTTCCGTGCTTCGGAAGGCACGTTAAGCCGTTGGTCCCGGCTGCATTAGCAGTCGTTAATAACCATCAATCCGCACTGGGCCCGCGTGATGGTTTAAGGCCCGATCTCCCTATCCATCCATAAAGAAGGCCCGTGCCCCAGCAATGGGGACGTTAATGGGCTGATGATGATGATGATGATGTATAGAACTATGTTGCTACCTATATTGCTTCTCTTTGTTTTGATCAGAATAATAATTAGTAATTGTGCTTGGGTGTAATAAAAAGGGTCATCATTTATACCCAAAACAAAGATAAAATATGCATATGTCTGCTGTCCATGAAATCAGAAGGTTAAACGACGGAAAATCTGTACAGAACCATCTATAACGCAGCTTGGAAAATCGATCATCGTTGTTACGTTTTATAGGGTAGGGCATTGTGACGTATTTGAGCTATCTTCTGCAGTCCATGACTCACGTGGGTTGCAGCTTGTCGGCCAGCTCGAGTCCGTCGAGGATGTGCTCGGCGTCGTTGAGCGCCGCTAACTCAGGGTCCGCGTACTCCAGTATATTGAACTGTTCCCCAATCTCAGCCGTCAACGACTCCAGGAGCTCCTCATCGTCCTCGCCGCCGAGGCCCGTTAGGATGTCGCCCACCTGGGAATTTCAATGTTACTATAAACTTCCTGAAAAAACCAAACTTCTCGATGCATTCTGGGAGTGTTCGTCTGCAATATTAAAATCTAGACAGATAAAAATGCTTCTTCTATCGTGTGGGTTGGAGATGAGGTGGATTACTCACCTAATCAACCCTGGTGTCAGGGTTATGATTGACCCGCCAAAGGCCCCTGACATGACTCATATAACGACTACTTTCATCAGTAAGTAGTAACCAGGACCAGCGGCTTAGCGTGCGTTCCGAAGCACGGATTTTTTGGCCAATCAGGTGATCAGCCTGTAATGTCCTAACTAAACTGGGGTTCACAAAGTGATTTTTGTGATTTATCCCCACCGGGATTCGAACCCGGGACCTCAGAATCGGACCACAGAGGCCGTTATAAAAATGCTTACGTGTGTTTTGCTAAAAAATCAATAAGGAGGGATTTTTGTTGAGATAGAAAGTATGGTTGTGATTTGGTCTCAGGTTAGATAAGCAGACTCTGGAATAAAATAGTTATAAGCCTTAAACGGATGGAGGAACTAGACTAGATTTCAAACTAGACTCAAACGGGTTAGAAACACACAATCGGTATAGCTGACATGGGTAAAAGCTGTTAAACTGAAGCGGGAATGGGGTGGAGACGCCTGCCGTCATCGCAGCCACACAGTATCCTAAATTATAGACTTTTTTGACGTAATTTATTGTAGATTTGCCACAGACGACATTAACTACTTGGGGAGCGCTGAAGCCTCTCACCCGGTTGAATTATAAGCGAAGATTATCACAAAATGAATCCAATAGATGATGTGAAGTGTACTATCTCACCTCGCCAATGTTCCCGGGATCTTGTTCCAGTTTGTCCATGTCGCCCATGTCCATTTCGTCCGTGCCATGCTCCGACTCTTGCTTCGGTTCCACGCCCGCTACAAGCAATAATTAGTATATCATCTCTCATCAGTCATAGATTTTTTTATGTAGTTTAATTATGAAATGTCTCCTTGAATAACCCAGGCGAACAAAATAGGCATCTAGCTTATATACAACCCGCCTGATGTGTGCTGTCACCTTAATTCTGTCGGGTCATTGGCTAATGTAAAATTTGGAGAGGGATTCTTAAATGTCTGCCTAAAATAGACGTGTGTTCCATAAATTGTATGCCTGTCGATTACCCGTCCCTTTCTTTTTCAGCGAATAAGAAAATGACAGGTACGACTTAAAATTGGATCTTGTGCAAATAATAAAACTTCTTTTAACATAGCAGTGATCATGACACTCGGCCATCCGACTCCGTGCTCTCTCCGGGGCACGCTAGGTACTCTTTCCAATACACACTACAATTTGATGTAAATTGTTGGTAGACGTTCAAATTGCGTACTGAGAATATAACGCACGCAACAAATCAAAGGTCACCGTAATGCTGTGCTCCACATTAAAAACAAGTTGATTATGTCTTAAGTCAACTTGAAGAACGATTGTGGAGGTAATACTAATACTGCATGTTCGGAATAGGGCATGAAAGATTATTTTACTTCAATTATGTAAAAGGGCGTAATACTGGCATAGTGGCGCTAACCCTTTTCTTTTCAGCGGGTAAGAAAGTAATAGGTATAGTATAACTTAAAATAAAATTAGAGTCTGCTGGACTCAGCACCAATATAAGCCTTATTATAAAGCAAAGACAGGGCGGCTCACAATAATTTAAGCTTCCATACTACGTTGGTCCGAAAACATAATACACAACACTAGTATTCTTCTATCTACAATGGTCCCGAATCCTGTAGACACCAAATTTTATGCCGTCCCTTTCCTTTTCGGCGGATAAGAAAATGACAGTTATAACTTAAAATAAAATTCGATAGTGTGTACTGGGAATAGCACCATTGACTTACCATGTGGTTGAGGTACGTTTGGTTTTTGCTCTTGAACCTGAGCAGCGGGATTCCCTTGCGTCTGCTGTATCGGCGTACCGTCAGCCGTCACTAAACGTTGTTGCATTAGCACTGAAAATAGTTTACCTTGATAAAATAACATTTTTACTACTACTACACACTACCATTGTATTGTACTGTATTCATGCGTCTGATTGTTGTAATTTAGTTCTGTGCAATAAAGTATATTTGATTTGATTTCTTATGTGACCTTTTACTTGTATACAGGCAAGATGTTAGGCCAGTTTAAAAACATTAAAACTCAAAAATATATTTATTCGTCAGGTATTTGAAACTTATTTTTTTTAAATAAATATATTTTTTGTCGAACGTCTCATCACGTCTCAATCTGTACGGACGAAGAAAAGTAGCTGCAAGAAAAACCTCAGCACGGGTCTTAGACGTTGCGAATCAATGGGCTAGAACTTTATATTAATTAAAACCGAAATGGCACTGTTTTAGGGCCATCATCAAATAGTATAGAAAAAAAACACAAAACGGATCCTCCTCCAGTAATTCGTAAATTAAAGAAAATACGACATTACGTACAATAGCCACCTACCATCGTGTTTTCTTTGACAAGATGAGTTACTTACTGGGTTGATCAGGTCTCTGACCGGGCTGAAGCGGCGCGCGCGGCCTCATAGCGACAGGCAGAGGCTGGCGGAAGGCCGTGCCTTCCATGACGCCCTGCACTGTGCCGTCCTCGGTTGCGCTCTCTGTTGAGAAGGCAATATTGTTCTAAAGAACGAATTTAATTTCGCTAAGCCGACACGGGCGAGTTGCACCGGACGTATCATTAGTGTCACCGCAAAAATATCGTATAATCTTTTGTTTTGCAAATATCTACTACTTATATTATTATGTTTTACATAATATATTGAACATATACGGGGCTACGCTCCTCATCTATCTAAAGAAGAGCACCACGGAGTGAACCCTGCCCAAAGGTTCCCATTATGCTAGATCCCCTGGGCAAGTAAGTACGTGGGCAATATCCGTTACCAACATTTCTTGGAATTTGTCTTACCAAGCTATAAGTGTAAGTTATCACCGTTTTTGGCGGTTCGCATTACGACTGTTTATAGTTTTCCTTTTAGGCGATTTTTGAAGGGTTATTGTTTTAAATAATATAGGCGCGATCCACAATCTCACCTGACGGTAAGTGACGATCTGATCTAGGGTGGTGATCCACCCTCACGCTTTCCTAGAAAATGCCTATTCACTCTAGCCTTGAAGGCTCGCAGATTATAACGAGTTGGAAAAACAAACGATTACAGACAGTTCGAGTCCTTTGCTGTTCGCATCAAAAAGGATGAGGCGAAACTTTTAGTGCGGATTGGTGTTTTGTGGTGTAGTGAGTTCTGGTAATATATAATAATCCTGATGTTTGTCTCATTATTGCTCCCAACGCAACGAAGCACATATATTTTCCTAACATTTCCAATACTAAACAATCTAACAATCGAAAGAAGGGAAAATATCAACATATATAAACTCACGCGGCTGCCACATCTTATCTGGATGCCTCTGCAACAGATCCCTAAGTTGCCTGTTGATGTCGTCGTTGTTGGCGTAGTGCAGCGGGAATCGCTGGGCCGGGAAGGCGCTGCGCGGCGCCTCGGCCGCCTCCACGCCGTCCGGGCGCAGCCGCTGCATGGCTGCTTGGGGACCAACAGTGCCGCTATTAGGATACCTTGTAAAGATCGCTACATACGCAACGTGTTTTTTATCTACACGGAACTCAAGCGGAAAGTTTCGGCAATATCGTTTCATATAAAATGTGTATGAAAGATGCATCACGGATGCCTGGATGGGACGAGAACGTGGCACCTATTACTAAACCACGCCGTTTATGTTCTAACAGCTTCCCGTATATAGCGATGTTAACCCGTGCAAATGAATAGCTTAGCTTTCTTTTAAGAATATCTAAATAAAGAAAAGCTATTGGAAACTAATTTCCATATTAGTCCCATACAACTCGCGGACCATACGAGTATCGGTATGACGGGTTGTCAATTAATAAAAAAGATAACATCCAATTCTGTTCCACCAATATTTCGCAAGATTTCGCCTGTTCAAATATCATGGCTCGTCACGTGTAAGCAAGAATACCTTGCATTCTCTGGTCGTGTATGATCTGTTGTTGTTGTTGGGTCTGTTGTTGTCGCATCTGTTGCAGCTGCTTCCACTGCCGCTCTTGTTCGGCCTCGCGCGCGCTGCGCTGTTGCCCGCACGCGCGTTCTTGCTCCTATATGAGATTGCTCTGTTAGTACCAGTTGGGGATTGTGACCTGGAGATATTTGTACCTTTATCGACAGCAACCTCTTAACGCCGAGATTTCGAAACATAATACTTAAACAATGGGGTTTTAGACTTTAAGAGGACTGTCGGTCTTAATGATAATGTAGTTTTATATTGGAAGCCCGACGTCGAAGATAAATGTCATTCCATCATTGAGGTCATTTGTCCACTTAAGAAAATGATGATGACAGCATAGTAAAAAATACTACACTATTATTAGGCTGATTCAAGTAGAACTGTCTACGAGAAATGGCAGCAATTAAAAAAAAACAATAACTGAAAATACTACACACTGCACAAGTGGAATTAATACTAGAGCTACGCAAAATTATACATCCAGTATCAACTAAACTTGGGCAGTGTATATACGGCTTGACAAATAATAACTACAGATTTCTTTTATTGCCACCGATTCTCTGGGACAGCTGAGCTAGACAGACGTTACCTAAATATCGAACTATGTAATGACGTACTGACACCTGAATTTTACGGCTAAAATTGATTCGCTAAATACAGTAACGTTGGGGAAAAACAAAGGTACAAATACCTTCAGTAATGTCACTTCCATGGGTATTATTGCATGCTGAACTACGCAGGCACTCTCGAGACTTTATTCTCCAGACTACAAATTATACTCAGCACTGAAAATACGTTTCCTTACACGTGCATTGGCATAATACATTAGGTTGCTTTTTGAAAAATTATAACATCCTCCACAATATCGTGATTTGTTACGTTGTTTTGTTTTGTGCTCTATAATAGTTCTACTGGTTTCGATGCTGACTATACCACTCGTATCTGACTAAATTATGTGAGTTACAATTGAGTTATATTAGATATTTTACATGGCGTCTCAGACAGGGAGGGGGGGATATGTACTGTCATAGAATAATCCTACATCCAAAAAAATGTGTTTATTATGAGAAATAATGCCATTGGTTTTGGTGTCATACAAGACCATTAACCCGGCCCCAGGGGGGACAGTCATTAATTTATGAATTTTAATAAAGAATAGGTGCGACATTTTGTCACGTTTTTCTATGACGTCACAGGTTGCGTTTTCTTACAAATTCTATAGTAATTTCATGTATTGACGTTTAGTAAAAAGTAACTGTTTTGACTAATATGGGCGATAGGCTGATCCCTTATCACCATAAGGTTTATCATATCCAGCTTACAACATCGTATCAACAGTGGCTGCAAGTTGTCTTTGATTTAAAGATTTGAGTTTAATAATTTGTTTGAAAATAAGAATAATTATGAATGTTGAACATATTTTTAATTTTTTATGATTGCTATATATTTAAGATGTTGTCGAATTGGGACCCTACCTGTAATGAACACATTGTATGAGCATGTAAGAATTTAATAAATAAATAAATGATTACTTGTGGCTCTGCCCACCCCATTAGGGATTACGGGCGTGAGTTTATGTATGTAACTGATTTGACAAGTTAGAAACTACCCTATACTGTAAAATTTCAACATTCTAGCCGCAACGATTCAATCTGTGCGCTAATGTCAATCAGTCAGTCGTTGCTTATTCAAACAAGATATTTTTCGGGTTTTATCGCAAATGCTATACCGACAAGAGCGTGGCTCTTAAATTAATGATGATGATCACAAATAGGAGTTATGACGTAGTCACCCCCTTCTGAGACACTGTATTAGTACATTATTTGGATTTTTTACTGTCATGCTTTTGTTACGGACTACAACTAAATCAAACCTATGGATCTGTTTGTGAATATTTACATCAATGTTATACATCTTTTAATGCCAGATATACTTTATTAGTGTTACATTTATCATAAACCTACACAAGACATTCGTGTGAATAATGTTTTCATCTGAACAAATTAGTTGACACTATTAATGTTTGAATAAATAGGTGAATGGAAGAACGAGTTTTGTTTCCTTTTACCGGCCATTCTCTCGCTGAAATAGACAAAAACTGACTTATAGAAATCGTCGGAGAACTTCAACACGTTTCATTAGATGCAGTGACAGTCATTTGTCATCATCTTCTGGACATTTTCTATTCACCTAGAAAGGTTTGCTGCATGAAACTTACACACTTCAGCCACGAAGTCAAGTTTTATACAGCAATTATATCTTACAGACAACCTCACAAAGCCTTCCACAACAGCATAACGACGCAAATTAAACTAGAAACTAGTGTTAGAACGGTTAGCACAACACATCCAGCCCGCGACCAATGTTAAAGCCAACACTACCAAGGCAAAGCTAAAATAAAAAAGTCAACGTTACGGAAACAGGAAACGGGTCCAGGAGGCGTATTTTATGGATCGAATGGAATCGTTCGTTTTCAAAGAAGCTAAATGAAAAATAAAGAAAACAATCACACAGCTAACGATGCGATCGAACAGCCAAACTTGTCGGGTGATGACAATTTAGAACCGCGTTAGAGAAGGTGCTAAGGACCGCGAGGTGCAATCGCGCGATCACCCGACAATACAACGAAACGGGTCTCGCATACGCATCTTTCCCGACGAGTCTATTGTGCAGTGTACTTCGACATTGTGTCGTTATCGGGAGCATCTCAATTTGCATGTCTCTTTATTGGCACGTTACGAAACGACACGGGTCAGTGGAGGTCATCGACGGCAATCGAGAGAGTAGATGTGAAGTCATCCATGAGCATGAGGGTCGAATGCGTATGCGAGCGTCGCGACAGTCGCGCGGTACCGTGGGTGCGTGGTGCGGGCGCGGCGGGGGCGGTGCCTGCGTGGGCGCGGCCGGGGTGGGCGGCGTGGGCGCGGGCGGGGTGGGCGCGGTGGGCGGAGTGGGCGGGGTGGGCGCGGAGGGCGCGCGCGGCGCGGGCTGCAGGCGCGGCAGCGTGCGCATGATCTCGGAGGGGGTGAGCACGCGGATGTGCGCGTCGGCCTCCAGGAGCCCGCCCGCCGTCACCGTCACGTTGGGCGCGCGCACCGGGCCGGCCGGCGTCGCCGGCGTCGTCGCCGCCGTGCTGGCCGCAGGCGCGCCGGCGCCGTGGGGCGCGCCGGGCCCACTGGCCGCGCTCGCCTCGCTCGGGCCGCTCGCGCCGGCGTCCGCCTCGCCGCTCGAGCTCTGCCGCCCCAACCATCACTTACACCATGTCGCACGTGACCGGCCGCCGGGCGAGCGCTCCGCCCGCGACTCGCTCGACTCTAACGCGCTTGCCGGTGAGGAAGCGAAGCTGTGCTTCGAAGCGGTGAAGTGCCTATCGCATTTTTTACGACACGGGGTCAAGAGTCTTTTTGTCGACGGCCGCTCACGTAGGACATGGTATTCATACTGATCACCGAGCATACTAGCCGACACTAGCCTGTACGATGGGTGGATTATGGAAGGTTCCGATAGAGCAAACGACCGAAAATAAGTCGGAAACGAGAAGTAAATCCAAAGTTAATAACACAATATATTACCCATAAATCTAAAGGATTCAACGCGTTACCCCATAAAACAATTCCCAATTTTTAATTACCCATAATTTAAGCATATTTTTTTTATTAAATTCCCAACAGTAATATCTTTAGCCAATAATTCAATACGTTCAATAAATGAGCAACCCTTTTCGATTATGATTACAAAAATTAAATTCAAATGGAAAGAATTACTTTCGCCGGCCCAATGAAAAGGTTCAAAAACTAATCATCTGTGTCCTCAAGTATCTAATTGGAGAGCTAGTGTGAGAGACACAAGGAACACAGTGGTAAGTGAGTCGTGTTAGCACACACCACAGTGACACACAAGCGGTACGTACCTGTTGCGCTTTCTTCATGCGAATCGCACTTCTGTTATCCCTCGCACGCTGAAGGTACGGAGCCTTCTGTTCTACGGGTAAGGCGCGCCATTTCTTGAGGATCTGCTTGCAACGGTCCACCCAGTTGGGGAACTCCGTCTTCCATTCCGGGTGGTTTGTGTTGGCGTACAGAACAGCTGATATTGTAGCTGCCGAGCCTAAGCCTGTGAGTAAGATAGGGGTTAAATAAAGGAACATTTTTCAAGAAAATCTATACTATACTATGTAGGGAGGTTAGGCATCCGTCACGGAGGTGGTGTGATGTTTATTTTAATGATGTGCATTACCTTCTTCCTTACTCGTGGTGAGTCAGTTCGTTCTTTATTCATAAATTAATAAAACAACGATTACATTGTCTTTGGTTGTCAATATGCACCGGCAATGCTTCATCACTCCATGTACATGTGCGCGAGTTCAGTCAAAAGCGATAACAACTGTACGCTTGAGTATTTAGGTACATTTTAGCACAGCGGTCGCCGATGAAATCGTCGAAGCGGAGTGGGTTATTATCGTGATAGGAATAGTCACTGTGACCGTGTTCAAACCTAATCTACTACGGAATTAGGGGGCTAAAAAGCCGAAGCAATGAAAAGCAATAATGAGCAAATTTTAAAGTCAAATAGCAATGTTGCTTTTTAGATGAATGGCTTCGATTTGGTCTTTTAGCCCCCCTGGTAGGAGGGAAACCACTGCCCTATTTTTCCCTAAAAAAATAGCATGAAGAATGCTACGCCGATAACAGCGTGGCTCTTAAATTAGTGATTAGCCCCCTTGGTTATGTGTCGTATAAATCATGTGTTGTGGGCGTTGGTGTGGTACTCACTCTCATCAGCGCGCATCTTGTCGGCGCTGCGCTGGTTGTAGGAGGGCGGCGGCGCGGCGGGCTGGCCGGCCCAGGCGCCGCCGCCGCACTCGCCGAACAGCGGGCTCAGCGCGCTGTTGCTGCTGCGGGGGGGACCGTTACTACACATTTTGTTTTTTTTTTTACTTCATTTGAACCAAAAATTAAACATTTTTACAAATAACATTCTCTCGCCAAACCGACACCAGTTTGTTGGCAGGTACGCGTTAGCATAAGTAGTAATACTAAATAAGATAATAACCGTGCTTGAAAGCTGGTTCACTTTTAGTTTAAAGAAAAATAACGCAAATTGGGTAGTTTCCTAAGTCAACGATAAATTATGAAATTCAGATTACTAAATTTAAACAGAACAGACGTAAAAAAGAGAGATTTACAGTAGACAAATAAAAGTTTTCTTTTTTTTTATGAATCTTAAGAAAAATGTAATAATAAGTACGATATTTTATCACGTTTTTCTATGATATTGATGTTGTCGTTTTTGTATGATGTTGTGGTTGCTTTTCCATACAAATTACATAGTAATTTCGTGTTTTATCGTTTAGAAATAGGTAACTGGGAGTACAAAAGGCCTCATCAAAGCAATTAGCAGTGAATATTCGCATATAAAAGTGCTCAATGCAAACGAATGTCAAATAGCAATATCGCTTTTTTAGATGAATTGCTTTGATGAGGCCCTATTGAGGCCCAACTACCCTATTCTTCTATTAAAAGCAAAAAACAAAACAACGTATAACACAGTCGAAAAGGACATTTATATGAGCCGGTTACATGTATACAGTAGAAGAAACCGACTAGAAGTTTCTGGACGCGCCGTCTACGGTAAGCTAGTGACGTAATACCAAAGACAAAATATGTGAAGTTGAGGATCTGTTGAATTTTATGGAGATTATTAGCTGAAGACATATAATTTTGCTGTTTATATGTATAGCTATTGTATTAACATTTATATAAAATGCTAAACTAAAATCTGCGAATGTTCAAAGACGCTGGTTCGTCGACAATTCGATATTTCAAGGATGTAAGGATGGTTTAGTGAAATAAACAAACCTGTTCCCGAAGTCAGAGTGGTACGGCGAGGCGTAGTCGACGCCTGTCATCTGTGGGCTCTGTAGCGGCTGCCGCTGCGGGTACGCGCCCGGCATTGAGGCAACATACGACACTGACGACTCTTGAGATTCCTGGTGAGTGAATAATACTGTATTGAACAAGGTTCTACTTGTGTAAACTTGATTAACTTAACTCTCATCGCAATATTCCAATTTGTACCTTACCAAATTTATACAAGTTCAAAGGCTGTTCTACGATTTTGTTAATCATCGTCATCTCATCAGGGTCCACTTACCTAACCTGAAGATTTGACAGGTCCGGTTTTTTACACAAGCGACTGCCTGTCTAACCTTCCAACGCGAAGGGAAAACCAGCCCAATACAGGTTAGGTCACATACCTCCGATAATGCATTTCTCGAATGTGGGTTTCCTCGCGATGTTTTCCTTCACCGATGAGCTCATAACATAAGCTCACTTCTATATCCCCATTGGAGTAGCTAGATGCACATCCATCGCAAGATAAACTAAGTACCCACACGTCATCGAGCTTTCTGTTAGGTCAGCGTGATAGGTGGAGAGCCGTAATGCCGGCTATAATGGTCAAGCCAACTGCGTGAGTGAAAACTGTACTTTGTTAATAACAACCGTATTTTTTTTACATAACATACATAAACAGCCTATACACGCCCCACTGCTGGGCACAGGCCTCCCCTCAATCAACCGGAGGGGGTATGGAGCATACTCCAACACGCTGCTCCACTGCGGGTTGGTGGAGGTGTTTGGGCTAGTAGTAATAGTAGTAGTATT
Source organism: Pectinophora gossypiella (assembly GCF_024362695.1). NCBI lineage: Eukaryota > Metazoa > Arthropoda > Insecta > Lepidoptera > Gelechiidae > Pectinophora > Pectinophora gossypiella. Next base: position 2,336,947 of record NC_065412.1, on the reverse strand, counting down.
TTTTTTTTCATTTTTATCACCTACTTATTTCTAAAATAAATGATCTTTCTTTTCTATGCTGTTTTGTGCGTAGGATTACCTCATTCTTTACGATTGCTCGGAAAGACCTTTTGTCGTTTGACAAGTTTTCCATCAATTATGCTTTTTTAAAGTCAAAAATCTGTCGTTTTAAAATTCAAACCCTATTCCCTGGAGGACCCTGGAAATCTCGGCCTTATCAGGTTAAAACCTTACCTGCGAATCATCTGTGAGAACTCCCTTGAATATCTCGTCAACATCGTTGCTGTCCATGTCGGGAAGAGAATCTCGGACCATCGCATCGAGATTTACGCCCAGCAGGGATAGATCGTCCTTCGGGGATATTGTCGACGCTTGCGACGACCCTCCCGTTTCTGAGCAGATTTACGAGATTAGTAAAAGAAATAGTATTAACTGTGAGTCTAACCAAACATTCGGGTCGTGTTCTAGGTTCGAGATAAATTATGAAATACATTTTCTTTTTTCTATTTAACTTATTTATGAATTTTAATCATGAAAAACGTCAAAACGTCATGATAAGTCAGACATTTTATCACGTTTTTCTATAACATCACAGTGTTTCATACACATTCCATAGTAATTTCGCGTTTTGACGTTTAGTAAAAAGTAACTGATTTGACTCGTTGGAAACTAGCCTATAATATTGGGAGAGGATTGGAACTGGATAAATGGTCGACATTAGTAATTAATTATCCCAAGAAAGTCATTAACAAAATCCTTACAGTCTGGTTGAAGATATCTGCTAGTAATTCTTCTTCTATCGTGTGGGTTATAAGGTGGATTACCAACCTCCTCAACCCTGGTGTCCAAACCACAGGCCCCTGGACATGGCTCATGTAACGACTACGTACTTACATCAGTACTTCCGAAGCACAGATCGTCTTACTTTCAGACATTCAGGTGATCAGTCTGTAATGTCCTAACCCAACTAGGGATCACACAAGAGATTTTTGTGATATGTCCCTACCGGGATTCGAACCCAGGACCTCTGGATCGTGAGCCCAACGCTCAATCACTGGACCACGGAGGCCGTGTACTAGAAATTAAAAATATAGGGTGTTTGACACACTCATTATCACCCTAGCGTTACCCCGTATTCAAGGGGTCCGCCTGCTTATGCAGGGCTTATTCTGAAGATTTGACACATTTGATTTGATGTTAGAGACACTCACCACTGCTAATCGCCTCAGTCTTAGCGCTGTGAACATTGGGCATACTGTCAGTGGCCGCCGGCGGGGCATCCTCAGGTGGCTGGGGGCCTAGTATGGCGTTCTTCAAAGCCGTCGAGTCCTCAGTATGCTTCAGTTGTCCGTCTTCTAATGCCTCCGTCTTTATCTTGGTACCGTCAGTAGAATCGTCTTTCTCATCTTTAGGTTTCAATGAGTTGAGGAGGTCTAGTTCGTCCTGTTTGAAAAATGATTTAGGTTTTTGGGTATAAGGGATTTATTTGGGGATTCAACTACGAGTATAAAGATTTCGGAAACTACGGGATGTAGAGTGTAGACGTGTTAAAGAAAGATTAGATCGAGTGTACTATACACTAGCAAGTAGAATAGATGTACCCATAGATCTTCATTATTATATAAATGAAAATGTGCAACATTCTATTAGTGATTTTTTTTTTGTTTCAGTTTAGTAGTTCAGAATGTGGAGAATTATTTTTTTTAAATAGCGTTTGCGTTTGACTATAATCTCGCCTGATGACAAGTGACGATGTGGCCTAAAGTGAGACACGCTTACCCAGCAAATGCCTACTCACTCTAGCCTGGAAGATTCTAAGATTATAACGTTTTGGAAACACATACTGCTGCGAGATGTTTAAAGCCTCATTCTGCATACCTGGTTCAGATTAATAGTAATAGTGTGGTCATGATCGTTGAAGACTGTGAGTGCAGCTAACACGTCTTCGCCATCACTGTCGGAGTTTTCGAAGTCCAGTTTGAAGTCGCGCAGTTCGCGGTAACCCTCTGGAGTTGATGAGCGGTTGGGGCCGCCGGGGCTCTCTGAAGGGTTTCCTAGACAAGGTAGAACATTAATAATACTTAAATATTGTCAGATAGCCACTTTACTTCTAACTAAAGTAAGTCTGTCGACATAACATAAACAGTTTATATACGATCCACTCGTGAAGCTACACCTTTTTTGGGACTAGTGGTTCCAAATTCAAATTTAAAATATCTTTATTCAGTAGGCAACATAGTTACACTTTGAATCGTCATATTTTACATAATGAACGTCTCATCGGCCTAAAAGTTCAATTCCCAATCGAAATCATAATCACTGACTGTCCTTAGTTTAGTAAGGATATTGCAGGCTGAATCACCCGATTGTCCGAGAATGTACGATGTATCTGTGTCGGAAGGCAAGATAAACCATTGGTCCGGATTAAGCTTGTTAAAAATAAGGCCAGAAATCCAACTATTACTTGAAAATTCGGGTATTACAAAGTTATATAGATAATATACACACCTGTAGAGCTGACAGCGGGCTTGACAGGTTCAAGCAGCTCCTTTCCGAAGAACGCCTCTTGCATGTAGGAGGGGAACTGCTCCATCAACTTGGAACGCGGCTTGCGGCGTGGCTTGCGCTTGTTGCTTGGGGATTCTGTCAATACACAGGAAGCTATTAATACAAAATGAAGTCTGTGTAAGGCATTCCCACTGACGCAGTCTAGCAGACATACAGGAATTAACTAAATGTTGGGAGTCACGTCTGCGCTTTGCTACAGTTAGGAACGCACCTTATATTAACTCTGAAACCAGATTTGTGATGTCATTCGATCTTAAACCCATACAAGAAGACACGGATTTTACGTCTTCTTTATTGTTTACATAACAACATTCTTTCTTCTAGAAGAAACAATCACCTATCGCACAAGGCGAACATTCCTAAACAATACTCCGAAAAAATCCACTCCCCAAAACGACAACTCCCAAACTGTTTTGGCATTTAGTCCCAATGTTTACTTCTTACAAAATTGGCAGTTACCTTCAGAAACCTGCATCCCATCCCGTCTTTATCGAGCACTTTGAACCCCTCAAATCAAAATGCCTGAAGATCTCTTATTTATATTTCGCCAAATTTGTCAATTACCTCCAGAAGCCTGTGTGCCATCCCCGTCCTTGTCATCATCGGCCTGCGCTTTGAGCGTTGTCTGTCTCTGTCGCACCACAAACCCGCCGATGCCTAGCTTGTTCAGATTCCTTTGCCTCTTCCTCCGAAGCACCGTCAGCCCCGACTCTGTGGTGTATATGGTGAAGCCCTCGGGCGCCGGGCCGTCGTTAGCGACGTTCCATAGCACGCCTTCCTTGAGGTTCGAACTTGCGGTACCTGGTTGGTAAGGACATGGAATACAGATGATACGTGAGCGGAAAGCGTGTTGAGCCCTCAGCTATCCTCATTTATCTGGCAAAGTAATGCCAATAAAAAAGAAATCACTGTCATAAACATGACGAGCTTCTTGAGGACCTTTTGTCCGACAAACAGCATCACAACTTTATTAACACTAGTGATGCATACGAATAAATCGTAGTAGTTCTAAGAGGTGACTTCAACACAGTCGATAAGAATGAGTAGATTTTTTCTAATCGATTAAAAAATTGTTTTTCATGTGTTTGAATTTTTGTCATTTTTATTATTCTAAAGACGTACGTCAGGATTTCGACCAATAAACACGGCACATGCTGTTTAAGTTGGTAAACAGCTTGAGTAAAAAGTGAAATGGTCTCTCGCCTCAATGGGAAATAAGCATAATCTTATGTATGTATATCCAGTCTATTGGTCGAGGTCCGCGTTATCCGTCGCCTTTTATTTGCCACACTACAGCTGCTAGTCAGACATGACCAGAATCTAGAATACATCGTATATTTCCCGTTCGTCCGATAGTTCGACTGATCAATCGATCCAGAACACATTTGTTTCCTTTTCGCCATAAACACTCCTTGGTTAAAAGGGAAAAAAATCCTATTGGTCCGATTGACAGGTCCCCGATCTGACGAATGGGAAACACCCAATAAATCCATATCACATACCCGGTTCTTCCTTGACCTCGGCGGTGCTATCCGGTTTGGTCTCGTCACCCGTCTCGTCTGCGTTCTGAACCACTGTTTCAATAGAGGCCATTATTTCTACCCAATCCACAATGCAGCAACAAACAAAAACTCGCATTAGAGTCAAATCTGAGTTCGTGTTAGTCATGCGGGACTTTATAGTTTATTTGGGGTTGATTTTAGTCTAATATGTGTAAAAATGCTATGTCGGAGGTTCTTACTTCTACTGGGGGGCAAATACAATTTGGTACCATGTGACATTTACTTTTTGAACAAAATGAACTGTAAGTCTCACTAATTGTCAAATATGTTACTGCGACAGGGTTCTTAAGTGGGTATAGGATGTTGATCATGACTGTACGCTAGACTGGGAGCGAAGAAAAACATAGAACACGTTCAGCTGCTTGTCTTCCAAAAAATCCGACAGAGGGATTGTTTTATTTCCAATATAATGGTCAATTGTATTGGGGAATAGGCTGATCCCTTGTCGTCATAAGGTTCATCATATCCATCTTATACTTTCTATCAATATTTATATTTTCTGTAAGTTGTATTTGATTCCTTGTGGCTCTGTCCACCCAGGGATTACGGGCGTGAGTTTGAGCACGTATGTATTTGAGAGTCACGATGGGGACAGTATATTGGACTAATAAATAGGTCAAGAGGAAGCTTTCATATTCGAAAGTTTTCGTGAAGTTTATTTCAATGTAAATTAAAACACGGGTATACACCCGATATTTCAGGTTTGGGAGTCCCATATAATAACGCGGTAAGAACCTGATATTATATGATGATAACCGCGTAAACCTCAACAATGTATACTTTCTATGTATTTATTTATTTAGTCCGTCCAATATCAAATCATAAAGTCAGCCAAACTCACCAGCATCTTTCTCGTTATTTTCGTTCTTGAACCTCCGCTTCCTCCTCTGGTGCGTGATCCCCATCTCGGCTTCGAGCTGCTTCATGTGATGCGCGCCGTGCTGGGAGAGGCAGACGTCGTCGACGTAGTACTCGCCGCCCAGCCCCAGCGACTGCGGCGTGGGGCGCGGCGCCGGGCGCGGCGGCGGCGCGGGCGCGGCCTCCAGCGCGCGCGCCAGGTGCGGCGGCGGCACCTCGCGCCCGCGGCACGACACGCACTTGTACCTGCACCACACGGCGGGGGTGAACTAGCGGGTCACGTTTACGACTTCGTATCGCAGGGCTCTAAAGGCGTACCATTAGTATCGTTTCAGATAGATCGAAACGGCCTCCGTTGTCCAGTGGTTTGTGCATTGGGCTCACGATCCAGAGGTCCCAGGTTCAAATCCCGGTGGGGACACATCACGAAAAACACTTTGTGATCCCTAGTTTGGTTATAGGACATTACAGGCTGATCACCTGATTGTCCGAAAGAAAGATGATCCGTGCTTTGGAAGGCACGTTAAGCAGTTGGTCCACTACTTACTGATGTAAGTTAGTAATCGTTACATGAGCCATGTCAAGTGTCAAGGTTATTATAGAGCCGCCAAAGGCCCAAAAAAAAGGGAAAAGGGATACAGGCGCGATTTTATATTACTGGCCCATATTGCTCTATTGGAATGTGAGGTGGTTGCATGTCAGACTGACCCGGCGCGGCAGCAGGTGTCGGCATCACTCTCGCTGCGGATGGAGTCGCAGGAGGCGTGCAGCCAGCGGCGGCACGGCTCGCACTGGATGATCAGCTCGCCGTCCGAGTACGGCTCGTTGCACACGCAACACATCACTAGTGACGCGCACGGCGCGCATTCTGTGGGCAACATCACGTTTATTACGTTACGTGACAGAAAGAGAGAAAGATATGTAAAAAGCTGCTATATATTTCTATTGAATGCCCTTAGCCCTCGTTAACAATTACTTCTGTACAATATCTCAGGAAGAGGAAATGACTGAAAACCAGCCCGGTATTATGTGTATGTTGACTAGACAGAGAAAAAAAAGTGTATAGACCTGTGTATAGGCAACATACACATAATGCCGGTTTCTTACCGTGATAATCAGAGATATGAGACTCCCATGAGGCTGATTAACGCGGTAAGAGCCCGGTATTATGTGTATGTTGTCTAGACAGAGACAAAAAAGTATATAGACCTGTATAGTTGTCACTCCAGCCGCAAGTGTCCCTGGTGCCGCAGGTGAGGCAGCGGCGGCAGCGCTCGCAGCGCCAGGCGGAGCGCGGCACGTCGGCCAGCCGCGGCCGCGCGCAGTACGTGTGCCAGCTGGTGTCGCAGTCGTCGCACAGCACCAGCAACGCTTCGTCCCCGCGAGACCCGCAGCCTTCGCACACCGTGCAGTCCAGGCAGCGCCACCCGAGGGTCACTATTACTTGGGAAACCTGGAGTCAATCATATTACATTACACAGGGAGTAATTGACACAGTGATGAATATTGAAGGAGTAGGCTATTATTGTGCTAGCTATAGGAAATTTTGTACCGAGTGTTTTATCTGTTACGTAGTGTTAGATAGAAAATAATCAATAACATCGACTAACACTATGCTAATGAACGTCACAACACTAGCTTACGTACTTTGACAGGTCTAATTCTTACCGCGCATTGAGACGATTGTATATTTAACAATATACTCAATAATTGTATCGAACTGGTCGTTCTGTTTAATAATAATAACTATTAAGTAATCTGTGTCTTAGTGACGTGTGTGTACATTGTAATACAGAGTGTAATTGACACCGTAACGAATACTCAGGGGCATATAAAATGGAATTCACCCGCCCTCGGTTTTTCACACACACAGATGCGCGTGTACGATAACGTCAAATGGAATTCACACACACAGAAGCGCGTAGACCATGACGTCAATGTGTAGTGTCTGTGTAAAACGAGGTGTTTTGTCGTGTGTGTTGTTTGCGTTTGTTGGACAATACCAACCTTGATATTGACACAGTAGGGGTGGTATGTCTGCCCGCACTGCGCGCACGCAATGAGGCAGCCCTCGGAGTCGGTGCCGATGGCGCCGCACATCACGCACAGGTCCTGCGTCAGCACGAACTTGTCCTTGCTCGAACATAGCACCAGCTTGTTTTCCACGCCTGTAAAATACATACGTGTACAGTCATGAGCAATATCATGTGCCCACTTTAGTACCCTGGCGCACTATCATATTTGACATTTAATAAGAGTTACGGTTTAATTTGTCAAAAAGGTAATGTGACATGGTTTCAAAGTGTATACACATTAGTATTCGTGACCGTACATCTTTGTTCTAAGATGTTAACTCGAGCCATCGACAACGAAGACCTCGATCTTAGCTCAAAATCGGTATTCTTAAACGCCTCAACCTTATCTCGAGATAAGTGGAGGCATGAGATCGTTATTTTCGTATTATTTTGTTTGCAATATGATATGCTCGCAAGATGAATTAAGTACATCTCAACCGAGCTTCTGTTAGACCAACGTGATAGGTTGAGCCATAATGCTGTGTGTTGTCGACCAAACTGGATTAGTGAAAACTGCACTTGAGATAAATTAATAACTCATTGGTGCAAGTCCGATACTGGGGTTCGACCTGGCGCTCGCCACTTGAGAAGCAAACTTGTGAAACACAGGACCACAGTGACTTTAAATCATAATATAAAAATTGCAATACAAACACTCACTAGGATCATCCTCGGGTGTCTTGTTGTCAGGCGCCTGCGGCCTCTGGAGCCCTAGCCCGGGCACCCCAAACACCCCCCGCATCTTAGGCTTGGTGCCCCGCTTGCGGCCGAAGTCGAGGGCAGAGCGCTGACGCTTCTGGAAGCCTAGTTTGCCCGCCGGGGGGAAACCGCCTTTTAGTTTATATCCGCTGATTTTCTTCTTGGCGACTTTTGAAGACACCGTGTAGGGCTTCCCTTTGCCGAGGCCTACGTCGGGCTGTGAACGAAGGAAATGTTAAACACGAAATTCTTTAATTTCGGAAAACGGAACGAAACGGAAGATATTGTAAGGACAACTTAGGATTCTTGTAGGCACTCCATTCCATCTACGGACAACTAGGCGTCGGCGGGCATTTCATCCTTATGTTGTGGATATACCTTTTTTTTGACGTGACTTTTTGTAGATTTGCCGCAGATGACATTAACTACTTGGCCAGACAAATGGGTAGCACTGAAGGGTCGCATCCGGTACAACGATTAAGACAACAGGCCTGAGGGTGCCCAGTTGGGCGCGAACCTCGGCTCAGGGCGTCGGCTGAGAGGAAGAATATTTGAAAGAATTAGTCGACCCTAGTGGGTCGATAGCGATAAGCGCCGATTGAGGGAAATCGTCGACCACGCCGGCGGGGTCGGTATCGGGGTCCTGAAGTGTTTGGTGTCACGTTGATTTGCCGCCTCTATGGCTAGAGTAATTGGGTCGTCGGGATCGTATATTACGTCCTTGGATACACCACCAATTGGATTGTCTGCCGTCGTCTATTTTTCTAACTCGTTATAATCTGGGAGTCTTCAAGGTTCGCGTTTGACCGCAATATCACCTGATGGTAAGTGACGATGTGGTCTAGTGTATCACGCTTACCTAACAAATGCCTATTCACTCTAGCCTTGAAGACTCCCAGATTATTAGGTCTGTTGGAAAAACAGACGACGGGAAACGGTTCCAGTCCTTTGCTGTTCGCATCAAAAAGGAAGAGGCGAAACGTTTAGTGCGGATTGGTGGTATATCCACAACATAAGGATGAAATGCCTATCGACGTCTAGTTGTCTGTTCTCCGGTAACTATTTAAACAAAATAAGATGACGGTTTACCGTACCTTAGGTTCTATCGCTAGAGGGTCTTGTTCCTGTTGTGAGTTGGAGTTCTCGTCACCGAACGATGAATCTTGAGAGTTCGATGCCATGGTGTCGTCTTCGAAAGCTGGTCAAATATTATTATGTGTAATATTTAATACAATAACGAGCAATGTTCATCATATTCATGAGCGCTTTACAACAAAAATTTGAAACTAAAAACTTCTACAATAAAACAAATAAACTATAGATAGTATAGTACCTCCACCAACCCGCAGTGGAGCAGCGTGGTGGAGTATGCTCTATACTCCCTCCGGTTGATTGGAGGGGAGGCCTGTGCCCAGCAGTGGGACGTATATAGGCTGTTTATATTATGTTATGTTACTATTATTTTATGTAAAAACCAAGCCATTTTTACAGTCATTTTAATATAAGATAGCCATCTCCACCGAATCTATCTACTTAATGCATCTTCGTTATTATAGGAGCAAAATAAATAAGGTCTAAAATTATAATAAACGCTGATGGCAAAATAAAGGTAAAAACATACTGCAATGGAATTTGTAAAATGTAACAAAATCAAAATATAGGCTCGAGCCTGTTAACTTTGTGAACAGCGTATTTTCTTTTTAAATGCACGCCAACTACTTTAAAAAAATCGATTCTAATCGCTTAATCATGAGCACACCCCGGACACTTCATACAAACAACCTCGTGTTACACAGACAATATTCAATATTCAATATTCTTTATTTGCATACTATGATGGTGTACAAGTTTGTAAGTTACATGTATGAGTTTCACATCATAGACCCTTTCGGGCACAACAAAATAGAAATTTAAAAGAGAGGAGGAAGCTTTTCAAGTAGTAACAGCAGTATCATTAAGGTATTCACTAGTACTATAGTAACATTTATTAATGAGAAGTTCTTTTATTTTTTTAATAAAGATTTTGTCACTTTTTTCTTCTTTTAATATGTTAGGCAGTTTATTATAAATTTTGATGGACATCACATATGGGCTACAAGAATGCAGGACGAGTCTAGATATAGGTAAATTTAATCTTTTTCCATGGCGCAATGTGTACTTTACAGGGAGATCTTCGCGACGTTTAAAAAAATCTTGGTATTTACGAACAAAACGAAAAAGACACTACACATTAATCTTATCGTACACGCGCGTATGTGTGTGTGACGTCTGACGCCATACGATTCAAGTCTAATCTATGTTCGAGGAGGGGTGAGGTAAACCTAGCTCAGACGCTGGTGGGGAGCGTAGAGTTGCCGTTGTATACGTAGTATTCCTTATTCTATGTTATGAGTTATGGAAACTCTATTAAAAAATAGTGACATTTTGAGGGCTTTACGAGCCATTGGCGTGTCACTCAAGCGCGTGGTCGACGCCTTTTGTAATTTATGGCGTTCAAAAGGCAGTCTTTAGAGAACCGCGTGACCAACGTGGAACATTGATATTTGACGCGATTTTATTCACAAATTCCATAGCACGTAAACAAAGTAATAAAAAGCGTGAAGCGTGCTTACAGCTGGACTTACTCCCGGCCATCTGCATGTGAGCCTTGCAGATGGGGCAGTTGTACTCGTAGGACGGCGTCTGCTCCTTCTTGAGCCGGTAGGACGCCGGGTCCGCGTCCGGGTCGCACATGCCGTGGACGTACCTAGGACGGAGATCTTATAAGTTTCTTATCCCGCTATAATTTGCTTCAAGAATATCACTTTACTCGAAAGTCATAAGTTCAGGGGGGGGGGGGGGGGGGGGTTAAAACCACATTGAAGCAATTCAAACATTTGCGCATATAAAATTGCCATGCCATTTGCCATGTGCTTAGTTAAGAGTCTTTTTGTAATTATTTCTTTTTATTTTGGTGCAATAAAGTGTATTTGTATTGTATTGTGTAAAAGTAAATGCGCAGTGCAAAAAAAATTACAAATAGCAATATTGCTTTTTTAGATGAATTTTGCAATGTGGGGGTTTTTAACTGTCCGGAATTTAAACAAGCGGGAGTGGGTCCCGGTAATAGTGTAATGCTAACGTACCTCTTGCAGATGGTGCAGCGTATCATGTCGCGGTAGGCGGCGGCGCGGTAGGCGCGGCGGCACAGCGGGCAGCAGGAGCCCTTGTTGCGCTGCTGGTAGCACGAGTCGCACACCGTGTAGTGCGCGTGCCAGCGGGACGACGGGCCCGCGCCCGGCGACCGCGCGCCGCAGTCCGAGCACACGCGGCAGCACTGAGGGGGGGAGGACATACTTCATGAAAAAAACCCAGTGCAGAAGGTTAGCGTTTTCCAAACACTTCAGAACCTCGATACGGGCCCCACGTGTGTCACTATCGGACCACTTGGGTTGATTAATTACTTCAAATTCACCTCCAACACAACTCTAGGACGACGCCTTGAGCCGAGGTTCGCGCCCAACTCGGCACCCTCCAGCCTATTGACCTAAAAACCTTGCGAAATGACGTACATTCAAAAATGACAAATTGACCTTCAACAAGTTTATTATAAATGATTCTGTTTTCTGACTTCATCCAATTCGGGACCTATCGGGGACAGTTTGCAGCTCTGTATGACCTATGATTGCGACGGTCCCTGGCACTCCTGGCAAAGAATTACACGTATATAGTCACCTTGCATTTCCAGCCGTACTTGGGTACGGTGGCCATGACGGGTCGCAGGCAGGCGGCGTGGTACAGCTTGTCGCAGTGCTCGCAGGACACGACGCGCGCGTCCGTTGACGCCGGCGCCGCGCCCGGCCCGCCCGCGCCACCCGCCGTGTCCGAGCGGCACACCTGCGGGGAACACATGCGGGTAATAATTACCTTCTATAGTGAACTGCAACCGAATAGTATACAGAAACTTTGTAAAAAAAGGTTATTATAAGGTCATTGACTATTTAGCATTATTAGACAGCCAAATTACTGAAATTGCATTATTTTTTTTTAAACAACGTCTACGTTTTTCCTGCATTTACTGTTCCACGGCTATAGGTTGTACTGCAGTAATTTTAGGAGGATTCTCATCCGTTCGACAAAAAATTCGATATAAAAAATTGATGATTCAAAGTGTTTTACCTAAATGCATTTCCGTGTGCTCTACAATGAAGAAGAATTACCTGTGATTTAGCGGTCATAGCATTCGGCTAACGATCCAAATGTCCTGGGTTCTATTCCCAAAGGGGAAAAATTTCAAAAACTACTACTTTAATCACCTGATTATTAAAAGTAATTACAAAGAGAAAGCTATGCTCCATTCTAAATCCTAATCAGATGACGTGGATGTCTCCAAACTTAAAAACTGACGACGTAATTGTGTCTAACTGATAACTAATTTACATTTTTCTAGCTGATAATGCATTATCAGACATATTGTCACTTGCGCAAACTGCTAACAGAACTATTTAGTTGGCAAAGGTCGAGGTCAGTGACGTGAATAGATAAAACGAACTTACAATGTAATTGTTTACAGAAGATTCAGTAAAGTCATCACATAACTTAAGTACTCCGCAGTCCTAAGAACATATGTGTTAAGTTTGAAGTATTTGCGATTACGAATAGCCATAGCAAGAGTTGACGCGTTTGCCGATCTAGTAAACATTATATTATCGGATCAAAAAAACCAAGAATGAGTGACCGATGACCGTTGAGTTTTTAAAAAGCGAAACAGGTTCGAATTTTTGATGAACAAAACATGAGTTTAATTACTGGTGTATTGTTTGGAGTATCGGGGAGGTACACAGTACATATAGGTAAGAGCGATGTACTGCCGTGTCTACCGGGTGAGTTGCAATGTCCTACTACCCACAACATTATTTTTATTTTATTATGTTCTGTACTTTAATTGTTCTTGATGTATATAATGTTTTTGAACGTTGTATAAATTGATTGATGACAGGAAACCTAGCATCGAGACAAACCATTCCTGGTTTAGCGACGCTATGCGTCAAAACTGTATACTCAAAGTTTATCAAATAAATAAATTAAAAAAATATATATTTCTGTAATTTGAATTTGGAACATTAACATCAATAATAGGCTAGTTTCCAACTGATCAAACCAGTCACTTTTCATTTTTACTAAACATTAAAACACGAAATTGCTAAGGAAATTGTATGACAATGCATGTTGTGACGTCATAGAAAAACATGATAAAATGACGGACTTATTATTACGTTTTTCTTGATTATAATTTTAAAATAAGTCATATTTTATATAAAAAAGAAAATGTTTTTTTTGTTTGTTGTTCTAAGATCTGTCTTTATTTAGTAATCAGAATTGGCTACTTGACTGTTTCCGGATAAGTATTTTAATAATTACAATTGTTTATTTATACCTGTTAAAATATTTTATTTTGTAAAATGAGACGTCACACGAAACTCAGTAATGGCCGCCCATGTTTCGGATCTTGTAATACACAGATAAAAAATTGCATTCTTATTTTGTAAAAATAAAATATTTAAAAATGATTTTAATAAAAAAGAACTATTGGATAATTATCGTTAAATGACAAACTACCATATCCGACATATTCCATATTTTATTGCTGCAAGTGTCAAATAGCCAATTCCATGATTTATCTTGAACCTAATACACGACCCTATTAAAACCTTATAATACGTACTGTAAAATGGCTATTTAATGGTTATTTTTTATCCCTGGTATTTGGTTTTTTTTTTCAGCCCTCTGATATTGGACCTCATAAAGCGTGTCAAATCCCCTCTAGTTATAAGGTACTAACATAAGTTAAGTGAATTGTACTAACAAATAAATGGATCTGTGTTGTCTTTAATAAATAAATTATTATTATTATTATTATATTTTTATAGAGCGCCGGTTCAAACCCCGGTGCCCAGAACCGAACTTGCACCAATGAGTTTTCACTAACACAGTTGGCTCGACACCGCGAGTTGGAAGCTACCCCCTATTGGGCGGCCTTATTGCTTTAGAGCTCATTGCATTATTTACACTTCTCATCAAAAAAATCGAAACACTTCCGTTTTCATTGTTTCTGTCCGAATTTAACACAAAAAAGAATTCATACGATGAAAAAAAATACATAAATGTATAGCTGGCAGTTTGGCCATTACAGTAATAAGCGAAAATTCTAAATTCAAAATTAGAATTTCATTTGTTTATCTTATAAACGAAATGAATCACTGTTTTGAGACAAATGTGTGTTTAGGGTTGGAGTACATTTAGCGTTTAAAAACTAAAAATTGGCGCCTATCCTTAAACTTTTTGTTTTTTATTTCAATACTGTGACTTTGGGACGTCTGAAAAAAGGTTTTTTTTCTAAAACGTATGGATACTTCGCCCACAGAAGCCGCCCAAGTTGTGGCATTGCTGGATTCTGGCCTTAGTCAGCGTGTTGTGGCTGCAAGACTGCATCTAAGCCTGTCATCTGTTCATAGAGTCTATAAACGTTATCGGGAGACTGGTTTGTTCACGCGCCGTTCAGGATCTGGCAGGAATCGGGTCACTTCTGAGCGAGATGATCGATTTATTGTAACAACTTCTTTAAGAAATCGACGCCTTAACGCTTTTCAACTGCAGCAGCGGCTTCGTGTTGTACGAAGGGTGGCTGTAAGTGACTCTACAATTAGAAGAAGGTTGAAGGATCGTGGACTGGTACCGCATAAGCCAGCAAATGGGCCGAAATTAACTGCAGACCATCGAAGAGCGCGCCTTAACTTTGCACGTGAGCACCTAAATTGGTCATACCTACAGTGGAGCAAAGTTCTCTTTTCTGATGAGTGTAAAATTATGCTGTATGGTAACGACGGAAGGAACAAGGTCTACAGAAGAGACGGAGAACGCTATGCACAATGCTGCATTGAAGAAAAGGTCAGCTATGGTGGCGGTTCGTGGACGGTTTGGGGAGGAATCAGCGCCGACGGTAAGACAGAGCTTGCTTTCGTGTCTGGGCCACGTCTGCCTGCACTAAACTGTCATCGGTACGTCGAAGAGTGTCTCGAGCCTCATGTGATGCCCTATGCACATTTTATTGGCAACGGCTTCATATTCATGCACGACAATGCTAGGGCTCACACCGCGGGCGTCGTACGAGATTATCTTAACGAAGTCGATATCTCTATTATGGAATGGCCAGCAAGAAGCCCGGACATGAATCCCATTGAACATCTGTGGGATGAATTAAAGAGATGAATTCGAGCAAGAGATCCTGCCCCAGAAACACTTAGCCAGCTGCAAGATGCAATCCAAGAGGAATGGGACAATATACCACAGCATGTGATCGTGACTCTCATCCGATCGATGAAGAACCGTATGGAAGCAGTAATTAGAGCTCGGGGAGGGAATACAAGTTATTAAATAAACGTTTTTTAACTTTTTTTTTCATTTACGTGTGTTGTTTTATCCATTTCCTTTATACTCCATACGGAATAAAAATGACTCATTTAACAAAATACGAAACCTATGAAAAATTCATTTAAATTTAGAACATTAACATTAAGATTTGATAAGCTCATATTACTCACTATTAAACGACATTTAACATTTATTCCTAAATGTACACATTTTTCTGATAATCCTGACAAAACGTAAACTTGCAAGGTGTTTCGATTTTTTTGATGAGAAGTGTAGTTTAAATTTTGTTTCTCTTTTGCAGGTTTCTGGCCTGTGTTAGGCCGGGTTTCCACTGACGCGGAGATGGGCGGAGATGTGCGGATTTGACCAATCACAGCGTTCGAAAGAGCGAAAAAGGAAGACGCTCTGTCACTCTCTCCCTCACGGTGATTGGTAGATTCCTGCACGTCTCCGCTCATCTCCGCACAGCTCCGCGACAATGGAAACGCAGCCTCAGAGAGGTGTGGTCCAGCAGTGCACTCACCTGGCAGACGCGGCACACGCGGCACGCCCAGCCGGCCCGCACGCCGGGCAGCTGCGCCAGCCCCACGCACGTGCCGTGGTGGTGCGCGCCGCACGACACGCACGTCATCAGGTTGGCCAGGTCGCCCAGCGTGTGGCACGTGCGGCACTCTATGTCCGCCGGACCTGCACGTCGGGACACGTTAGTGACTCGAGCGAGTGTATGTGGGTGGGGTGTGTGTGGGGGGGTTGTGTGTGTGTGGGTATGTGGGGGGGTTGTATGGGGGGGGTTGTATGTGGGGGGTTGTATGTGGAGGGAGGTTGTATGTGGAGGGTTGTATGTGGGGGGTTGTATGTGGGGGGTTGTATGTGGAGGGTTGTATGTGGGGGGTTATATGTGGGGGGTTGTATGTGGAGGGTTGTGTGGGGGGGTGTAATATGTGGGGGGGTGTAATATGTGGGGGGGTTGTATGTGGGGGGGGTTATATGTGGGGGGGGTGTTGTATGTGGAGGGGTGTGTGGGTGTCAAAAATCCACACAGGTACACATCGAAGTTTCTCGTTTGAACAGGATTCAAGACAGGATGAGCTTGTCAACGTGGTCTTCCATCCATGCAAATTGTTCAGTCTGCAATGTCATTATGCCGATTATTCGACCTTTTATTGCATAGGACGTAAGCATAGCTGACAAGTGGGTGTAAATGTCGTACTTCTATCAATAACCCGATCATCTAATAAAGAAAGTGATGACGTCTAGTTTTAGATTTTCAATTTCAATCATATTTCATAAGAAAGCCATAGCCAAGAGCTGTAAAAAAAAACTTAAGATAAAGTGTCAAACACTTACAAACTAACGGCACTTGATACAAATGATCCTTGCAGAAAGACGATTTGGTTTGAAAGTCGATAAAGCCGCCTGACGCCAACACGCAAGGCAGGTGAAAGTATTTACTGCAACTCATCTAGAACAACAGTAACAAAATTAAAATATAAACATCCCGTGATCAATGCACTCGCAACAGTTTTAACGCAATCTTCTATCGTGTGGGTTGTGTGGTGGATTACCAACCCCATCAACCCTGGTATTGAGCCGCCATAGGCCCTGAAATGACTTATGTAAAAACTACTAACTTTTATCAGTAAGTAATAACCGGGACCGGACGTTAAGCCCGTTAAGTAATAACGGGCTTAACGTTCCTTCCGAAGCACGGACCATCTTACTATCGGACAATCAGGTGATCAGCCTGTAATGTCCTAACCAAACTAGGGATCACAAAGTGATTTCTGTGATTTATCCCCACCGGGATTCGAAGCCGGGACCTCCGGATCGTGAGCCGAACGCTCAAATCACTGGCCCACGGAGGCCGTTATGTATGGATCTACTTATGTCTGAAATAGATATTTTCATGTCATATTTTTTTATTTCATCTTTCGCCTCACCTTACAAGGAATGCTAGCACCATGTCTGGTACAAAAGGCACATTTCCTGAGCAGTCCAGCGGTCACGATCCCCTTGACCCTGGCTTCCTCTAACTGCTCCTTATCCTCGCCATCCCCGGCCACAACCTGGTCTTGGAACGGCGGAGTAAACTCCAGACAGAATCGGTGAACGTAGAATGCTCCCGACGATACCACTCCAGAAAGTTCCAGAGCTTCCACATGGCCGATGATAGAGAGCTCGTCTGTATGCTCCATATTGTAGAGAGGTGTTCTGTGGAAGGGTTTGATTGGTTGTAGCCCGTGTGAAATGACAAAACGACTTGTAGCAATTCAGTAGTTTTTTTTTTTTATTAGCCATAAATTCAGATAGAATATTTTTTTATTTTTATACAAATTCCAGTCAGAGTGGCCGGTAGAACCTGGACTAGAACGGCTAAATGCATGGAGGAGTGGAATAGATTGGGGGAGGCCTTTGCCAATGGGCACACAGAATTCAGTAGTTAACACTTCATAATTTATCTTTGACACGCACAATTTGACTCTTCTTATTGTATGCCTCAAATAATGATAGCAGTTAGAGAAACTGTCGGAAGGATCATGTTTCTTACACTTTACTTACATACATGTTACCTACTGTAGCAGAGTCCAACTCTGCACATACTGGCCTTTCCTTCTGACCGTCATTCATTTTGAATTTCGAAATTCTCATTCCATTCCGCATTTCATTTTACGCTGACGCATTGCATCCCTGACCTTCATAGGAGCAACATATATTATACTTCTTAGCTCTGGCCGTGCCCTCTACTAACTAATCTAAGAAAGCGATATTGCTATTTGACATTTGCTTGCACTTTTATATGCACAAATTTCAAATTGTATAGTTGCTTTTTTTTTGATGAATTGCTTTTATGTGGCGTTTTTAACCCCCCCAGGTATCATGGGTAATATGTACCCATGTATCCCCTTGCAGCCTAGATTTCCAGACACAAGAGTTTGGATTTTATCACTTACTTGCACTTATTAAAAGCTTTCTGGCGCCGGCTAAGTGGCAGTCCTAGGGGATGATGGCTAGCATCTTGCAGCTCCGGCGGCGGCGAGGCCAGGCCGGCGGGGCCGGGCGTCGTGGGCGTTGAGTTGGGCGTGGGCGCGCCCGAGCTTGGAGCCGAGCTGGGGGCGGAGCTGGGCGCAGAGCCCGGGATGTTGCATAGGAACTGACGCATCTCGCCCTGGCCGAGCTGACTGCGCTCGCTCAGGTTGCATAACGCGCACACTTTGCCTGGCCTGGTTTAAAAAAATAAATAACCTTCATTCTCTGAGTTAAGTTTTTCTTAGTACAATAGAGATATACTGCGCCTTATCACAAAACGAAGACTAAAGATTATGCCAGGTTTAAAATATAGTCCGCGCCAACAGAGAAGTCCACGGATTTTAATGGAACTAATTGACAACTCATAATTATTTTATGCAGAATCTGCTACACTAGCGCCGCCGCACTGCGGCCGAGGCGTGTAATTATCTTAGTCTTCGTTTTATAATAACGCAGACTATCTTTGACTCTACTAGTCGACGTCGCGCCGGCGAAATCAACTAAGTATTTTCAGGCATGGAAGGAACATAGGCCTTTTCTAAGACGAAGACCTTGGATATACATAGGAGTCTTTCAGATCGCGAACTTGAAGACAGTAAGCAGTGAAACCAGCCAGAGGGCCGAACCTAATATGCTAGTTTGAATTGTTTCTTTTTATATATATCATTCTTATTATATTCCATATTATATTTTTTATCTCTCTCATAAAAATGGTAAGTAAATATTTTTTTTACTGTAACTGACAAATACAAGACTATGCATACTTTAAATGACCTTTTCAAGTGAGAAGGTAAATTTAATTTTGTAATTATTCTATCATTTACCATTTCTCAGGCATGTAAGGTGGCTCTTCAGGGGCCGGCATGGTGAAGTCGTCTTCATCCATCATCTCTTCGAGAGCGTCGTCGCGGCTGCCGCGGTGGCGCTTCGCCCCGCGCAGGGAACCTGGACTGCCTCTGTATCTGTATTAAAATGAATACAATTTCCACTTTAATTAGAATTTTAAACACTATGTGAATTGTATGCTCTATAAGCTAATTATGTGTGTTATGTTAGAGAAATCATTTATTTATTTAACAGTTTATTGAACACAGAAACATAACATAAAAGGCTAATAAATTACACACAAATCAGACAAACAAACAGTTCTGCTATAAAACTGGTATTATTAGTTAATATGAGCAGTCAAAGTTTTTGTATTGAAAAAAGAATGCAACATATGGAATGAAGACTTGTTTAACTTTTTAAGCTGGTTCTGACACATACCTCCGTACAATCTTTCCTTCCCGGGCCAGCTTGGGTCCATCTTTACGAGGTCGGCCCGGGCCACGGCGTCCAGCTGTAAAGAAGGGCCGATGGTATGGCTGATGGTGGAAGAACGTAGGCTGAGCGGTACTGCCATGTGGAGACGCCGGCTCCTCCCCGCGCGGCGACGACGCACAGGATGTCGGTGTCGATGCAGGGCCAGGGTAGAAGTCCCCTATACAACAATGTCATAATTTACTTATTAGAAACTAAACTTCAACTAACTATATAACTGTCCCTGATGATTGATGAATAGCCCAATAATGACATCACCTACTACGCTACTAGCTACTTTGGCGGCATGTCGTACGAGCCGCCATATCCTTTCAATACATAAATAACCAACTCCAAACTAACCTACACTCTTGTTTTCCAAACCAAAACTTACGTTACTTAGATACGAAATGAAGTCAATGAAACCACTGAAACATGAAAATCTGTGAAACGGCTCACCTGCAGACGGCGGTGCTTCGCCTTCCTCCTCGGAGCCCTCTTCACCCAGTAGGTCCACATCCAACACGTTCTCATCCGGCACGTCCATCTAAAACGCAAATATTCACCACTTTACACTCCAAAAACACTCCCTCGACCACGCTCCACTACTCATGACGAAATTGTTCGCGACTAAAACACAATTTTGTTGTAATCGAGACCGCCATAATGAACGACAAGTGGATACAGAAGTAAACTTGAAAGCTTACCGCAAAGCGCTGCGATGGACGCGAAATGAATTAAATTTAAGACAAACAACTTGCAAATGAAAAGAAACACATTTTTAATTTATTTTACAACGAAACTGAACATTTTAATGAAAATAATACGACATTCGCTTGATGCGAACGAACGCACGTTAGTGATGTCACCCTGTCTTAACGTATCGATACTCATAGAGAAATCGATTTCATTCGATATTTAATTGCAATAATTGACTGACTTACTTTTTCATAAATACAATTAACAAATAAGAAATTAATTTTTAATAATTTTAAATGTCATTTTATTACTAAGCATACTAAGCATATTTTTATGACATTTATAGTCCTACGACGTGTCCTTTTTTTTCGTACTCACACAAACAAAAAGGAAAACAGAACCGCTATAGTCCATTGACTTGGTACTGTAGTGTGCGTGCAATCGGCTTGGGTAGTGGACGTGTCAACGATTTTGTTATTGTTATACTTTTTACGGTAGTTCATAAGTATAAAACCATGAAATCATTTACTTCCGTTTTCCTTATCATATTCTTAAGTGCAGGGTGCAAATCAACAATATTTGAAACAGATTCCTGTTATACATTTGGGGGCGGCAATGTGGGAAATGTTTTTCCCGGCGGTGCTAGAAAGGTTGATCATAAATTACAATTCACTAAAGCTATGAGTAAGTAGAGTAGACATAATAATATTAATATTATTATCCTGCCTAATACAACCATCTAAATACTAAACTTCCTTTGAAATTCCAGTATCGAAACCGGCTCCTGAGTGGGAGGCGACCGCTGTTGTGAACGGAGAATTTACACAACTTGCATTGTCTAGCTTCAAGGGAAAATATGTAGTGTTTTTCTTCTATCCACTTGATTTGTGAGTACCTATTTAGATTACAAACCTAAATCACTCATGCCTATGAAAGCAAAAATTATATGGTCTCTATTTTAATAATTTAGGTAGGTCTATAGCAACAGTCTGTAAGGCATCCAGGTAGGTATTTACTGTTATCATTATAGTTTCCCGTTGATAATACAATTCATTCACGTATTTAATTAGAATTATCCAAATATAAATAACATTATTTTTATCTAATCATTATAAACTACTACTACTTACAATCTATGGATTTTTAATTATCTAAAAATAAACAATTTTTATTTTATTTTTTAAAGATTTTCAAAAGTTATTACATATACAATATTATTTTCTAATTTATTTTCAGCACATTTGTATGTCCTACCGAAATTTTAGCATTCTCAGAAAGAGTTGAAGAGTTCAGAAAGATAAACACAGAAGTTGTAGCTTGTTCTGTGGATTCTCATTTTACACATCTTGCATGGATAAATACACCCCGCAAGGAAGGTGGACTTGGCAAAATTAAGATACCCTTACTAAGTGACTTAACTCACTCCATTGCAAAAGACTATGGAGTATATCTTGAGGATTTGGGCCACACTCTCAGAGGATTGTTCATTATTGATGATAAAGGAATTTTGAGACAAATTACGATGAATGATTTACCAGTTGGTCGATCAGTAGATGAAACACTAAGATTAGTGCAAGCATTCCAATATACTGATAAGCATGGAGAGGTATGCCCAGCTGGCTGGAAACCTGGACAAGATACTGTAAGTATAATTATTCGTGATTATCATAATATAACATTATTATATAATATTTTGTTTATTTTTTTTTATTATTTCAGATCATTCCAAACCCAGAATCGAAGAAAAAGTATTTCGAAAAAGTAGCGAAGAACTGATTACTAGTAACAATAATACTGACCTCAAGTTAAGGCATTAATTAAGTACTGTAAATTTTGAGACTCCTTTTATCAAAATGATTGCCTATGTGAAATTAATCGTAGATTAATAGCTGATATCATTCTGATAATATTATATTAAACTAAGTAATTATGTCAGTACTGATAAGTAGGTGCCTAATACTTATACCATTTACTGAAACATTTTGTACAATATTAAAAAAAAACTATCTATTTTAATTATTGCATAGCTTAAAATAAAATAATGTACCAAATAAAATAAGTACTTCCATAAGACAGGTACAGGTATTAAATTATATCGGAAATAGACATGGTCGTGGTTATTGTAAGCTGATTAATAAACGGAGTCATTAACCTTTATATCAATATTTAATTGAATGCTACTTATCAGAAGTCAAATAACCCCTACAATTACCTATAAAAAAAAAACAAATCGGAAGTAAACATTGACGTAAGCAAAGTGCATTGATAATAAAACTGTTGTTAACAATTTATCGCCTTTCCTCTTGATTTTTATTACGTCATTGTTCTTACTTCCACCGATTGTAAGTTTTATAGCTACAAAGATGTATTTAAAAAAAAAACAAGTTTTGCTACATTTACATGGTTATTCATTAAATTACAAATCATAATAAGAAAAAAAAAATGGTAAAGAATGAATATATTGTCTTCTGTTTGTAACGTAGTTTCTCAGTGATAAAGACTGATTAAATATACAACTTCTTTTTCACGAAATATTCCAAGATTTTTTTATTTACGATTGATTATAAAGTAACCGGCTTCTTAATTTTGTCATATGAAATATAGGTACTAAAGAGAATATAGAATGCAAAACAAGACACTTTGTCAACAAAAATCCCTTAGGTAAATAAAATACTTTATTGAGCACAATGGACACGAGATACAGAAATAAGGATAACAGACACAGAGAAGTACAATAGGCGGCCTTATTGCTTATGCAGCAATTTCTTCCAGACAAACTTTTTACGTTTCAATAACATATAAAAATAAATATTATGCGTTAATTGATTATTTTATTATCGATCAATTAGATAACAGCCTTGTTATTAACTACAACTGACACATCACTAAACCCGTCAAGTTGACGTGAGCTGACGTTGATCGACCGATACATTTTATATAAAACGAACATGCCGTTGTCAAATTGTACTAGTGTTGTATTGCAAAAAACAAGCAATCGATAGTGTTCTTCTTGAGTCATTAATCGATTGTTTTTATCTGTTATACGATGCAAAATTAAGCATATGTAATCAAGTTTGCGACGGCTTTAATCGGGACTTTGGTTTTTTTATATATTCGATTTTAACAATGTCCTGTTTCTATATTTGTAGGAAATATCTGTTTATTATGATTTATGATATTAGTTTTGCTTCTTCGTGATTGTCGATAGTTGTTTTATTGCAGTACAACACTAACGTAAAAAAAATCTGACAAAAGAGAGATAGGCCAAATTGCCAAAATTATCAACACAAAATAAACATTTGATTTGATTTTCTTTAGAATATAATCTCTAAGTTTATTCATCTCTTATTCTATATCTTCTTTCTATATCTATTTTGGCTGTAAAATTTTCTGGTATTTCTACTTTTTACTTGGTATTTGGTGAAAGCTGTTGAAATTTTATTTCTTTAAAAAAAGTTGCATGAGCCTTAAGCACTATGAAGTCGATACGCATGTTTTACTCCAGTGCTGCTGTATTTGGAAAATCTCCCCTCCACCAAAGTATTTTTTGTATTTTTTTTGTACCTATTTACTAAATAACCTTGACTTCACATCACATCTATGAAACTAGATTTTTAATAAAAAATACCATTATTGTACTTTATGTAAACTTTCTCATTTCTTATTGAACATAACATAATAGATATTTTCAACAAATAAATATTTTCATTTTATAGATATATTGAACAATGGACTGTATTATTTTGCTTTTTTCATAGGCTTGAATAGCTTTTGTGATTATTCCATTAATTATTCTGCTTTGCACCTTTCATGATGTCTGCCATCAAAGATAGTTGTCTGTGCTTTAATTTTTTATATATATTTTTTAATGCAATTTCTTATTATTTTTTTGCATTTTTTTGTCTTTATTGTGCTGTCTGTTAGAAATTAGAAAGTGAACAATGATTATCAATATGGTTGAATATTCCAGGGTACCATTTCTTTCATTCCCATTCATCGGACGATAACTCACGGAATATGGTGGAAGCAGACAGAGTGGTCAGCTATGACGACATGTTGAAGGTCATAAATCACCCGCAGAAGGTGATCATTGACGTCCGCAACCCTGACGAGGTGAAATCCACTGGGAAGATACCTTCAAGTATTAACATTCCATGTAAGTTCATAGCCAGGAATAACCAGGCAATAAAGAAATAATTCCTAAAGAAAGAATATGTGCTGTTCCCGGGAATGGGAAATTTTCCTGTTCTTTTCATATTATTTTTCAAATTACAGTGAGCACTGTGGACAACGTACTACAATCAATGTCAGAAGTCGAGTTCCAAAACAAATATTCGCGCACTAAGCCGCGTGCTGATGACGAGCTTATTTTCTACTGCCAGTCCGGGAGGCGCTCTTCTGAAGCCTTAGACAAAGCCCTTAAACTTGGATATCGCAAGTAAGAGCTCTTAACTTTGTAACAAATAAAAGCTACCTGTGCATAAGGGGATGGGAACAAGGTGTTAGCGACACTGTAACGAAATTAAAATTAGAATGTCTGAAAAGCTGGAATATACTTTCCCTGGATGAGAGACTAAAAAACTAAGTATAGATATCAAATTCCGGTGAAACATTGCCTTGAGGATAGCAGTTACTGGACTGCACCTCTAAATAAATAAATACAAACCAAAACATAGCGTGGGAATGCTGCCAGTTTGATGGGTACGTTTGAGCCAGGAATGATCCGGGGCGGGCTATTCGAATAATGACGAAGCTTGTTGCTGATTTCGGTTTGTATTTTGACGAAACATTTGTGGATTTGTGGTTTATTCTTGTTTTTAGTTCCTTTTTGACGAAGCCTGTGGTGGATTTAATGATGTATTTTTATTCAAATTATTATCCAAAACTATCTGTTAAAGACCTTCAAGTCAATGGCAGAACGCAGTGTAGTGAAAAAAAAAAAATGATTATACTAAAAACGATGGTAGACGTTCTTCTTGTCGGAAATGTTTAATAGTTTTTGTTGCGCCGCAATGTAAACCGAACAACGCGAATAGTCGCTAGGGCTACGTCTAGCGATTGTTCGCGTTATTAGAACTACATTGATGATTTTTAATGTCATTATTATTTTTTCATTTTTGGGTTCTATACAGCTCCAAGGACAAAATTAAAATTTTCGTTAACATTCCGACAGACTTATACTGTACAGACTTATGTACTTAGACTTAGATTCCACTTGATATCAACTCGGAATCATGGTCTGGGAGGAGGATGAGAGGCCCAGCAGTGGAATCAAACAGGCTAGTACTGATATATTTTATTTATTCTTTTCAGATCAAAAACCTATCTTGGTAGCTGGAATGAGTGGTCCAGCAAAAATAAGTAGTATTGTGGTCACCATAATATTTTTTTTAAATTACTGCTTTTTTATTATTGGTGTTTTGGTTGGGTAATTTTTTTTCTTATTAAAATATTAAGGAGTCTCAAGAGGGGCCATTATTTGTCTTGTTATAAATGTACAATTATTTATTGTTATTAAATGCTGTTTGATATACAATAATGTAGTTTTATATAAGTTATTGAAAATATCTTTTTAGTCCTGATAAAAATCAAGTTTGCCAGTAGTTATAAGAAAAATACTTTTTAATTTTTTCCTATAACATTATATTTTCACATTTACAATCAACATTGCATATAAAAATTTATATTATTTACTAAAAGGATACAAATGCCACAGACTAGATAACTACAAATTTTATAGTAGGTAACTATACCTGTATTTATGTTACATGTTACACAACAGTCTACTTAGTTTTTGCAGCCCAATCGGTGAAGCTTCCTAGGTAATTCTTTACACTGAAAATGATAAAATAGGTAATTAGAACACTCAATATTATGAAAAGGTAATTTAGGTTCAAGTCATTTAAGATCAACTTACTTCCTAAATCCTAGTTTTTGGGCGTTTTCCTGTGCCATGCCAGATCTCTTTCCAATCATGCAATAAAATATCATCTCTGTATCCTCAGTAGGTTTGGGTCTTTGGTACACTTGCTCAAATTCCTTTTCAGACATTTGGCTGAGCACTGATGTTACAGTTCCCACTTAAAAAAAATAATAACAGGATACAGGTACAGTGCGCAAAACAATTTAGGATTACTTTACTATTATTAGAAAAACAAAACTACACTTACATGGAATGTTGACACTATTTGGGATTTTTCCATGTTCTTTTATTTCATCAGGCTCCCTTACATCGACAATCAGGACTTTGTCATCCTTGATGGCCTTGTTTACATAATCGAAGTCCACGGATAAGGACATTTCTTCTGTAGTAGTCTGTTGGCTGAAATGTCGCCGGCCAATACTTTCCTTGGTAGAGCATACTGAAGGAACATCTGCGAACATTGTATGTATAGTAGAACCCTTATCAATTATTATATAAGATAACACATTCATATTGATAATAACTATAAACAACATACGAATCGAAAGGTTCCAAACAATTTTTGGTTTTGTAGATTGGGCTGCGGTTTTTGTTATCTTGAAAGTTGACGGAAAAGCCGTGCGCAAAATTATTCTAGAAACCATTTTTGTTTAATATTCGTGGACTCCTATATTTTAAAGTTTCGAGAAAAGTATTTTTTTTACTTTTTGCCTAGTTTCTCAAGGAATATATATTATGGAAAAAAATCCACTACGCCGACACTGAAAAATTTTGACAACAAGTTTGAATGAAGGGTCCATTCATTTTATGGTATTTCGTCATAGTTTTAAAGTCATAAATATTACGTAAATATTTCATATGTTTTTAATTGATCGATGTTTTTAATCGATTATTTCAAATGGTTTATTAAATGGTTTAATTGAATGGTTTGGTTTAATTGAATGGTTTAATTCGTGTAAATGAGTTAAGAGAATAGCTTGACAATTTTAATTTGCGATTATTCACTGGGTTGAAATAGATATCATAGTTTACTGAGTAAATATTTTTCCACAGTAATAATCGATACGGAATTGTAACGAAGAGACAACACTAATCTTGACAGCTGACCCCGTCCATCATACGATTTATTTATCGTATTTTAACGAAAATATTTCTAGTTTTTGTAACAAAAAAGAGCTCCTAACACATTGTGAGTTAAATTATATGATAATTGTGCAATATATTTGCTTCGTTAACATACGTTTTACACTAAAAGTGATGTTACATGATCGTAACCATTCGTGCCATTCCTGTGTCCCTTGTTCTTTTTGTATTTCTATTTCTATAACAGCAGTGTTGAATAAACATGAAGTAACTTATTCATATTCCAGATGTGGCTGCATAACGTATAGGAGTTTAATAAGGGTATAAGAAATATTGTGAAATGGTTTCAAGTTGAAATCTGTTGGATCACTGTATATAAAATGGGGTCTATGCGCCCAAATGGAAGATTTCTCTCTTTCACCAATAATATCCAGAGAACACAGAAGCAAACTGGTACGTAGTATGGAGTGAGGGTGTGGAGTTGGTGTGGATTCCTTTGCCATGAGTCACAGTTTAACAAAAGTGAATGCCCTTGTGTCTTCCCAGTGTGGTATGCAGTTGTGAAAGGTTATTTGGGCAACATTGCGTCTTTGTAAACATGTTACAGTCACTGGACTGTGTCATTGTTTTTGTAACAGTGACCATTAAATGTTTGTAACTTATAAGTAATTTGTTTCAGATATTAAGTAGATATTCCAAGAAAATTTAATCCCTTCTAGTTTTTAATTACCATGAGATATGTGGAAACTGATTCGGTGTAGGCAATGTAACTATTTAAAATAAATATTAGGGCTGTGCTGAATAGTGGCCCAATCAAAATATAAGTGCATAGTTTTGCTTAAACCTTCAGCTCTACCTCAAGTTTGTCCGATCACCAAATACAAACCGAATATATAATATACATATATTATATAATATATTTGGTATGTCTCTAATAAATGTTTTTCCATATTATGTTATTTGTGCATAATTATTGCATATGAATAATTCTTTCAGTGCCTAGTGGATTCCCCCAAAGTTTATCGGGTAGTGAGACGGATGTATCTACGTCCAATGAGAATCTGTCCAGAGAAGAGCGCTATGTGGTCCGACACACGGCCCGAGTGGAGCCTCAGGGTCAGGAGAATCAGAGCCCTAGTGGTAATAACAACAATAGGAACTCTCTTAAGGTATTTATTTACTTGTGTGTTTACGTAAACCTACAAATCTAATAGGATTTCTCAATCTGATAATTGTACGTATAAAGAAACTTTTAAGTACAAAAAGTGTGATGAAGAGTGGATACTTTAAACAGATTAAAAAAAGTAGCTTGCCAATTAGACCAGCGAATCGGAGGTTGTGTTTAAATCTCGGTTGATTTGTTTAGAAAAATAAAACATAGAAATAGTTTTTTTAAAAATAGACTTGGGTCTATGTATTTGCCCACTATTCGGTAATAAATAATGTTTATCATTAATGCAGTTTGTGTAAAGTGTAAACAACAAAAATATTTAAGATAGTGAAGGTGGATGTCAGGTTTACTTAGATAAGGACTCACATTTTAAGTATGTTACCTACCTATTAAGACCAGACTAAACATAACATAAGCTCAATATCAAACCATATTCCCAATTGGGGCAAATTACTTAATTGTATAACAGTATATTTAGAAAAAAAATGAATGTCTAGGGCCCTGTGCCGAGGTTTTCCTTGCAGCTTCTTTTTCCCGGCTATACAGGTTGTGAGAAGCTGCAGTAGTTTTAGACGGATGAGACATTCGTTATGTAAAAATTATGATTCAAAGAGATTATGTGACTAGGTAACTGTGTTACCTTCTGAATAAAGATATTTATGAATTTGTTAAAGCTGTTGGATGAATTTGGAAACTAATAACAGAAACCAGCACCACTGGGAAAAACCAGGAAAATATGCTGCATGTTTTTCTCTTCACATTATTCCTAGTTGAGAGTCTTTTGTAATTATTTATTTTTATTTTGGTGCAATAAAGTACACCTATTTGTATTGTGTTGTACAGCAAAGAAGTCTACTATACTTTACATAACATACATCATTACATTATGATTATCTACAAAACATTTTATTAGACACAAATTAAAAATACATAAACAAATACATTCCATTGAACTACAATTGTAACAGCACACACAATATTATATACAAATTATTATTATTTTTTATTATCTTCGCTTTACCACATAAAAGTATTCCAACAAACAAACACCTCTTGCAGGAGGGTGTCCCGGGCAGCAACCGTAACTCATTGAAGGAGTCGGTGGGAGGTGGTAACAGCAACCGGAGCTCGCTAGATGTCTCCTCCTCTTCGTACAACACTCTGATTATACATAACCAGGATGACTCGTGGCCGCCCAGGCCTACGCCTATTCGGTAAGTGGGCATCGCTAAATGTATTATCACCCAACCCTTCACCCCCTTTCAACCCTTCCCTCTTTTTTTCGGCTACCTTCAGGTGTACAGCCGAAACTTATTACCGCAGTAATGCGTCGTGCGTACACAGCTAGTAAAAATTGTAATCTGTCAAAATAGCTATAGCTAAAATTAGGTAGTTTCCAATTAGTCAAATCAGTTACTTTTTAAAAAACGTCAACCCACGAAATTACTGCAGACTTTGTATGACAAAGCAACCTGTGACGTCATAGAAAAAGTGACAATATGTCGCACATTTTTCTTCATTAAAATTCATAAATAAGTTAAATAGAAAATAAAACGTTTTTTGTCACCTTTAGATCTGTCTTTATTTAGTAATCAGAATTTCATAATTTATCTTTGACCTAGGAAACTACCCAATTACAGAATAACGACTTTTCACTTGACCGATTGCGAATTAACCATATGTGACGAAAGGACAATCCCAAAACCAACATTCTAAGCGCTATGGGTCGATCTTATGACATTTTTTTTGACATAGGCTCGTATTTGACCACAATCTCACCTGATAGTAAGAAAAAAAAGCTTTAAAGTATATTCTACCCTCAACAGCGAACATGAACGAACCAGTAGCGAGGTAAAGCACTCTACAACTCAGTCGTCACCGTTCCACACGCTAAAGAAGAGTGACGGCAAAAAGCCCAGTGGAATCCCACTTCCCAAAGTTCACAAGGAGCAAGCAATCACCACTACTGCTAATTATATCGATATTGGTGGCCAGAGGATCTATACTAGTCCACCTGACCATGGAGTTCAGGTAAGAAGATACATTTGTTTAGGCGCTGGAGTTTTGTATAATTATTAATAGAAATTGGTTTTATTTTTACTAAATAATTAGGCAGTGGCAGAAAGGGGAAAGGATTCAAAGGACTCACCTCGTGTTTACGACAAAATCCGAATTGGGGAGGCCTCCCGTGGAACAAAGGTGGAAGTCCTATTCCACTAACACCACACACCAAATATCACTTCACTTCTCTTTCTGAAATTATGTAGTTTTCACGATATTTTTGGGGAACTCGAAACATGCGCGGACGCGGTCAATTAGCAACTGGTTTTGTTTTCTTCGCTTCCGGCCTTCCGGTGAGAAAGGGGTAAGGAGCGAGACAGGTAATAGATTCGCACATACGTGCGAAAGGGATGGGAATAGACACTGCCTATTAACTAGATTTAAGAGCATTATATTTTTTGTTTCTTTTTACAGCTTTGGAATTTATAATATTTGGCCAAACCAATATACATATAATCACGCGAGGGCAAAGGCTCTTATATATAATCTTAAATATCTGTCTAAAATTGACGTGTGTTCCATAAATTTTATGCCTGTCGATTACCCGTCCCTTTCCATTTCAGTGGAATCTCATTTCATTTCATACTTTCTCCAACAGGAGATAACCGAGATCCCCGACGACTTCCTCAACCAGTCATCAGTTCTGAAACACCTGGCGAAGGAGGTGGCGCAATCCCCCAGCCCCCGGGGCGCCACCCCGCCGGCGGCCAGGGCTCCCTCGCAGGACCGCAAGCCCAAGAGCAAGGGATCTAAAGCCAAACTTAGCAAAGAGAAGTTGAATTTGTCGAGGTCTCAACCGGATTTGACCAGGTAAGAGTTTTTAGATGATTCAAAAAATGGTTCAACAGATTTATGCAATGGTCAAAAACAAAAATATTACAAAATCAGCTGTAGAAAGAATTTAGAGTGTGTGTTCTTTGCTCCTCATAGTCATCGAAAGATGTCATTTCAGATTAAATATCAGAATCCAAATTGGTAGAGCTATCAAGAGATTTTGAATTTAGCGCTAAAAATAACTGAGGCATAGGAGGTACAGGCGCTATGTTATGTTATATCTGAGGGTGATTGTCGCCTTCACACCACTGTTCTTCCCCCTGACTCACGTTTTATTTGTGTGAAATGCGGCCAAATGTGCCGTGCTGCTATTGGCTCGAAGAGTCGCAAGAGATCCTGCAGCAAAACGAGACAGCTACACAGCCACTGTTACCATCATCTGTCAAGATGTTGTGGCCAATGATGAATGATGATGGTGAAGGTAGTTGTGTATCATGGTTTCCGCAGTAGACCGCCAACAGCACCTTAAAAATGACTTATGTAAAATTGTATGTATTCCTAGATGAATACACCCAGTTGCATGTAATAAATGAATGATTATTATTCTAGCGTGGGGGTCCGCGCCGTGCCAGGTGGCTCCGAGTCTAGTGGCTGGTGCAGCGGCGGCGAGGGTTCCTTGGAGGAACCCGACGACGCCTTCGCGGCAGTACTGGACGCTCTAGCTGCTGAGAACCATCAGTTGAAGAGACAGCTGGCCGATGCTTGTGAGAGAGTTGCTAAGACTAGCAAGGTGAGGTCACTTTGCCAACTTATATCGATGCTGCAGTCACAAGGTGACGTCAGATAGTTACGAGGAGGTCCGTCCCAGTCTAGGGTCTGGTACAACGGCGGCGAGGGTTCCTGGGAAGAACCGGAGGACCCTAACGACGCATTTGCGGCAGTACTGGAAGCTCTAGCAGTTGAGAACCACCAGCTGAAGTGTTATTACCGAGATCTTGAGCTTGAGCAACTATGTTCCTTTGCAACGATTTCCACAATACGCTACATGATAGCTTTGTCAAATGAGATATTTTTTACGAATCGTCAATATGGATTTTCTAAAAAATACGACATTACCCAGAAAACTAGTCAAACGTCGTACTCATTGTTGCGTTAATTCACAAATCAACTTCGAAAATAAGTGAAAAAGAAAATTGTAGATTAGCATTTTAAATATCCACTTTTTTAAAACAACGTTCATTCCACAGTTGGAGGAGGAAGTGGAGAAGGTCCGCACAGCGCACGAGGAGCTGGTCAGCTCGTGTGAGCGGCGCGAGCGGCTGGAGAGGGCGGCGCGGGTGAGGCTGCAGGCCGACTGCCGCCGCCTGCACGACCTCAACCGAGCACTCAAACAACAGGTGATGCACAACCATACCTCGGACACTTCATACAAAACACCTTGCTTCACACAGATACTACACATTGACGTTACCGTACACGCGCATCTGTGTGTGTGACGTCTGACGCCCATAGTTTGCAGACTAAAGTGAGACCGCGAGGGGGGGGGGGGGGGGGGGGAGAGCAAACCAAACTCAGCCGCTGGAGAGTTGCCGTTCTCAACAAAGTCATAAAATTTACAATTAAACTTTGTGTTGGACAGAATATGGATACCCATATGATGAACTTGTCAGTCCTCGCGACACGCTATTCGCGTCGCGATCTGCGCGAATTATATCGAGGACTTTGTCCAATCTGTGTACGTAGATAGCATTTGCCGCGTCTATTGGTTGAAACCCTCGGTTTTATTCGCGCCGGCGCGGTTGCCTGCATGACTATGGGGTGTGATAGCCGCGTTGTCCGTCAGGTGGAGGTGGTGTCGGCGGGCGCACGCGCGGACGGCGAGGCGGGCGCGGAGGCACTGCGCAAGGAGCTGCAGGGCCGCGAGATGCTCATTGCGCAGCTCATCACGCAGAGTTAGTATACTACCCTATTGAGATTGTATCTGATTGATTTCCCGAAAAACTTCGACGCAGCACTCGTCACGTGTGTTACGTATCTGAGCGTATTCATCATCATTCTGCTGCCCTTATCCCACTTTAAGTGGTATTGGCCAAAAAGGAAATAAACGGATGAATGAAACAATCTTCTTCTTTGCGAGTCGATGGCGATCCAAGCTAAATTTTTGCTGACCAATAATTGACAATGAAACAATAACCCGGACGAATCAAATTCGCACATAGCACACGCCAACTTAATTTTGTCATTTTTGAAAGCTTTTTTAAGAATTCTGCCTCCACGAAGTGTGTTCCATACATTATTAGCCTGTCGACTCCCCCTTTTTCTTTTCAGCGGATATTAAAGGACGGTATAACTTAAAATTAGGAGGTGGCTGCACTAGTTTGCAGAAATCCACACCTCTATGTTTCCCTCTAAAGGCGAAAGCGCAACTAGATGCGCCACAGGAGCCGAGCCGCACGCGCCGATGTCATCATATTTTATAAATTTTTGTATGAAATCGTATGCAACCTCGCGCAGCTATCCCCGTTGTACATACGACCCGCATTTTGCCGCAAAATGCGATGACTTCGGCGCGTGAGGCTCCTGCGGCGCGTCCAGGTGCGCGTTGACTTCAAGTGACTTCTGTAGTTCTGTACTAAACCTAACATTTCGTTAGATAAAGAGCTGGCGTGCGCCAAGGAGCGGCAGGAGATAGAGATGGCAGCACAGCGCGCCACGTTGCAGGAACAACGCACACACATCGACATCCTGGATACTGCGCTCACCAATGCGCAGGCCAACGTCGTTAGACTCGAGGAAGAGGTGAGTAAATACATCAACTCGCATCTATTTCCCATCCCATGTAAATATTTACCATGCAATCATCATCTCCCTAGCATTATCCCGTTTTTCACAAGGTCCGCTTACCTAACCTGAAGATTTGACAGGTCCGGTTCTTTACAGAAGCGATTGCTTGTCTGGCCTTCCTATCCGCGAAGGGTGAACCAGCCTAATACAGGTTAGGGTGACTTAATAAAAAAATAATTAATTTTGCGACGGAAAATTCCACTTGATATCAACTCGGATTCATGGTCTGAATAATCCCTCAAAGTTTTCGTTACGTTTAAGTTTACACGGTTATTATCGTAATTAAAACACATAATAACAGGTTCTTACCGCGTTTATATCAGGGATATGAGACTCCCGATATTTCAACACTGTTGCAAGTGCCATGATCACGGGATGACTGATGTGTTGATATGTGTGTGTGTCCGTTATTATATGTTTTAATTATTTCGTTACGATGTCACTAAAACCCTGTATTTATGAATGGCTGCAGTGTCGTCATGCCTCGGGCTACGTGGAGCGCGTGATGGGGCTCCAGCGAGCGCTGGCCTCGCTGCAGCAAGCCTCGGACCGCCGCGAGCACACCGAGCGGAAACTGCGCGCGCAGCTCGAGAAGGAGTTGCAGACACTCAGGTATAACCTCTAGTCCAGCTTAAGCTGTCCATCGCGAGAGAAGTTGAGCTGGCCAAAGCATCTCATTTCCAAAGGTGGCCATAGCCTCACTCAGCAGGGTTCACAGAATACCAGCATCATTTTAATCGGGACGTCCACAGCCATAAATCATGATTATATATATATTTTTTAAATCAATAGAGGAATGCTCTTGACACTTGACATGGTTAAGAAAGTAGGTATATCTTTTGTATTTATGTAAGTTCGTGTGGTTTTTTGTTCATGTCATTGTATTGTTGTTAAAGGTGTGGCCTTCTTTAATAATAAATAATAGGCTAGTTTCCAAATAGTCAAATCAGTCACTTTTTACTAAACGTCAAAATACGAAATGACTCTGAAATTTGTATGAAAATGCAACCTGTGACGTCATAGAAAAACGTGACAAAATGTCGCACTTGTTATTACATTTTTCTTTATTAAAATTCATAAATAAGATAAATAGAAAAAAGATAACGTTTTTTGTCACCTTTAGATCTGTCTTTATTTATTAATCAGAATTTCATTTTTTATATTTGACCCAGGAAACTACCCAATTCTTATTCTATTCTGTCTTTGAAAACTTTTCACTTTTTTTGGAAAACAAAGTGTTACTACAAGGGTTCCGTTTTACCCATTGAGGTTCGGAACCCTTCTTCTATCGTGTGGGTTGAGAGGTGCATTACAAACCCCATCACCCCTGGTGTCAGGGTTACTATTGAGCCGCCAAAATTCCATCCGTACTCCGGGTCATCTTACTTTCGGACAATTAGGTGATCAGCTTGTGATGTCCTAACCAAACTAGGGATTATCGTGATATGTTCCCACCGGGACTCGAACCCGGGAGCTCCGAATCGTGAGCCAAACGCTCAAGCAACTGGACCACGAGGCAGAATTCTAAAAACAACTGATTTAAAACCTTATAGAAAACGTGAGTGCAACTGCGGATCAAACGCTGTGAACACAGCGGGCGGCGAGGCGGAGCTTCGAAGACAACTGCGGGAGAGAGACGAGCGACTGCTGGCCTTGGAGGGGGAGTGCGCCAAGTGGGAGCAGCGGTACCTAGAGGAGGCCGCCCTGAGGCAGGCTGCCGTGTCTGCCGCCTCTATACCAAAGTAAGTCACTTGTTAAGGGAGATTCGAAAAAGTCACGATCAAGCCAGTGGATATCTTAAACAAAACATTAGTTAATTGTACACTAAAACCTTCCTCTTGAATCACTCTGTCCATTGGTGAAAACTGTTTCTAAATCCGTTCCGTAGTTTTTAAGTTTATTCCGAACCGACAGACGGACGCGGCGGGGGGACTTTAATATATAATTATAATAAACTAGATGGCTAAAGCAGCTTCGCGTGTCTTGTTTCTCCTTTCTATCCGAATAAAATTTGTTCGAAAATGACCCACTTACCGGTTGAGTAGATATAGTTCTTTCACTTGTATAGCGACCATCTTGTTTTTCCGCCATTTTGTATTTTTCGCCGGTGATAGAATTTAACCAAGATTTAAATACGTTGTGTGAAAACAAAAAGAAAAAAAACAAGTTTACACTTGTTTTAGGCAAACTATTACTAGTTTGCCTAGGCCTTAGACTGTTTTCCTGATGCCACTTTCCGAAGATCTGGAAGATTTGCCATAGTCTTTCTGGGAGAACAATTATGTCAGTGAGTGAGTGAGTCAGTCACTGGTTTTCCAGTTATTATAATAGGAATGAAAGTAATTATTTTAAATGATAATAATTGTAATGTGACCAGGGACGCGAAGATAGCAGCTCTAGAGAAGACCTCAGCGGATGCGGAGCGTCTTATGGCCGAGGCTCGCAACGAGAAGATACGACATATGGATGAGCTGCACTCCGCGCAGAAGAAGCTGGCTGACCTCGAGAGCAGGTGACCATCTTCTTAGCATTTAGGCCTCCGTGGTGTGGTTGAGCGGTGGGTTCACGACCTTAGAGATCCCGGCGAGGTCGTGTCACAAAAAATCCCGACCCCTAGTTTGGTTAGAACATTATAAGCTGTGATATCCTAACGTGGTCGTGGCAACTATCTACTTAAGTAAGTATGTAGTCGTGACATGAGCCATGTCAGGGGCCTTTGGCAGCTCAATAGTAACCTTCGTTCTCATAATATTATATTCTCAAAATATTACATTCGCAAAACATTACGTTCGCAAAATATTATATTCTCAAAATATTACCTGTACAATGAAACAGAAAATACGTAAAAAATAATCATTCTCTAGTAACGAAAAAAAAAATCAATTAACTTTCTATAGCGATCTGCGGCTTGAGAAGAAACTAAGCGTATTGTACATCACTATACACCCTAGCCTGTGGGCGAACTACACTAAGCGATGTTACAGCGACCTCCGCATCCTGTACAATAATGCGTTCAGGGTGATATTGGGGCTGCCTCGGTTCTGCAGCGCGTCGGGCATGATCGCGGCGGCGCGCACCGCCTGCCTCCATGCGACGGTGCGCGCCCGCGTCATGTCCCGGGTGCGCAGAGTGCGGGCCAGCTCCAATGTCATCCTGCAGATGATCGGCGATAGGCTGGACTGTCCTTATCTCCGGCATTGCTGCGACAGACATGTGCCTGTGCATGTACTTTTGTACTTCATTATACAAAAGATAATATATTGAGAATATAATATTTTGCGAATGTAATGTTTTGCGAATGTAATATTTTGAGAATATAATATTAAGAGAACGAAGGAATAGTAACCCTGATACCAGGGTTAATGAGGTTGGTCATCCACCTCACAAAGATGTAAAAATACAAGAAGATAAATTAAGAATATTTTTGATGTATCTCTGGTAATTGTTAATTAAGATTATTGTAAACGAAATAAACATTATTTTCAGGGTTAAAGAGTTGGAATCCAAAGTAGCTGAGCGGGATGCTATGATCAAGGTGCTCCAGAAACACACAAGTGCTGCCTACGACAGCGGCGCGTCACTACGGAACAACTCCAGCCGAGAGGAACTCGGTAAGAACTAATATTAGTTGAGTGAATGACACGGAATGAATGAACGAATACTAAATACCATATCCATTACACTCCGCATAAAAGTCTCATACTTACCGTATGCCGCCTTTCTCTGTGAGTGCTAGCGAAATAACCCGCGCTGGAGTGTCTTACTCCTTAACGGCTTACTAGCCATTTAGAGTGGTATTAATAAACTAATCTCAGCTGAGACTGCCCTCAAGATCATGCTCAAGTTCCTGTTTTTATATGAGAACTGTCACATTGACATGACCTTGAGGGCAGTCTCGAAGCTGAGATTAGTTTATTAATACCACCCTTAGACTGTAGCCTTTAGAACCAAGAGGGGGTGAGTTAAATCTAGCGCGGCGCCCGATACGTATTGGTGCGGGGCGGATAGGTAACGAGTTAGGGAAGTGACGGGGAAACACCAAATTCGAAGGGTATGGAAATTTTGAAAGAGTGTTGTCAGCGAGGCATCTAGCCAGGACATGAAGTTAGTGCCGGGAGCGATGTTAATCAGAGAGGTTGATATTGTTACGACCTAAGTATATGCCCCATTCGGAAAGCGGACCCTGTTTTTTTTTTTTTTTTTGACGTGACTTATTGTAGATTTGCCGCAGATGGCATTAACTACTTGGCCGGACAAATGGGGAGCGCTGAAGGCTCTCACCCGGTACAACGTTTAAGACAACAGGCCTGAGGGTGCCCAGTTGGGCGCGAACCTCGGCTCAGGGCGTCGTCTGAGAGGAAAAATATTTGAAAGAATTAATCGACCCTAGTGGGTCGATAGCGATAAGCGCTGAATGAGGGAAAGGAAAGCGGACCCTGTGGAAACGGGATAATGCTAGGGAGATGATGATGATGCGTTGTTGTGTTTCCAGTGGGCCTGTCGTCGGGCGCGTCGTTCTCGAGCGCGGAGGGCGTGGGCGGCGCCGGCGTGGCGGGCCGCTACCGCCACCTGGCGCGGCGGAACTACTCGCCGCACAACGACAACTCCAGCGGTACGTTACACAACAAGCTGCCGACTATATCCCACCTGGGTTGATCAGACCATCCTCCAGTACCCACACCTCACCGAGCTCTCTGTCAGATCACATACGTACATACATACACAGCCTATATACGTCCAACTACTAGGCACAGGCCTCCCCTCAATCAACCGGAGGGGTTATGAAGTATACTCCACCACGCTGCTCCACTGCATGTTGGTGGAGGTATTTTTACGGCTAATAGCCGGGACCAACGGCTTAACGTGCCCTCCGAAGCACGAAATCATCTTACTTTTTCGGACAATCAGGTGATTCAAGCCTGAAAAGTCCTTGAAACAAAGGACAGTCTCACAAAGTGATTTCGACTATGTCCCCATCGGGAATCGAACCCGGACCTCCAGATCGTGAGCCTAACGCTCTAACCACTAGACCACGGAGGCTGTCAGATCAACGTGTTTTAATAAATGTATTTGTCATTCCGTAGGTTGTGGTTTCGACAGCACGTCGCTCCGGCTCGACGAGCAGCTGGCGGCGCTCGACGCGCGGCTGGAGCGCCCGCCCGTGCCCGCCGTGAGTTACCTGCCGCACCAACACTCGCCCCACCTCACCCACGCGACCCACTCGCCCCACGCATCCCACTCGTCCCAATCGACCCACTCGTCCCATTCGCCCCCTCCCTCGGATCGTGATGTGCGCTCCCATGCGTCCTACTACTGATATCGCATTCGACCCATGGACCACATTTGACCCATATGGCCCACGCGACCCACTCGTTCCAGTCGCCCCCTCCTTCGGATCGTGATGTGCGCTCCCATGCGTCATACTACTGATATCACATTCGCCCTATGGGCTTCATTTGACCCATATGGCCCACACGTCCCACTCCTCCTATTCGCCACCCTCGGTCCGTGATGTGCGCTCCTATGGGTCATACTACTAATGTAGTTTATAATTTACTCGCGTTATTCAGCTATTTAGTCGTATGCATTATGTATAAAAATATATTTTTGTGGATTATAATATTGGTTCTCTTAAAATTAAAACTCGATACCTTGAACGATTTATCGAAAGCGACTGTTTATATAGCTAGACAGAGATAAAGAACTTCGTCTAGCCGTTTGTGAGAAAAAGACGAGAGACATGTCTCTTTCGCACTAACGGTATATAGCTTGGTACGAATGAGACGAGATATGTCACTCTAATATTTATACGTTTTAAGGGTTATAACTTTCGCGTTATAGCAATAATCAAAGTAGACAAAACGAATTCGTAGTCTAATCATAATTTCTATGGAATTGGAAAATAGACATTTAAAATTGTTAAATTGTGTTAAATCTAAATTCAACTTGGGTTGAAAAAACACGATCTTAAGTTATACAGCATTCGATCAACTTTTGTTAAGTTCTAGGAAAGTTTCAATCGGTTTGATTCGTAAGGTAAAATAATTTCCGATAAATAGATCTTTTTGAGCACATTCCGAAGTTATTCCGCAATCTACATAACATTCCCACAGTACAAATACCGTATAAGCTTTTCCCAAGCTTAGTTTTATAACAGTGTGACTATGTTTTGGTTTTGTTAACATTTAGCTTTCTAACAGTAACCCACGGCTCTCTAATACTGAAAAGATTTTGACTTTTTTAACTAATCTCTTGCGTTTTAAAAGCCGATCCAATGTGGTACAAAGATACTGATTTTCCCGAATTTTAGATTATGAAAAATATGTAAACATTATGATAATGCTTCTAAAGATTTTTTAGAAGTACATCTACCTTTTTGCGAAATATTATAATTCAATCTTCGATAATATATATTACTAGACGCACAGTGCCAATTAA
This sequence comes from Pectinophora gossypiella, assembly GCF_024362695.1. NCBI lineage: Eukaryota > Metazoa > Arthropoda > Insecta > Lepidoptera > Gelechiidae > Pectinophora > Pectinophora gossypiella. The sequence goes on along the minus strand of NC_065412.1, from coordinate 2,296,456 downwards.
AAATTAAATAGACTTCAAGTATTTCGAAAAAGTGTCGTAAGGTTTAATCTAATTTATACCATAAGTAACTGAGATAACTTTGACGACGGGCGAATAAGAATGAAGCGAAGCGCATCGCTGTTATAACGACTCTATTTGACGGTGCCAGTCTTTAGGCGACAAGAGTGCATCTAGCAATATATATGGTCGCAGCTTCAAGGAACAGAAATGTTATCAGTATTAGAAGTCTATAGTAATAATATAAATAGTTACAACAAGCGGCTAGAGGCGATGTCGTCATATCATGACATAAATAACATAAATAAACATCCTATGTAAGTTCCACTGCTGGGCACAGGCCTCGCCTCAATCCACCGGAGGGGGTATGGAGCATACTGGGGCTGTCATATTAGGAATGAAAGGTACTCGAGGTCTTTGTCTATCTTCTTCTATCAAGTGGGTTGTGAGGTGGATTACCAACCTCATCAACCCAGGTGTCATTTTACTTTCGAACAATCACATGATCAGCCTGTAATAACCTGCAATGAGCTAACCTAACCAAACCAGGGCTTTTTGTGATATGTCCCCACTGGGATTCAAACCCGGGTCCTCCGGATCGTTAGCCCAATACTCAACCACTGGACCACGGAAGCCGTCCGTGGAAGTATTAATTAAATTCCACAACAAAAATAATATATTATAAAAAAAGTGTTATCCTGAACTGAGTGCCTTGTTGCGTGTCTTTGTAAGTTAGATGAACTATGCAAAATAAACTATGGTGCCAATAATATTGTAATATTAGCGTAAGAATCTCCCGTAATGATATTGACGTGTTTCTCCACTAGTTTGTCTACTAGTCTTGTTAGGCATTCGGTTACTGACAACAATTGTCTACTTGACAGTATTCGGATAAGTATTTAAAAAAATACAAACGCTTACGCTACGCGCAACAGTGGCTGCAAGTTGTCTTTGATTACTTGTGGCTCTGCCCACCCCATTAGGGATTACGGGCGTGAGTTTATGTATGTATGTATGTATGTACAAACGCTTTTATAAAAAGAAAAAGCTTTTATAATAACAAAAAACATATTTTTCTTCATTAATTTCAAATTTCGCGCTGAAACGGTTGGTCACGTGATATTTGCCCAGTGACGTCACATTTCAATAAAGAATCTGTCAAACAGTATAACTTGAAACCTGACACATAGTTTTTGTTTATTTTGTGATATATGACGTCACACGAAGCTCAATCATGGCCGCCCGTGTTTTGGGTCTTGAAATAATTGTTTACTAAGTAGAATGTAGAATTTTGCACAGACTGTGACCATTTCAATACACAGATAAAAATACGTATTTATATTATATAAATAAAAATAAAATATTTAAATTGATCTTAATACCAAAAAAAAAGAAACTATTGGATAATTATCGATAAATGATGAACTACCATATCCGACATATTTCATACCATTCATTCATTCATTTATTTTTTGTTACTACTGTCAACTAGCCAATTATCGTATTTAGTATTTTTATATGATATTTCGTATAGGAATAGGAACCCTCTTGGTCGACTTCGAATTGTATGATTAAATATCAACTCAGTTTTTGGCAGCGATTATGACGGTACGAACTTAAAGTTTAGTTCGATATTTCTAAAACTAGCGCTTTCCCTTTCTTGCACTAAGCGTTAACAAAGGACGGAACTATATAAATTTTGTCCGCCGAAGTCATCATCATTCAGACAATGTTGCTCAGAAACCGTCAGGCTTAACCTCTCATCTGCCGGAACGCGGATCTCGACCAGACACAATGTAAAATCTATTGTGTCTGGTATCTCGGCAGATGAGAGGTTAAACTATATCTGGCTGCATCGCTTCGCACTTTTGCTTCTATCCTTTTCTGTCACTTAGAGCCGTCATTTGCCAGAGCGAAACGATGCGACCGCAAGGCGGAATTGACGAGACAGTCGGACTGCAGTCGCACTCCCGTTTTTTATCTCGCTCTAGCAAACGACGTTTCTGAGTGATAGAAAAGGATAGCGTAGGAAAGTGCGATGTGGTGTACCCAGATGTAGTTTAAACCTCAAGGTCTCATATCACAATTATAAACTGATTTTTATAATTTCATTGAACTTTTTCAAGAGTACTGCGGGCTTAGCACCGTAAGCGCGCGACTCTTTCTCGCCTCGACATACGTCACTCACAGTACTGCACAGAGAGAGACAGTTGATCTCTGTCGCGGCGAGAAAGAGTCGCGTGCGTTACATTTAAAACAGTTTTGAGGCTTTTACAGACCCGAGGGGTTAAAAAGGCCACATCGAAGCAATACATCTAACAATATTGCAATTTGACATTTGTTCGCATTACGCACTTACTTTTATATATATGCGCAAATGTCAAATTGCAATATTGCTTTTTTAGATGAATTGTTTCAAACTGGCTTTTTTAACCCCCAAGTCTGTCTGAGCCGTAAAACTTTTATGACTATGGCAAATGGTTGAATGAGACCAATGAAATGTTAAACTATTTGAAGCATTATATCGCGGATTTATAAAAAAGTGCCAATTATGACTGTAATAATTTAGTACTGAATTTCGAAGTTCAAAATTGTTTCGACTCTTTCCTTTTACGCATCTATAAGACAAATAAAGATGGAGGGAGACAAAATGCGATTTGAAAGAGGCATAAGATTAAAAGTGTATGCCAAAGCTAGTTAGTTTTTGATGTGTGTGGATTGTATAAAGTTGTTTCGAATATCATATTAATAATGACAATATATTATACTTAGAGTCTAAAGTACGTCTAATTTTTGTATTTATTTACTAGTTTGTAAGTCACTTTTTCTAAAGGCATATATACATCGGGGTTATAACATTTGGGAAGATCTTTTCCGGTTCTAATTGGTTATTAACTATATTTGTAGAAAATAGTGGTTCTGATTCCATCATGTAAGTTTATTTAAGTTATACCTGTCATTTTTTTATCCGCCGATAAGGAAAGGGTCGGGTAATCGCTAGGCAAATAAAAACAAAATTTATATAAAACACGTAAATTTAAGACGGAAGTTAAAAAAGCCTTCCAAAACTTTATATTGGCCAATAACCCGACAGAATTAAGTTGACAGCACACGTCAAACGGATTGCATATGAGCGAGATGCCTATTTTATTCGCCCGGGTTATTCTTTCATTTTAAAATTAACAGTTGCCAATCATCCGTCCCCTTTCTTTTCCGCGAATAAGAAAATGACGGGTATAACTTAAAATAAAATTAGGAGGTGCCTGCAGGAATCGCGGCCATTGAAAGCTTAATAATAAGTATTTTGTTGATTGGTTATTTCTAATTATAATAAAATACCTATTTCATCTTTAATTTTGTTAAAGTTAAAACTACGGTATGATAGATTGAAAATTCGAAGTTTTAAAATGTATAAAACGTCACAAAGTGACCTTAATTTTGTTTTTTTTTTTTATATTAGTGTCAATTTTGGCAGTTGGTAACAGAAACTTTTATTGTTTCGACATATCTAAAACTAGTGCCATCTCTCTTTTACAATAAGTGCAAGAAAAAGACAGAGCTAGTTTTAGACCTGTCAAACGAAACAAGTTTCTGTCTATGAGAATCGACACCTTTTTTGGAGTAACTGCGGACTGAAACTGACTGTTTGGTCATGTGTTCCTTCATGTACGTTTGAGTGAAAATAACTCGAGGCTTTCGATGTATTTAATGTAACTGTAAGTTGTAAACATGTGATGTCCTAATAGAAAATACTGGGGTCCAAATACGCCGCTGTGAAGCAATTAATCTAAAAAGCAATATTGCAATTTGACATTTCATCATCATCAATTTAAGAGCCACCCTCTTGTCGGTGCAGCATTTTCCATGCTACTTTTTTAGGGAACAATAGGGCAGTGGATTCCGTCTTGCTTTCCGCCCCGCAGTACTCTGTCTGACGCAAGTGGGATGGCGCCCAGAATAGTCAACAAAGCTGTACTAGGACTCCTGTCCTCCGCCTCTGAATAGTACTGACAGTTACTGCTGCCCACTAATTCTGTAATTTGACATTTACGCATGTAAAAATAAGTTCGCAATGTCAGAAAATATCAAGTAAACAATATTGGTTTTTTATATAAATTGATTCAATGTGGCCTTTTGAGCCCCTGTTTAGTCATTGGCGCTTATTTCATTTTAGCAAATATTATCTAATCTAGTTATATTTGTATAACTACTCTAGCACAGACCGGTTACTCCATACAAAAATATCGTTCTTATCGTGTAAGTGCGAGGGAGACAGATAGTCCGTGCGCGCTTCCTTACTCCTTAACTGCTTATGGCCATTCAGAATACTATAAATACTTTTTCTATGCTACTAGTCTCAAGGATAGGGAGGATATAATTCCAATTTCATTTGTCAAAGACTCTCCAATCTTCGTTAGATGCCCAGAATGTCCAGTGTGTTCAGGCACGTAGCATAACTGTATATGTTACGTCAGTATTTCTAACGCTCTTTTAACACGTAGACATAGAATAAATAATAAAACTATGTATAGAACGGACACTCCTCTCTCGTGAATTGGTATCTGTGCCGAGCTAAATTTACGTCACCCCCGCTGGGTCTCACTTACGTCACACCTCGGACACTTCATACAATACACCGCTGATGCGATGGGAGGTGGGGAGGGACCTATCTCAGATGCTGGCGGGGAGCGGAGAGATTCCGTTGTATACCTAGTAATATTATTCCTTATTCTATGCTTTTGTCTAAAGGCCGAAAGTCGTTAAGGATTTAAGGAGCGCGCGGTTTGTCTGTGTCGCGTTTATACGGCTGTGTCATAGTTATAGGTCTATAATCTATTTTTGAGATGACGTAATCGCCGATGCCTAAATAGTCCTTTTTCCGTATATCACGTATAATAAGAATATTTTTATAAATGTATTCAATGTATTTTGCCTTATTTTTAGAAGCATGTTTTAGAATAAACGTGTTGTTTTGTTAGTTGTGGTTTTACTGGCTGTTCCTAACAAGCTTTATGAGCTTCCCCTACACCTTATAACGTATTAACCGTATAAAAATAATACAGGCGCCCTTGTACGGTCACGAGTACTAATATGCATACACTGATACCATGTCACATTAACTTTTTTGACAAATTATACCGTAAATCTCATTAAATGTCAAATATGATAGTGCGATAGGGTTCTAAAGTGGGTACATGACATTACTCATGACTGTACACTATTGAATTCCGTATTTAGTGTTTATTTTATAATACAAAAAGTTTCTTATTCAGGGTGTTAGCGACATCGTAACGAATACTGAGGAGGATGATTCAGACCGTTATTCTGAGTCGATATCAAGTGGAATTTCCTATCGGAAAGTTCATGAAATGTTTGGTGATTGTTTTTAGTTATTTTCAGTTCCATACTTTTGCGACGGAAAATTCCACTTGATATCAACTCAGAATCATCATCTGAGTCGCCCCAAAAGTTTTTATTACGAAATTGATATTTTATCTATGAGTTTTACAGCAAGACATAACTTCTATTATCCTTTTTTGTAACTTTTCATACCCTATCTAACGTAGCAACGCATACTGTAGTATACACCTCTTGTATACTGCCATGATTAGGCTCCCCAACACACCATCAATCTATTGGGCAGACCGTCCAGCATTGACTGTCTTGCTCTGTATTCAGGTGACGTATGCGCCCGAGACAAGGATAGCAATATCAATATACTACACCATAGTACGAAGTTGTATTTTATTCTTTCGTGCTAAAAGTATATAGCTTAGTACGAAAGTATACAGCTCAGTACGAAAGTATACAGCTCAGTACGAAAGTATACAGCTCAGCACGAAAGTATACAGTTCAGTACGAAAGTATACAGCTCAGTACGAAAGTATACAGCTCAGTAAGATAGTATACAGCTTAGTATCACAGAGTAATAATGCTACGTTAAAGAGATTAAAATTACATTTTGTTATTCATTATACTACTAACACTAAGATTGGAAAGTGAAATGAAGTGTTTGAGCAATTAACGTTGACCATTAATATTAATTCGCCTTTGTTTGAAGTGTTGCAGTGATAGCCTACTGACATTGTTCCTGTACATTGACCACTACGATACGAACGCTAAGACTTTGGTTAAGTATATAATTTTACTAGTCGTTAAAATCATTGGATAAGAATTTTAGCGCTCTTGCTATCCTCAACGAGGGACTTTTTAGGCTACGTTCCCCAAAAATAATATAGATGTCGTTGTACAGATTTAACGTGATAATTCCCTGACATAATTATTCAAACGTATAATAAAAATAATTCTTGATAGATATTTAATAACAATTATTTTTTTTATAATATTATATGCCTCTGCAAATTACATTATATTTTTGAATAATTATGTACCCGACCGAGCAATGAAATAATAGGTATTAGGGTATTTAACTGTGTCACAGATAAATTATTAAATGCTAATCTATAAATAGTAGTAGAGTAGTGTCGGCCTATTTTCGAATTTTATTTATGAGTACGATGTGTGACCGCTTTTATTAATGACGTCACAGAACAGTGTTTTCATACAAACTCCAAAGAAAACTTTCGTTTACATGTTTCGTAAAAAGTATCTTATTTGACTAGGTCGCCAAGTAGCCTATTATCATGTTAAATCTGTACAGCGCCATCTATATTATTATTATTAAAACACATAATAACGGGTTCTTACCGCGTTTAAATCAGGGATATGAGAGTCCCGATATTTCGACACTGTTTCAAGTGCCATGATTAATTAACATGATTTATTTAAGTATGTGTTTTAATTTAGATAATAACCGCGTAAACCTAAAACAATGTATCTATATTATTGCTTTTGAATGTAGCATGAAGAGCCGTGGTAGAACGCCCAGTATAATAGCCAAGTTGGTAGAACGCTTGCATCTCACTTTGGGGTCGCAGGTTCGAATCCAGCACAGGCCTAAATCAATGATTCTCGAATTTGTTTTCGAATTCATGTTTAGATCATAAATGATGATCACGTGCTCAGCGGTAAACCCTGAGGAAACCCACGTTCCCGAGAAATGCATTTTCGGAGGTATGTGACCTAACCTGTACTGGGCTGGTTTTCTCTTCGCGGGTTGGAAGGTCAGACAGGCAGTCGCTTCTGTGAAAAACCGGACCTGTCAAATCTTCAAGTTAAGTAAGCGGACCCTGTGAAAAACGGGATAATGCTAGGGAGATGATGAGCTTGGAAAGTTCCTTATTCCAAGTAAATCTAGTAGCGTTCGTATCGCAGTGGTCACAGTATAACAGCCAGCGCGTCGCAGTAAGGTAAGTATCACAACTAAATGTAAACATTGTTGTCCCACTGAACCAGTTTACGGTGTGTCTGACCCGTGCTAATTCACTGCATTATTTACTCTATGTACTCGATGTGCACTTACGCTTTAGGAAAGTTATTTAATTTTTTTTATAATAGATATAAATAATTAAGTACGTATGTAAATATTTACATAGGTAGGGAATAGGTATGTTCAATCTTAGGTCAGGTTTCCACTGACGCGGAGCTGTGCGGAGATGTGCAGGAATCAACCAATCACGCGAGGGAGAGAGTGACAGAGTGTCTTCGTTTTTCGCTCTCTCGAACGCTGTGATTGGTCAAGTCCGTACATCTCCGCTCTTCTCCGCCCATATCCGCGTCAGTGGAAACCTGGCCTAAGCCGATTCCGGTAAGTATGTGGATACTAATTGAGATTTCGTTAGGTATTTAGTATGATTGCTTCATTTAATTGACAGTTAGTTTTGTTCCATTGAAAATACAACATTTTCATTAAAACTTGACTGATTGAAATGAACTACTTAATTAATAAGGCGTAATAATTCATGCATAAACTTCCGGAAAAATCGTCCGGATTGCTTTTCGAACTGGAACGCCGGTTGGAACCCCGGTACCGGACTTGCACCAATGAGTTATCTATTTTAAGTGCAGTTACAACTAACACACTTGGCTCAACCATTATAGACGTCGATACGGCTCACCACCTTACTTGGGGTACTTAGTTCGTCTTATGATGGATGTACCTCTCTGACTACCCCAATTGAGATATATTTTTGAGCTTATGTAATGCTATACATCTACACCAGCGCCGTAGGTGCGGGATTTCGTGGCGCGGACTCGTGAAAACTCGTGACTCTTAGTTATTGACAAACAGCACGAGATGGCGCTACTGCACGCACTCGGCTGCGCGCTGCTGTAGATTCAGCGTGAGCAAGTCAAAATGCCTAGAGACTTTTTTTTTTTTTATTCAATATCAAAAAAACAATTAAATCCTTATAAATAAAATAAGACGCTCCTCTAAACAGAAAACCCGTACAGGTTTATGCGAGGAGTGAATGAATGCGCTTAACTCGCTATACTTAATTGGTAGGTAGGTACTACATAGTTTAACATGCGCCCAGACTTTCCAGGTTACGTTACCCAAAAGCAATATAGATGGCGTTGTACAGATTTAACGTGATAATTGCCTATTTTCTCATTGCTCGGTTACATAATTATTCAAAAATATAATGGCAGAGGCTTAGTTAGGTATAAAAATATTTTTTTCTTGGTATTTGAATCAGATTGTGTATAGAATTATGTTGCTACCTACAGTGCTTCTCTTTATATTGAGTAGAATAATAATGGGTGGAAGGCGTAATAAAAAGGGTCATCGTCCCAAAAACAAAGATAGAAGATGTATCATGTCTGTTATCCATGAAATTATAATAATAATTAATAGGAAAAATAATAAAAATATAAAAATAAAATAATAATATTAATAAAAAATAATAATAATATCGGCTCACGCACGCCTTCCAAAAGTCCGGGCCTCCATAGGCCCGAGATATGAAAAAAACATACAATAATAATAATATATTTAATAATAATTATAATAATTATTAGGAAAGTCTTTACAGCGCCAACTATATTGTTTTTGAGGAACGCAGCCTGGAAAGTCCCTCGTGCTAGAGTCCAAGATACGTTATAAGACGTTTACATTAATTCAACACGAACACTAAACTGGCCTGTACCAATTGTTGTCAGTATTTTTGACGTGATTTTTGCTCAGGAATTTCACATAAACGAGCTCTAAATCCACAGCTTATATGCAGACAAGTACTACAAATTTTCAAACAACTTCATCTCCCCATAGCGTGGCTTATGCTGCTTCCCGGGTCTCGGCGGGGTGGGGGCACGGGGCGGCGGGCGCGGTGAGGAGGCTCTGCTTCTGGAGCGCCAAGGCCGCGCCTCGCAGCAGACCAGGTCGTCAAGCCTGCCGCCGCCGCCGTCCGCACTGCCGCGTCCGCCGAGGAAACCCTCCGCGAGGACTACTAGATACGATCGGCTGGAGCATAGGGATAATAGGAAGGTAAGAGGTGTATAGCTTTTACAAGGTTTATTTTTAGGTACCTAATCAGGTGCCTACCATAACTTCACGCTCTTCACGCGCTTTTTTTTGATCTTCTGTAAATAACTGATGCTGATATATCTCCAGGTTTTGAGACCCGTGAAAACGGGATTACGCTATGGAGACGAATCTGATGAACATCTGTCCTTCTCGTTCCATGTCTTCAGATTAAATACAGGGTGTTAGTGACATCGTAACGAATACTAAGGGGGACGATTCAGACCATGATTCTGAGTTAATATCAAGTGGGATTTCGATCGCTAAATTCATTACTTTTGAGTGTTTTTATTTTAACTATTTTCAGAACCATGTACTGCCTTTGGCAGCTCAGTAATAACCCTGACACCAGGGTTGACGAGGATGGTATTCCACCTAAGAGGAAGAGTGCTATACCATTGCGTCATGATCATGGTCTGAATCATCCCTTAAAGTTTTCGTTACGATGTCACTAACACCCAGTACAAAATTTTGGGTTACCATGTCTACAGAACAGTCTATTTACCTTCTTGTAACTGGAATCAAATTGTAGGGATTTGATTCGCTTGATAATTTTATACATCTGATTATCTCTGAATTGAATAGTACCTATTGAAATTGTAAGCTAGGTGCAAACAGTAAATTACATTGTATAAGTAACTAGAATGCCAGGTTTAATAACAGCATTGTGCGCTTATTCTTTTCAACGATGTATTTAATTAGTAATTATGCAATCTTAGTTATAATCACAACAGCTGTGGGTAGTTAACGTTTGTTATCTGTCGTCGACTCGCTTATCGACGCTTGACCTACCACAACGTACAGAACAAACATGTTTTTTTTCCTTTTGGCATTTTTTTTTTGCAACCAGACCAAAGGAGGACTGTGTATTCGTATAATGTAACATCACAGCGGTTTTGATCGATTTTTTTTTGAGGCGACTTATTGTAGGTTTGTTTACAGCGACTGGAAGTCTAACTTTCTATCCCTAAGGGAAAACCATACCAGTACACGTTAAGTCACATACCCCCGAAACGCATTTCAGTGGGTTTCCTCGTGATGTTTTATTTCATCGTTGTCGACAGAGACGAAAACGAATTCGAAAATCTTTGGTTTGGTTTATTTTCCAGGACTCGGATGGCTCAATAGCATCGACAGCATCACGCAGCTCCCCTCTACCCTACGACGCAGTCCGGAAGCTACCGTCAGTGCCAACGTCGGCGTCCCTGCCGGCAGCGGAGTCCAGGGAATCCCTCGTCAGGCCCAGGGACTCTAGCCTGCCTTCGCCGTCCAAGCTAGCGGTCTACGCGGCTGCCAGGCGACGCTCTGCCGAGTCCGCTAAGGATAACAAACGAGGGCACCACTACCGCATACAGTTTTAATGAGCTTCTCTCGTGTGGGTTTGAGAACCTGGTGTCAGGGTTATTACTGAGCCGCCAAACGCCCCTGACACCTCTTATATCATTGGGTATTTACTTAAGTAACTAGGCGGGACAAACGGCGTTACGTGACTTCCGAAACACGAAACTTATCTTACATTCAGACAATCGGATGATTCAGCCTGCCATGTCCTATTCTTACTAAACAAAGATCAGTTTTACGAAGGTATTTTTGACATGACGCCGGGTAGATGTCTTTCTACCGCGGCAACGACGATACATGCCCATCGGCCAGAACTCCTCCTGCATCAAGGTGCAATTTGACTTGGCTAGGGCAAACTGCAAGGTCAGCAGTTTCATATCTTGCTACGTCTTTGGCCTCTTATTGGTGCTGATTCCGGTACACACCATCTAAGTTTATTTAAAGTTATTGCTGTCATTTTCTTATCCGCCGAAAAGGAAAGGGTAATCGACAGGCATTTTCATGGAACACACGTGAATTTTAGGCAGGAATATAAAAAACCCTTACAAAAATTTTATATTAACCAATAACACGACAGAATTAAGTTGACAGCAGACGTTAAACGGATTCTCGCCTGGGTTATTCTTTCATACTAACATTAACAATTGTCAATCATCCGTCCCATTCTTTAGGCGGATTTGAAAATTACGGGTGTAACTTAAAATAAAATTAGGTGTTTGCAGGAATGGGGGCCATTATTACGATACTGAATTACGATTTGACGATTCTCAACGTGGATATGAATATAACTAGTAGACTTATTTTCGAATCTATGTTTTATTAAAACTACTTATTAACTTACACGTTGCATCGCGTAGCTAATGAAGAAGTTAAAGTTCAGAGTTAGAACTTAATCAATATTGATAAAAATAGAATTACCTTTCACGCTGCAGGATTTTATAGTTTAGGTATAAAGCACCTATTAAAATTTGAATCAAATAAAATTCGAAATTCGATTTTTTTTAATTCGATTTAAATTTCGAATGGGTACAAATAATTTAATTTATTTTATTTAACAAATTTATTTAAATTTGGATGTGCTTTTAACCGTTGAAGGAACATAGTTACAAATTCGAAACATTCGAAAAAATCGACAGCGAATAAAAAACTTTATGAATAATACGAAACTTTCTGATATTCGGGATCAGAAGCAGAGATGATACATTTTTAATTTTACGTAGAGTAAGTCGTTTAAATACTCATAAAAATTGTGTTGTGAATGTGAGCCAGTGGCAAATTGGTCTAGTCGTGTTGAGATTAGAGGGTTAAAAGGCCACATCGAAGCAATTCATCTAAAAAAGCAATATTGCTATTTGACATTTGTTTGCATTGCGCACTTACTTTTATATGCGTAAATGTCAAATTACAATATTTCTTTTTTAGATGAATTCCTTCGATGTGGCCGTGTTAACCGCCCTGATTTCTTAAATTGTTAATTAATTAGTAGGTTTTCATATTAACGTGTGTGTGTTCGAATGTTTGTATAATCATAAGCTAACATTGTTGGAACGTAAGTGGCGGTTGTGATGTGAGACAATGTGAGTTGTGGAGCGAGGAAGTCGGCGAATATGGAATTTGGTGAGTTTAAAAACAAAAAGTGGAAAAAACCGCCATATTTAGTCAGAGGCGACGCGATGCACTAACATGCGTGATAAAACTTTGTTTATTTTATCGATTCTGACGATATAATTATGTCGTTTTGTCAAAATATGAACAAAATCACGTGCCATGCATGTTAGGGAAAAAAAAACTTACCGATTTCGATAAAATTTATTTAAACGGTCGATAATTTTATGTTAGCTCTGCAGTTCGAATTTGGTTGCACGCAGTCACACAGAAATCGCGGGGCGTCGTTGGAGGCATGTATGTAGATTGTAGACGCATACAAAGTCCTGCTTTCGGGTCCGAAACGCTCCGGGCACCGCCTCTGTGTGTATTAAGATTTAGTATCACCGTATAATTTATAAGGTTATTTAAAATCTGTCACATAATATATTAAACGGTTCCAAGAAGTTTGATTACAAATGGCTTGATTTAAATAATGACCATTCAAAGTTTATTCTCCTTTCCGTTACCCGCCGACTTTGCAGCTCAACAACTGAGTCGATTGATTATATTTATATATCATTTACTAAATCGCGTGCTCACTGAATGAGTTGATAATTATGTTTTAAGACCATAATTACGCAATACCTAAACAATTTTGATCGAAAATACCTTTTCTTAATGTAGCTCCACTTAGGTATTGCGATTATTTAAGCAAATTATGTTTATATGTTGTGATTTGTATACAGTTTTATGAAGGCCGCTGTCTTCACGCTGGTCAGATCAGATGTAACGCTGTACTATGCTACACTACGCTGTGCTGTTACTATGGCCATAAAGTTTTAATTTCCAAGTTTGGACTGCCTTTCTGGCGGTGACTGCAGTCGCGTTGGACTTTTGTTATTGCGCGCGTCAAATTTTTTCCACCCCTTTTTCGTCCCTTCTATGGATGATTTTCTGGATGAAAACCATCCCTATATCTCAAACTATCTTCATTTTCCATAGCAAACATCGATTTAGCATGAAAATCATGCGACTCTTGTCTATATTAATATATTATGTATAGACACAGTTCCATGTGTTTCGCCTTTTTGATACTTATTATGGCCAATAGTAACATTCTTGTGTCTCTGTTCATGCCGTAAAGTCCTCTAGCGTGAAGACAGTGCACACAGTTCAGTAATAACAAAGACTTCAAAGAAAATCAGTTGTATGCGGTAACCGGAACTAACAATTGTTAGTTTTTAATTACCGAAAAAGAATGCGAGGAATGCCATTGTGTTCAAGTTCAGTTAGTGAATGATACGATTGTTGCATTTAGTATGATACAGGAGAAAATGTACTCATTCATAATTTTCAACAACTTTATGAAGGAATCTTTGGGAAGTGAACTTGACAACCTAGCCAAATGAGATACTTTTCACATTAACGTCAAAACAAAAGTTTTCTTTGGAGTTTGTATGGAAATACTGTCCTTTGACGTCATCAATAAAAACATCATGCTCACATCATCAGCCCATTAACGTCCCCACTGCTGGGACACGGGCCTTCCCTATGGATGGATAGGGAGATCGAGCCTTAAACCATCACGCGGGCCCAGAGCGGATTGATGGTTATTAACGACTGCTAATGCAGCACGGAGGAGCTCGAGATGAACACTTTTTTTTGTGGTCACCCATCTTATGACCGGCCTTTGCAAAAGTTGCTTAACTTTAACAATCGCAGACCGAGCGCGTTTACCGCTGCGCCACCGAGCTCCTCCAATAAAAACATCGTGCTCGAAAATAAGTCGAAAAGTAAAATGAGATTGATTTTTAGGGTGGTATTAATAAACTAATCTCAGCTGAGACTGCCCTCAAGATTTGACTAGGTTGCCAAGTAGCCCATTCTTCATAAAGTTATTGACGTTTTCAAAGCCCTTACTAATTATTTTCTACACCTAATAACAATGTGTTTACATTATTATAAATAGGCTTCCTATTATATGGTCGAGTGAGTCTTGGTTGCTAAAACCCGTATTTTACGATGTTAACTCGAACTTCCTCCACTCAACTTCTAGGAGCATTTTGTTAAGTATTTTAAATTGTCATTTACGTCGTCTACTTGAAGACTTTACTCACTGGTGTCGAGCATATCATACTGCCAACATAATGATACGAAAATAATGACGTCATGCCTCACTGGAATAAACTCGAGAAAAGCTTGAGGCACTCCCTGAGAATATTGATTTTTAGCTGGGTTCGAGGTCTTCCTTAAGGTCGCCTCAACTGTCGAGTCGAGGAAGGTTTGGGTTAATATCTTACAATACGGGTGTTATTCTAAAGGGCTTATTACACCTACCTGTCCGGCAGGCTAGATGTGTCAAGGTCACGGGTGGTTACCATAGTTACTCCCCATCAATTCGCTCTAGATCGTGGTTACCATGGTCACGACCCGCCGATTTGATATTACACTTCACGATCTGATCGGGAAACGAGAGTTGGTGAGGAGTAACCATGGCAACCACCGCGGCGTTGACGCATGTAGCCTGCCGGACAAGTGGGTGTAATAAGCTCAGAAGAACCAATTACCATGGTTACTCCCCACCAATTCGCTCTAGATCGTGGTTACCATGGTTACGACCCGCCGATTTGCTATTACACTTCACGATCTGATCGGGAAACGAGAGTTGGTGGGGAGTAACCATGGCAACCACTGTGGCCTTGACTATGGGTATAATAAGCCCTTAAGACTGTCTTTTCGGAAGAACCAACTTTATTAGCGATAGTCGATAAAGGCGCAAGTTTTGAGATTGGCGAGTGAACTACCCTATTTTATACAGTGGTAATATTAGACATTTAAATATTTTTTATTAGTACGGGCTTTACAAAGAAATGTTCAAAATTGAGCTCGAGGGTCGTTTCATCTATTTCAGAAGGAAATTGTTTGTATAACGATGACATCGGGTTTCTAGCGATGGCTACAGTGAAATATATGAACGAATGAATTCATTGTAATTAATACCTATTGTATTCACGAGAGATTGGTCTCATTCCACGGTAATAAAACACTAAATTGTTTTTTATGATAAATACATTGGTTTTATTTGACTTTCAAGACCCACGTTTCACAGAGCTTTTTGTTTGGTCAACTTAATAGGATAATAGGATAGCCGCAATATGGTCTACAGTGAAACCTGTTTGAAATATAAGTAAGTACGTACAGTACTTTTTTTGACGTGACTTACTGTAGATTTATCGTAAATGGCATTAAATACTTGGTCTGCTTAAGGAAACTCACAAAGAGATAACTTAAATCTAATAAAAAAAATCTGAATGAACGGCTTCGAATCGACTTCGGTTCGAAAGAATTTCGCATGGTCATGAGGTGGTGTAATGGTTAATACGCTCGTCCCGGCTTGACAAGAGCTGCGGGTTCAAATCCCGTCTGAGTCAGTTTTTTTTCGAATTAAATTTTCTCTTTGTGAATCTTGTTGTGTCTTGTTGTGTGTAGATTTACCGCTGGTATTAATTTTTTGACCGGATATGCAGTATCCATCTGAAAACTCCATCATCATCATCAATTTAAGAGTCACGCTCTTGTCTGTGCAGCAATTTCCATGCTACTTTTTTTAGGGATAAATAGGGCAGTGGTTTCCCTCTTGCCTTCCGCCCCATAGTACTCTATCTGACGCAAGTGGGATGGCGTCCAGAGTAGTCAAAGCCATACTAGGACTCCTGTCCTCCGCCTCTGAATAGTACTGACAGTTACTGCTGCCCTCTGTCAGGTTCCAGGTTACAGTCCCTGTGACTTGCCCCTCCAAAAACTCCATAAGTATCTTATTAAATACTGGCCAGCTTTCTTCTCTCACGGTCACGTGGTTCTCTTCCCACCCTTGTTAAGATGACGTCCGTGAGGTTATGCAAGTATGAATGTGTTTTATAAGTAAGTATACTTACTTATCTAGGATCAGCTCTCGCCATGAGAACCAGTTTTTCTAGACTTATTGTAATCCCCTCTAGGGTCCTTACATAAGTACCGCGACCCCATTTAACCGTCTAGTAAAAGAGGATGATGACCTAGAATATTAACTTTTTAAGGTCAGCACCATTTACAAGTGAAGTGACCTCGCACTGCGAAGTGTCGTAATTTTGCAAATTGATAGATATTCTTACATGAAAGATATGATACTTTGTATGTAGCGTGATTAAAATTGTGTTTTGAACTGTACATGTAAATGACAGACGTAATGTCTCAAGCAGTCGCCGTTCGGGGAGTCGTCGTAAACGCTACAATTCACTTATATTAACTACTTAATAATTATTTTCAAATCGGAATCACCAACAAAACGAAACTTACTTACTAAATGATATGTACTTACATACTTACGTAAGATCACGCCTATTTCCCGTTGGGGTAGGCAGATACCACGAAATTCTCCTGATATACCACTTTCGCTCCATCCACTCTTGTCAAAGACTGAATGAAAAAAAATATGTACGTACTTAAGTAAGAAAATAAAATTAAGAAATAAAAGTGCAGTGATGAATGTCCAATCGTATTATCGCAAGCGCAGCGTGAGCCTTGAACGTGACATTTGCGCGTGAATGTGGGCGGCTGACCCCGCGCTTGCGCAAGCAATGAGCGCGTGTTGCGTCGCACGGTTTGCACTGCGCTGCGCAGGATCACTAAATGGGGCCAATAATGTGCGGAACGACCCGAATTCTTTGACGAGTCTATCCTGTGCAGGAAGGCCGGTCTAATCAATCATTTGCTTCCTTGTGTGCGCCTAAAGGAGAACGCGCACTTAGAGGCACCGCAGGAGCCGCACGCGACGAAGACATCGCATTTTATAAATCTTTGTATGAAATCTATTTTGCCGCAAAATGCTTCTGACTTCTGCGCGTACGGTTCTTGCGATGCGTCTAGGTGAGCGTTCACCTTAATCAAGGCGGAGTCAAGCCGGTTCATTTGACTGACAAAAATTCTGAGCTGGCCATAGACCTCCATTGAAAACCTTCTTTTAAAAAACTGGTAAACTGTAGACATTCATTTATATTTTATCACTAAGATTGAAAATTGCGTAATCATCTAAACTATCTACTTAAGTAGTTTTTATAATTTACAGCACGTAATAAAAACCTCCGTGTCGATGACTTCAAGTTTATAAAGTTCAATGGATGGAAAACCCACATTTTTTTCCAAGTTACAGCCAAAAAGTCATTATAAAGCGTGTAATAATGTTATATAAAAAGTTTGTGCCTACATTTTATTTAACAAACAAGTTTTTGAAACAAAATTTCAACAACGTTCTTTTCTCAATGGCTTTTTTATTAAATACTTTTTAAATACTTACTACAGTTTGTGTATTTTTTAGTGTATTTTTCAGCCAGCTTTTTAAATTTCAAGAAACAAAACCTTATACAATCTCTTTAAACAAAGAGCTTGCAACTGGCAACTTTCCGTTTTAAATGTAACTGTATAGAGAGGCGAAAGCCAGAAGCGTTCGACGTCGTTCGTTACGTTATAACTGGCTGAATATGCTCAGCCATTGCCAACCGGTTCCCGCGCTTTTTGCCCAGCCCACTATGGAGACTTTGCAGAGCTTGTAAGAGCATTATACATTATTTTATTTACATTTTACCCATTCAGTAATGGCTAGGGTAACTAAGAGGTCTATAATCTTGTGCTTAAGGGGTCGAGTCGTTTAAGTAGACTTTGGAATGCATAATTTGCTCGGATCTAGAGACGCTTAGGTACCTATTACTTAATAACTTTAATTCGATTAATCTCAAACGCATTGTGTCTACTGAATAGACTTCTACTAAATCCTAAGAAGTCTAATAAAAAATTCAAAATGATATGAATTACAAAGAGCAGCAATCGTTAATGAATGACGTGGATATCTCTGGAATTCCTGAGTATCAAGGCGAGTCAGTTATGCATGTTGTCCTGACAGCGGCGACCAAACTGGGCTGTAATTTGCAGGAATCCGATGTCGTCAGCGCAGTGAGAGTTGGACCCAAGCGAGGAGAAAATAGCGCAGGCAAGTCGCCTCGGCCCCGACCTATCGCAGTACGGCTGGCCAGACATACCACTCGTGTCAATATGGTCAAGTGCTCCCGCACACGGCGCGGTTCCACTACGGAAGGTCTTGGTCTCCCTGATCACCAGCCTCAAAAGTTTTATGTCAATGAACGGCTAACTAAATATAATCGCGAGCTTTTTAATCTTGTTCGAGTAGCCGGTAAAGAACATGACTGGAAATATGTATGGACAAGCTATGGTCAAATTTTTGCAAAGAAAAGTGAGAACGATACTCGGCACATTTTTCGTAACAAAGAGGACTATCATCGTATTTTCGATATCAAAAGTGATGTTACAGCTGATTGAGGTGTTTTCTCATTTGTGTATTCTCGCTTTTGTTTTAATGTATTTGATTTATCATCTAGATCTTGTAACCTATGTTTTAACTGCCGGGGATTTCGGAGTTAGCTTTTTTTATTTATTACATAGTTTGTCAATGACGGGGTTATTGCCAACATATATACACTTTTTATTTAAACATATATCTTTTAAACATATATACCAAATGTATTATATTTTATTTTTCGGACAAGTATATATTTATAGATATTTATTTTTTATTATAGGTATACGTTTTAATAATATCCAAATGCTTTTTAATAATGATGATTAAAACAAATTTTCTTAAGTTAGGTCTTTTTAACGCAGGTTCCTTATGTACTAAAAAAGATGAGTTTGAGGCCATGTTGCTGAAAGAGAAGCCGGATGTTTTAGCTATTAACGAAACGTGGTTGAGTGACAGTAATGATTTCTGTGCTCCATCTGTAATTGGTTATCGTTTGCGTCATTTACCTCGTCCGCGAGGTCTTCCTAAAAAGCGAGGTGGAGGTGTTGGTTTTTACTGTAGGCGTGATTACTCGATCCGCGTATGTCCACATCCAACCACGAACATTGAAGTTGAGCAAATGTGGATCACCTTTTCTGTGAATAAAACACGTTTTCTAGTCGGTACAGCCTATAGACCAGACTGGGTCGGTGTTGATATTTTTTTAGACTCTCTGACTGACTCCTTATCTTCATTTAAGAATCATGACATTATAGTGCTTATGGGTGACTTTAATATTAATTTGCTGGATGTATCTGATCGTGAGACGGTTGC
The DNA here is from genome assembly GCF_024362695.1 of Pectinophora gossypiella. Classification (NCBI taxonomy): domain Eukaryota; kingdom Metazoa; phylum Arthropoda; class Insecta; order Lepidoptera; family Gelechiidae; genus Pectinophora; species Pectinophora gossypiella. Next base: position 2,276,945 of record NC_065412.1, on the reverse strand, counting down.
TCTAAATCAATTTTTACGCTGTTCTAACTTAAACAACCACGTCAAGTCCGCTACACACTTTACTGATCATAGCGCTACACTCATAGATTTAATACTCACTGATGCCGATACTCTGACTACTACGGTAAATCACATCCCGGATCTTGGGGCTCATGCCGCAATTTTCACAGAATTCAAAATTAAAAAGAAAAAAATTACACCTCAAGTAATTGTACAACGTCCGTTAAAATCCATTAATATGCCTCTGTTTGAGTCTGCTGTAAGTGCAGTCGATTGGTCATATATATCTCGTTTAGAGGATGTGAATGATATGGTGAGCCAATTGCAAAATCATATCTTACGAATTTTTAATGTTTTTGCACCAGAGAGACGCATAAGAATTTCAGGGAAAACGTTACCGTGGTTAACAAGTAATATAAGGTACCTTATGAATTTGCGAGATAAGGCTCACACTAAAGCAAAATTAACAGGAAATGACAATGATAAAGAATATTACAAATCTCTAAAACATTTAGTTATTACTAACACAGTAGCCGAAAAATCTGCATTTTTTAATGAAACGGTTAACAAAAACCTTAATAATGCAAAAACTCTCTGGAAAAATCTAAAATCCTCTATTTTACCTAATTTTAAAAACTCAGGAGACCTACCGGCTCATTTTAACAACCCGGACGACATTAATAAGCATTTTCTTAATGTTCCAGGCAGTGACAGGACCGATCTCTCCACTATGACGTACTACGAGTTTCATAAGCACAGTGATGCTATTTTTAAGCTTAGTCCAGTGCATGAAAATGTGGTAGCTAAGGCGATATTTGAAATCAAATCTAACGCCATGGGACATGATAATGTTTCTAGAGACATGTTCATTCTTACTTTACCGCAAACGCTTGGTGTCATTACAGCGATAATTAATAAATCAATTTTACGTGGCATTTTCCCCAATCAATGGAAAAATGCAATAGTACACCCTCTACCAAAAAAATCCAATGTAACTGATATTAAAGATTTGCGACCTATCAGTATTTTACCTTTTTTGTCCAAAATTATAGAAAAAATAGTCTACAACCAAGTATACAAATACTGCATTTCTTCAAACATCCTTCCTGAGCTTCAGTCTGGGTTTCGATCAAAGCGCAGTACCACAACAGCTCTTCTTGATGTAGTTGACAATCTTTTGCGTCACCAGGACTCAGGTATGGGTTCCATCTTGGTACTGCTTGATTTTTCGAGGGCTTTCGACTCCATAAATACGTCATTATTAATATCAAAACTGGCTTACTATGGATTCGAGTCTACAGCGATCAAGTGGTTCAGCAACTATTTGGATGAGCGTCACCAAAAAGTGGTGATACGAAAACCCAACGGTGATCTTTTGCAATCCGATTATCAATTGGTTAAACGTGGAGTTCCGCAGGGATCTATATTAGGTCCGTTACTCTTCATTATTTATAGTTCCGATATTACTGATTGTATTCAATACAGCAAATATCATATTTATGCCGATGATCTGCAAATTTATGTCCCATGTGGACGTGATGATACGGTCGGAGCAGTTGATTCTCTTAATCAAGACCTGAATAGAGTTTTTGCCTGGAGCCAGAAAAATTGCCTTGTTTTGAATGCCTCTAAGTCCAAATTCATGATCATAGGTACGAAGCAGCAAACTAAACTACTAGAAGCTGCCAAACCTAAAGTATCCATAATGGGTACATCTCTTGACCAGGTATCGGAGGCGCGCAATCTCGGTTTAATTTTCGATTCACAATTGAGATTTGAGAATCATGTGGTTGAGTTGGCTCGTAATTGCTTTTACAGGCTAAAAGTTCTGTACCAAATTAGACCCTTTATTAGTACGGACATGAGAATTATGCTTTGTGAAACACTCGTTCTGTCAAAACTCAACTACAGTCTCACTGTTTATGGACCTTGTCTATACAAAAAAACTGAAAATATTATTCAGCGCGTTCAAAATGCCTGTGCACGTTTTTGTTTCCCCATTCCTCCTCGTACTCATATCACGCCTTTTCTTAACAAGTCGAATCTTCTCAATATGCATCACCGTCTGAGTCTATATTACGCATGTCAACTGCATGACATTGTTAGGTTTAAAGAGCCTCCTTATCTTTATAAAAATCTGTCCTGGCGGGAATCTGCGAGGTCTTGCTCAATAGCGATGCATATACCACGACACAGAACAGCCGCTTTCCGTGGTGGTTTTAGTTACCGAGCCAACAAATGTTGGAACGATATACCACCGCCTCTACGCAGAGTTACCTCAAAACCCACTTTTAAGAAAAAATTTAGAGAACATCTTCTTAATATTCAAAAAAGTATGGGGTGACTGAACTCTGCACATA